>NC_081324.1:41179816-41488030 GCF_026419965.1 Kogia breviceps | reverse complement strand
TCTTTGTTCCTATTAGCTTTTAGCTATAAGAAACCCAGTGATACCTGCTCATACCATCATCTCACAGGGGAAAAATCTCAGAGTCCTGGACCTGGACTCACACCTGCAGATATAGTGCTCAAAGCCTTGCACAGTGTTTACAGAATAAGCCTGCAGTAAAGCTGTGTTCCTGTTAGTGTGAGCTCTGTGGGACCAGTGGCTGTTTCAGAGCTGTACACTACTACTGGTCACAACAGACTGCGGGGAACCCAGAATATTCCACTCAGAACCAAGGCAACAATTGGCAATCAAGATAAACCATAGGGAGGGGGTCAAGGATGTGGACACCCTCTCACCATTGTCCCATGATGGAACACAAAAAAAGTAGAGATATTTGTATGACCTCCAAGGAAAATGGGTGAGGATGTTACTGACCCACCCCACCTGGAAACCACAGAGGATAAGCAATCCATGTATTGTCACACCTGTGAACCTTCCAAACTTGCTGGCTGTCAGGAAACTCTCCTGCCCATCTCATGTGCTAAGCCTCCTTTTTCTTTGTACCAGACATCTAAGCTTCAGTCCAAGAAACGCATCCTGCCTTGATCGATCTCCCCAGGATACACCCCACCCCCAGTTTATTGCTAGTCATTAATAGTGTGTGTGTGTGTGTGTGTGTGTGTGTGTGTGTGTGTGTGTGTGTATGTGTGTGTGTGTGTTGGGCATTAGAAGGGGTTTTGCTTGGCTTCATATAGCAACTGTAGATTTGTCTTTTCTCCTTTTAATTCTATTTTTGCTTCATGTGTTTTGAAGCTCTTTTTGAATTTGTATGTCTTCTTGATGAATTCATCCTTTTTTTTTTTACTGAAATCCCTCTTGATCTCTGATAGTACACCTTGTCTTGGTGTCTAATGTGTCCAATGTGTTTTAATATAAGCACACCAACATTTTCTGATATAACTTTTTGTATTCTTTTACTTTCAACCAATCTGTGTTTTTATACTTAAAGTGTATTTCTTTTAAAAAAGCATATAGTTTGGTCCTTCTTTTTTACTATGTTTGATAGTGGAGTGTTTATTCCATTTATATTTAATGTAATGTTTGCTGTCTTTAGGTTTAAGCCTACCATCTTGAGATTTGTTTTCTCTTTGTCTCATCTGTTCTTTGTTCTTGAGTGCCTTATTTCTTTGCCTTCTTTTGAGTTAACTAAATATTTTATCGCTTCTATTGATTTTTTTAACTGTATCTCAGTGGAATTTTTTTTCACTAGTTGTTTCTTCAGATTTTAAAATATGTATCTTTAACTTATTCCCTACTTTCAAATAATATTTCTGAAAGAACAGTCTTAAGAACCTTATAAAAATATAATTCCCTTTACTTACTTGCTGTCCTTTTTCTTTTTATCATATATTTTATTTATTCATAGGTAATAAACACAAAATATATTAATTTTTGCTTTAAATAGTGATTAGTTTTTTTATGTAGATAATAGATAGATGATAATTTTTAAAAGATCTTTGACACTTACCCAGATATTTATTCACTTATCCATTTTAGTGCTTTCCTTTTTGTAGATCCAGGCTTCCATGAGGAATAATTTCCTTTCACCTTGAAAAACTTCCTTTCTCATCTCTTGTAGTGTTTATTTTATAGAAATGAATTCTCTCAACTTTTGCCTGTCTTGTTTCACCCTCATACTGAAAGATATTTTTTCTGAGCAGAAAAGTCTATGTTAACAGGTGGTTTCCTTCAGCATTTTGCAGATATTACATTGTCTTATGGCATTCAATATTTTAGATGAAAAATCAGACATTATTTTCAAAGTTGTTCCTTGAATAATATGTCTTTTTTCTCTGGCTGCTTTTAAGATTTACTATTTACCTGTTTCTTAGCAGTTTAATTGTAAAATGCCTGAGTGTGTTGTTGTTATTGGTTGGTTGTTTGGTTGGTTGGTTTCTTTGTTTGTTGTTACATTTATCCTACTTGGGTTTTACTTAGCTTTTTTCGTACATGGATTGAATTCCTTCAGTTTTTGACAATACTCACCTATGATTTCTTCAAATATTTCTTTTTCTCACATCCTGCTGGAGGTACAGTTACAAATATGTTAGACCATTGGATATTGTGTTACAGTCACAGATTTTCTACTCTGTTTTTTCCTTTTTGTTTCAATTTGGATGATTTTATTGACCTGTCTTAAATTTTACTGATCCTTTCATCTGCTGGGTTCAGTCTACTATTCAGCCTACTGAATGGATTGTATATTAATGATACTGTAATTTTTATTTTTATAATTTCCATTGGTTCTTCCTTATTGTACCCATATCTCTGCTGAAATTCCCCAACTGTTAAAAAATGTGTGCTTCCCATTTTTCCATTATATCTTTTTAACATATTTAATCCTTGTCTATTAAGTCCAACATCTGAGCTGTCTGTGGGTCTGCTTCTATTGCTTATTTTTAAATTTTCATTAGGGGGTCACATTTTTCTGCTTCTTCATGTGTTCTACATTTTTTATTGTATAGTTTTTTATATTGTATAGATTTTTTTATATTGTATAGATTTTGTATAGGTATTGATAGATTTTGTAGAGATATTGTATAGATTTTTATAGTGTTCTATATTTTTATTGTATATTGCCTTCATGGGTAAAAGAATAGTAGTAAAATAATATTTAACCTCAGAAAAGGGCTCACTCCTATCAATCAGGCTGCTAATATGTGTGTATGTGTTGGTGGTGTATGTTGTGTGCAGGGGACTGAATCAATGTAATATGTGCTAGATCTGAACCTGGGCTTTGCTACAGCTTTAGTTAAGTCCCTACCTCAATAGGACCTTTCCTTTAGGTATACTGAGCTTGGCACTGCGTCAGAGATATCTTCATGCCTAGCCTAACAGCCAACATTTCTGAACCACAGGAAATCTCTCCCTCCTTTACACTCCAGCTCCCAACTGTTCAGGCTTAAAGACATCTTTAACCACCATGTTGCCATGACCCCCAGCCACTGGAGAGCTGCTGCAATGAACAGAGTGAAGACCTCATGCATCTTGAGGGGATCTTTATCAGCTCTCCTGCCCTAGCTTGTCTCAACCACCCACAAGCACTCAGTGAAAGCCTGCAGGAAAGGGTTGGCAGTCAGATACAGATTCTCTCTGTGGTTGGGGTGCCTCAGGATTCTATGATACCAGGCCATTTGCACCTGTTAAAAGTTTGCTAACAGTTGGGCTGGTTGTCCTTACATGCCCCTACTCCCCCTTCCCATGTGATGAGGGTGTTCCTCCTCTCACCATGTCCCCAGGAGTGATAAAAGCTATAGAATTCTTCTCTCCAAGAAGGGTTCATCTCATTTGGGAAATTAATTAATCTAGGTTTCCTTAGGTCTACAGTTCTTTGCTGGGTTATTTCATACCTTCTGCATTCACCTCCCCACAATACCCTCCAGCCACCCCTAAGCCTTTAAGGTGTGCATACCAGAAGTAAGCCCACCTTGGGAAGGCAGACCTGGAAGCAGTCTCAAGGCCTTTGGGACAGAGTCCCAAGTACCAGCACATGCTGAGAAGAGAGTTACTTATTCTTTTTCTAATTCATCACTCAGTGAGGAAAAACACAGGCAAAGGAGGACTAGAGCAGCAAGCCCTCTGAATTGTGAGGCCCAGGACAGAGTCTTTTCTCCTCACTTGGCTGGGTCTGAGGGCAGTACTGATGAAAACATATTTAGTATTTTGGAGATAGGTGGGAAAACTTCATAAAGAGAGGACAAATATGGATGGAAAATGATGGACGCTAAGGATGACCTTTGACTCTTTGCCCATGGCCAACTCTTACAGCTGTAGAAATCATAGAAGTATACATCTTCTTACCAAGAGTAGAAGGTAGCTTCAATGTTGATGAGATACTCTTAAAGAAATAGGTTACCGTATATCTTCTAGAAAGCTAATATCTCCAGACTGACATATTATAAGGAGCAGAACTAATGGGTTAAATGAATCAAGACAAAGCTTGCCTCAAATAATAAAATACACAAACCTGGCCCACATGAGAATGACTATGACAACTTAAAAGGGAAATTACTTCATTGTCAGATTTACATTGCCTTCTCATTGAAAGCAAGCACAAAATGACTGCTGTGATAAATTTAAGATAATTTACTTGTCTTGATTGGGTTATGAGTTAATTGATAGTTTAGGTAGAACTTCAGTTACAAAAGAATTTATTTTCATTTTTTAAGCTACATAGTTTTTACATATGAAGGAATTATTTATAATTATATGTGTTCCTATGTGTAATTCCACAGATATATAATGAAAGCTTTAATGTAAGGGACTACAACAAACTTCAGAATAAAAAGATAACTTTATTGTAATTAAATGTTATTTTTCACTATGTCTGATATAGATAATTGTATACTTTGCTGGGATTTAGCTGTCATTTTAGTATTGGATAGGTTTGTAGAAAAGTATGAAATATATGTTGCCTCCCCACATACATGCACAATTGCTGAATCTGTTGGGATCATTTTGGAGAGAGGTTGGAAAATTTGTTTCCTTTTTTTTTTTTTTAAAGAAGATGTTGGGGGTAGGAGTTTATTAATTAATTTATTTATTTTTGCTGTGTTGGGTCTTGGTTTCTGTGCAAGGGCTTTCTCTAGTTGTGGCAAGCGGGGGCCACTCTTCATCGCAGTATGTGGGCCTCTCACTATCGTGGCCTCTCTTGTTGCAGAGCACAGGCTCCAGACGCACAGGCTCAGTAGTTGTGGCTCACGGGCCTAGTTGCTCTGCAGCATGTGGGATCCTCCCAGACCAGGGCTCGAACCCATGTCCCCTGCATTAGCAGGCAGATTCTTAACCACTGTGCCACCAGGGAAGCCCTGTTTCCTTTTTAAAGCAATGCTGACGAGTGAAGGCAGAGAATGACAGTTAATATGGTCAATGGAACACATACTTAATTCCACCCTCTCCCTCCCAAAGAAATCCTCTAATGACAGTAAGCAAAAAATACTTACTAGAATAAAGAAAACAGGAGAGCCTACAACACAGGGAGCTATTGACATAGTATTTGGAAAATGGAAAGGGAATGGCTGAGCGGTACTTGATTTAGCTGAGCAGAGATGTGGAAAGCCAGGTGCCTGAAGAGGAGATGCCCACATAGATGGAAATGGATACTCCCTAGAACACTGGAAAGGCTCAAGGACTAGAAGTCTGTTGAAGCCAGAGGTGAGAAGTGGAGCTGAAAGCAGAACTTGGTTGAAAGTCTTAAAAAGAGTAGCTGGACTCTCAAATCACCTCTTCCACCCTGTGTAGCCCGTCAACTACCTCTCCCTCACCTTGCAGGAGACATGGCGGGAGGGGGCCTTATTCTCTGGAGTAACTTAATTAGAGAGGTTACAAACAGCAATATTGGAAACAGTGGCAGGTGGGGGTGAGGTGTAACACTGAAATCTGGTGGATTAAGTGGAAATCTGCATGCTGAATAGTGGTAAACTTCCCTCAATTTCAAGCCTTTTCACCCAGCTTTGCTTCCAGGACACTGGCAACTGAGCTTGTCCCTCCTAGATAGGACATTGGAGGGGGGCTTCTCTAGAGGATCTGACTACCCAAGGGGGCAGAAACCTAGTTACCCTTGAGGATGTTTCAGTGAAGGCTCAGCTTTGTCTAATCACTTTACGGTAATGTCATAACGACCATAACACAATGGCTGGGTGGATAGTGAGGGAACACCAGATGTGGGGAATGTCTCTAACATAAAAGAGACCAAAACACACGAACAAACAAAGAAGAAATTGAAGCAAACAAAGATTGCAGGGAAGAGATGAAAGCTTTTTAAAAAACCTGAAATGTATGTAGTCTTTGATATCAGAAAAGAAATTGTGTCCATGAAACAAAACGTGGTGTTATAAAAACAATTAGAGACAAATAGAATTCTTAGAAATTAAGCATATGTTAGCAGAAATAGAATATTCAACAGAAGAGAGATGAGGAATTATTCCAGAGAGGAGGTGGTAGAAAGAGGAATATAAGAGAAAAGATAATAAAATTAAGGGGTCAGTCTAAGGGGTCCAACATCCAACTAAAAGGAGTTTAGTTTCAGAATGAAAGAACAGGGGAAATAGAGCTCAGAAATTGCTTTAAAATAAAATGTCCCCAGGAATTGGAGGAGATGAGTAAAATTTCCTTGAGTTTCAAACACAATCAAAGGCACGGGGGTGGGTGGTGGTGGAAATGGGGGACCATACCAAAGTATACTGTCATGGGATATTAGAACAACAGGGATAAAGAAGAAATAATATTTTGATGATGGAACAGAAGGACTTGTAAATAACAGCACTAGGAACCATATGCCAGTGAAGAAATTCCTTGAAATTTCTGAGGGAAAAGTATTTCTAAACAATGAATTCTGTAGTCAAGCTATTGATTAATGGAAGAAGAGAATAAGAATATTTTCATGCATTCAGGTTCTCCAAAACTTAATTTGTCCTGAGCATCTTTCTCAGGAAGCTTCTGGAGTTTATGCTCCCTCCAGTCACCCATGGGGGAGTCCATCAAGAGGGCAAGAACAAAGAATCCAGCAAAGGGACTCAATACCGAAGAGAAGCAAAAGCCAGTCCCGCGATGACAGCTCAGAAGCACTATTGCTACAAAAAGGATCAGGGTGGGGAGAGGGTGGGGGAGGGGGTAGATGGTATGCAGAAAAAATAGTTGATATGTTTGTCTGTATTAAGAGGAATGTTACATGTCTATTGGAGAGTTTGAAAAAAATGTAATGATAGGCAGATAGAAAATTAAGCAAACAAAAATATGACACAACCACCAGTGTCAGGAAAAAGAAAACTGTGTAAAAGAAAGGAAATGGACTCATATATCCCATGTGGTTTACATGTGAACAATATATTCATAGCCAAAATAATGTAATCACTGATAAGTGCTTCCCCTGAAGTTGTTGTGTAATTAAATTGTGAGGATTAAGGAAAGTGTGTGTGTGTGTGTGTGTGTGTGTGTGTGTGTGTGTGTGTGTGTGTGTAAATGAGCATGAGGAAGGGAGGGAAAGAGGGAGAGAGAGGTTGAGAGCACACATGCTGGAGAAGGTGTATATAAGAACTAAATTCTTATTTTCCATAGTAGGAGGACAATAGATAATATTGACATTTGAAAATTTTTTTAAAAATAGGAGTACAAGAGCATCATTTAAGAATATAGACTGATCATCATAATTTAGAGTTACGAGTTGATGGTCATTGTCTCTGGGATTCTAGGGTGAGGAGGGATGGGACTGGGATGGGACATTCTTTTAAGCTCTATTATTCTACATGGCTTTAAAAAATATGTGCATATTTAAAAAATATATATTACCGTTATACTTTTAAAATAAACTGAATGCAATGAATTCTAGTGCTCAAAGGTTTTCAAGCTAAGCTTCCCAGATTCCTGGAAGTTTCCACAGGGACTGCTTAAGGAAGAGGCAGGGCCCCAGATTTCACACCTGAGTTTCTGCTAAAGGAGCTATGCCTTGTCATTGTTACGTTTCAGTGAACTATTTCCTTTGAACAAAGGGTTCCCTAGTGAAACAACACCAACAAACAAATTTGAAAAGCAGTGATGAGTCACATGCTCATCTGGAGAAAAACTGCTCCCGAATAAATAAGTTGGATGTAATAACCACCAGACTCTATCCAGCTTGCCTATCACCTGTCATTTTCTTTTACCACATACAATAGAATTGTCCTATTTCCAACTCTTGATAAATCTCAATAGGCTTGGAGTAGAACCAATATGGATTATACATGTGATTATGAAAATGTGCACAGATTTGAAGTGATGACATTAAATACATTTTCAAGGCATCAGGTATGGCACATACTGCCAGAGCTCACGTAAGTTGGTATCATAAGGTGTATCTCTCTGTCCCTAGGATGAGGTTGGATATTCTAATTTTGCCTAGTGATTGTGATATATTTATGATTGTGCTTTAATTAGGGTTGATTTTGGTCCCACAAAGAAAAAATACCCCTACCCCAGCTTAAAGGAATAGGTACAAATAAGATCTGTATTTCTAATATTAAAGATAATCCATATCTTTTGTAAATGTGGAGTATTGATTGTTTCCTGGGCTATAGAGCTTCTCAAAAGCAAAAACAAATCCTTAACTCAGTGAGTTTAATTTGGGGAAAGATCAAATGCTCAAAACACATACTCCTGAGAAAGTTATTCTCTCATCAACTATCTATCTCTCTCTTCCCCTCCCACCACCCCTGCCACTTACAATTTGAAATGTTGTACCTCTTCTGTGGGCTTCCATTATTTCTCAGTCTAAAATAACTAAAAGCTTCTTTGAAAAGTACATGTAATTTTTATAAAGTTTATATAAAATACAATATAAAATGTATTCATTTAATATATTTTATATATTCTTATTTTACATGTATATCTCATTTGATGTTGACAACAACTCTTTGAAATTTGTATGTTTGTTCTCATTGTGGGGATGAGGAAATAGTGGCTGTTGGAATTTGACCCCTCCCAAGTTGCATGGCTAATGGGGGAAATGCAAAAAGAATCCTACATTTTCTGATTATCATTCTACTTGGGCCAAACACCTGTTAATTAATAAAAAGACTAATCTTTATCAAAAGCATACACATAACATAAAAAAAAATCCAGATTACATGTATAGGATGACTAACTAGTCCTGGTTTGCCTGAGGCTTTCCTGATGTTATCACTGAAAATCCTGCATCCCAGGAAATCCCTTAGTTCCATTCAAACCGGGATGGTTGGTCACTTTACATGCTGTGCTCAGCCTAAGAGGCTATAATAGCTACCTTTTATGGGAACTGAGAGTGATACAGGAAATGAAATGCAAGGAGAGGGAAGAGATCGAGATAGTTTATTTAGACAAGGGTGAAGATAATTTCTTACCCATATCAAAGAAAATCAATTTTAGCAACCACAGCAATAGGACAAAACAATTACTGCAACTTTTCAAAAACTTTCATGTAAATAAATAAGTCTATAGCTTCAAGATCCATGTCAGTATCCAAAAGACACAAAATATGACACTACCAGATATTGAACAATGTGTTCCATGAGAAGAAATCATAAAACACACAGCCAGATGTCCTAGGGCCAAACTACCTAATCCTCCCATTTAGACCTTGCTGTCCTCAAAGTCTGCCTCATTCAAAGGTGCTGCTCCCCAGTCTGGTTTACAGTTTGGTCCCTGCTTCTGCTGTACCAGATTCTGTTCCCCCATCCCTTCCCTGTTCTCACTGGTGCCTTTAAGATCACTCTTTTTCTTGTGTATTTCTCTTGATGCCCTTTCTTCACATCAACCTAAGCCCCTTTAAGCTTCTTCTGCGTCTCTTTCCACATTGTAGAGCCTCCCCATTTCCTGTCCACTCCCCTCCCAACCCACCTGCCACAGAAGAGACCCTGAGAAGAGAAATAGAGATGCCTCTCCAAGGACAAGGTGGAGAGAGAAGGAATGAGGAAGGGCTGCAATTATCTTTATTTGAATATTTTGGCTGTGTTCGTGTGCCTGTGTGTGGACCCATAAACCATTTAGATAGGATTCCTTCTGGCCTTTATCTTTCCTTCTAGTGCCCACAGGTGTTCTAATATAGTTGAAATCATGGGGCATATGCATTTATATGCTAAGCGTTAACCCATGTCTTTCTGTTGTCATCAAAACTACCATTGTTCCCAGTTATTTTCCACCAAATATGATATTATAATTAATAAATTTATACATATGGCCCTTTCCATAATCAGGGCTATTTTCATATCATAAGCATTCAAAATGAGTGCCTAATTTCATCTAATTTTGAAATTGATCAGCATTTAATAAGATTATATGTAGTATGCTACTGTTTTGAATCCTTTCCATATCTGTTGTTAGAGCCCCTATATATATAGTTTTTCTACTTTTTCTTGGGCAGTGTCTATTGTAATGACTTTTCAAACAACTACTACTTGGATTTATTATTTTTTTCCTCAGGGGAAGAAAAAACACATTTATCCCCCTCCCCAACAAAAAACAAACTCACTTTTGTATAATGAATGTCTTAGTCCATTCAGGCCACTATGACAATATACCATAGACCGGGTGGCTTACAAACAACTGAAATAAGCAACAGAAATTTATTTCTGTCAGTCTGAAGGCTGGAAGTCCAAAATCAAGATGTCAACAGATTTGGTGTCTGATGAGGGCTTGCTTCCTGGCTCATAGAGGCCTGTCTTTTTGCTGTGTCCTCTCCTGGTGGAAGGGACAAAGAAGCTCTCTGGGGTCTCTTTTATAAGGGCACTAATCCCTTTCATGAGGGCTCCACCCTCATGACCTAAGCACCTCCCAAAGGCCCCACCTCCTAATACCATCACATGAGAGATTGAGTTTCAACATACGAATTGTGTGGGACACAAATATTCAGTCTATAGAAAATAGTGTATTTTTTAAAATAATAATATGTAAAAGACAAAATCATCCACAAAACTATCAGCATGAGAATACAGCCTATGCCAGTGTCTTAAGGACACCAGGGAGGAAAAAATAACAGGGATCATTTGCTTTTCATTACCCAGATTTTTCATACACACAGATGCCTCCCAGATCAGCTAAACCTGAGTTTTAACACCTTGTTCACCCCTCAAGGAGACTGCTACCAGCATTTGCCATCCATAGAACAGTGTTAAGACAGTCTATTTCTGGAGAATGGAGCAGAGATTAACTGCTTGTTCATGATAAATCAAGGGTATTTGATTTGCCTGTTACATGCCCAGTTTTCTTTGGAAGCAAGCCCTGGAAGCTATTTTTTCTGATCAAATCCTGACTCTCATGTTAGTGCTTGTGAAAGAGAAAAATAACATTTACTCATGATAAAGACTGAGTTCTAGCCATTATAAATCTTATCAACTGCTGCATGAAGGTTAGGGGGAGAAAAAGAAATTCCCATGTGCTCACTCAACCTTGGGTTTGGACTCATGCTGCCACTACTGTTGCACACTGTTCTGGAATTTCTGTGATTGAAACAGATGAAAATATAAAAGGAGATAAAGTTGGGAACCCAAGGAGATGTTTGCTTGTTGAATGTTGTACTGTAAGGAATGGCCAGTAACATTTCAATAAAGAAAATTGTTATAGTTTACTAGTTAATATGAATTATTAGGAGGGCCTAATATTTTCTTTATTTCTCTTAGAAGCCAGCAAGATCAATAGAAAGAATTTGCCATGTTGGGGTTTAGACTCATTCACTCACACAGACACAAAATGTATAATAATCTTTTTTTTTTTTTTTTTTGCTTCTATAAAGGTGCTCAGTGCCTAATATACCTTCCATATAATCTTTTGGTTAATGGCTTGAAAAGAGATATAATTCCCCCCCACCCCATTATCTAAAATGTAAGCCAACGTATAATAATTTTCCATAGGTTAAAATATACACTTCCACACAAGCAATTGTTTGCTTGTTTCAGCAAACATTTCTTGGGTGTTGGTTGTGCTAACGTTCACTCAAAGGTACAGCATAAGTGAATAGTGTGGCCGAATGTGAACCAGATGACCTGCTGCCAACTCTGGCTACTCTTAGCTCACATGTGTTTTGACACCATCCATTAGCCTTGGGGAGAAGTGTTTTGATAGAGGGGGGAAGAATCACAAAGACAGGGATGTGTGCTCTCTGGGTGAGTGGTTATTTCTATTTATTTCTGAAGTTACTCGGATGTCTTCATCTATCGGCATTACATACAGCTTGAAATTTCCCTAACATAATCACTTTGGGAATAAGAATAAAGAGAGTTTCTTCCTCCTCTCCCTCCTTCTTTCAATCTTTTTTTTTTTTTTTTAAAGGACATCTATTAGTAACAGGCTGAGGAGTGAGCCGGTTGGTAGGATCAGTCTATATGGGGCATCAAGATAACACCAAAATAAGTTAGTCATAGGATGCCAGTTAATCAAGTGTTCACTCACGGTTCCCTAATATGGTCTTGTTCAGATGTGGCAAAAGACCACCTAGAACAGAACATTTAAAACCAACCACAAACAAAGAGAAAGGTTTCTTTTTGGGAGTCAACCTTTGCCGTTGGGTATTTTCGAGATGTCTGTACAAGTTGCTAGGAGCAGCTGCGGCCACAGCACCACCCTGAGCCCAGCCAGCTGACATTTGCCTGGAGCTGGCAGAGACAGCCAGATGAGATCTGGAAACCCCAGAATGCCTGGGGTTGTGGTATGTCTGATTGCCGAAATTATAAATCCTCTATCAGGCCTTTCAAGAAGTTGTCTGGTCCGTAACATTGCACGTAATACACTCACTCTTTTGAACAGGGTGAGGTAAATTATTTTCAGCAGCAGCAGATCTTTTGATCCCAGTGACTATGAAATAAATATTAAATACAATTTTAGTAGTGATTTAAAGGGACTCCACATTATTCATTCTTGTCAGATCCTGTTTGAGAAAATGTACTTTTCCCCCTCATTTCCAGTGACTCAATTTTTCTTTGTTCAGACGTGTGTGTGAGTGTGGGGTGTGGGAGAGTATTGTACGTGGCCAGCCCCACCCAGTCCTCACCAAAGTTTACAAGACAGTCCTGGAAAAGAAGACTTGACAGGGAGATAGAAGTGTTTCTTGCACCCTCTTCTCCTGCTGTCTGCAATATAAAATATAGGACAGGTGAAAGCCGTTTTTTCACAATTCCTATGAGCAAGGTTTTCTCTTACAGAAAATCCACAGATGGAATAGTTGCCCTTCAGAATACCATCAAGCATTCAGCATAACCATGGCTTCCTCTAATGGGTCCCAACTCATTTACTAATAAGGAAATTCAGCTTTTAACAACAAATTTGCCATTTCCCTTTTCTACTGCATCCATAGCCATTTGGGGTAAAATTATAGGTGAATATTCAAACATAAACGCTATGCAACAACAAAAATATGTGTCATGCTCCCCAATATTTGCCCCGTTTATCCTCAAAGTTAAGGGGGAAAAAAATCCAGAAAACTTACTTGTTTGTATTATGTATACCTGGGAAGTTTTTCATGCTGAGCAACAGAACACAACTTGAGCTGCCTTGCTTTCTGCTTCCAGGAATGCCAATCAGAGAACATTCTTTTTCAGACAGCCAAGTTTGGAAGTCAGTTGGTTTCTGGTAGGAGGGAGGGGGAGGGGATGGCAGGGGGAAAAGCACAGTGAGTCCTCCCGGCAGATCTTCAGTTTCCAAGTGTTTCCGTAATAGCCATCAATGAAAGCATCTCCTTTTACCCACGTGGAGACAGGTAAAAAGACAGCTGAGTAAATCAGTATTAGATGTAGCAACAGAAGCTCAGTCAGACCATGGAGGGGGTTGAAGAGGGTGGAGGGGGTGGAGGGAGGGCTTTTGACAGCCTGCCATTGGTGAGCTTACCAAAGGCATCTGCCAGTGGGACTTCAGTGGAATGTGAAACCAAATCATTTTCAAGTTAAAGATAGACACAGTATACACCAGGATCTAGAAGCTGGATTTTAACCTCTGTTTCTCCCTAGAATTTCAGAGAGTCCTGTTGTGATCTCTGTTGTAATTAGCCATTTGGTTAAGGTTTATTCTTTACATGAATGTGCTAAGAATTCATATATGTTCTGGATGTACTGGAATTAAAAGGATTTAAGAGATCATGTACATACTCTAGGGTAAGTGCAAAGATGTTGCTTCTCTGGGAAGGTTAATGTTGCATTTTTCTTTTTATTTGTGTGAATGAAAAAGTGATCAGGGAGATTTTCCAGTGTTGTAACTTTGTTACGTTTCTTGAGATATTTGGCATTTTACATTCTGTGAAGTAGAAAGAAACAAAGTATTTCAGCTTAGTTTTGAAGATGACCTTGCACTTCTAACTTCAGTTTGGCTTTACCTTTACTTACTTTTCCCTCTGTTAACTCCTTAAACACCCTGCATTTCTTGAATTACAACGTCAGTAGTTAAACATGTCACAACACTGACTAAATGTTATTCTGTCCATGATGCCATTGGAGGTGACTGTATTCTTGTGAGATGGAGTTATTTTCCTTGCTTGGCACTATGGCATTTTTTAATTTAAAAAAGGAAAAAAGAAAAAAATAATAAAAGTAGCGGGGAAAGGTGGTAGAAAGTGCATAAGGAGCTGTTGGAAGATATTCTGTTAAAAAAAAAAGATGAGAAAAATAGGCAATTTTCCATTGAAGAGAACAATTTATTAATAGAAGTTATTTTTTGGTGTTGCCTCATTAATTCCAAGCAGGTTCTCCTCCTCCAAAAAAGCTGATATTTGCTAAGTGAATAGAGGCATTCTGATTCTACAGAGCTTGAGAGTGGGGGAGGAAGAGAGTTGTCTGATTTGCTGCTGCCTCGCTATGTGCTGAGGATTTCAAAACTTTTTTAGTTAAAAGAATGACAAACCTTAGTCCTCTTCATGTTTTTGACCATGTATAGGTTTTGTTTCTTGTTTTGTCCAGTGACCTCTCGGCTCCCTTAGAGACAGCTTTTCCAAACTTGCACAGCATTCCTTCTGAATAAATATTGTCCATAAGAGTCACAGAGTACGTGGTATGAATTGGAAATTCTACTTTATATGGGGAAAATAAATGTGCTGATGTGCTTATTACAGAGCGTGGGGCTGAACAGTTGTTGCACGTAACTGGCCGGGTTTTGTTCTGTCAAATCAACCAGATTCTAATGAACTAAGTTGGCTGAACTAGGTACGAACAATGAATGCTAATATGGATCTTTCACTCAACTTTGATCAGAATGATAATACCGCGTTACTCTTCTAAAATGCAAAATGAACATAACGAACATGATACTGATAGAGTCACTTAATTTTACAGTTTTGTTAGATCACGGTTAACCTTCGCTAATATCTATATTTAACCCTTAAGTTGTAACAGTTGCAGTTAATTTGCACTACTCTGCAAGTGGATGGCACGTTTGTATATTTTCCTGGTGACATTGGATGCCTGTCCCCCTTGCTTTACCTGGCTGTGTCCTTAACTGTTGACAAGAGGAGGGACCCTGGCAGGAATCATAGGTGTCTCCAAGAAATGTGTGAGAGCATGCATCACACACACCAGGACATACACAAACACTTACATGTAAACTTCCCTTTTACTTAACTAACATATTTCTGATTGAATTATACATACAAATAAAATTATATTAGTATGGGGCTTTGTTTTTGTTTTCAGTGTGTCAAAAGAAAACCAAGAAAGGATACATTTAAAAATTCTAAAATGTAAGAATTTTAGACGTATGTGGCCATAGCATGTTGACAGGAGAAGGGGCCGATGAATATCTCTCTGCTGCTGTGATGTCCCTGCTGACATCGTCAAGCTTGGATTTTATTTCTTTGAACATAGTAAGTGTAGTTGTTTTATAATATACATCTGATAATTCCAATATCTCAAGAGTTACCAAGATTTGTTTCTATTATTATTGCCCCTGTCAGTTCTCAGTCTTGTTTTCTTGTTTGCTTGGATATCTTTGGCTATCTGCCGGAAATGGGGTTTTTTTTGTTGTTTGTTTTTTTGCGGTACACGGGCCTCTCACCGTTGTGGCCTCTCCCATTGCGGAGCAGAGGCTCCGGACCTGCAGGCTCAGCGGCCATGGCTCACGGGCCCAGCCGCTCTGTGGCACGTGGGCTCCTCCCAAACCGGGGCACGAACCCGTGTTCCCTGCATCGTCAGGCGGACTCTCAACCACTGCGCCACCAGGGAAGCCCTGGAAATGTAGTTTTAAAATTACTTGTAGGGATAAGTTGAGACCTAGTGGTGATGATGGTCTCCTCCAGAGAGGACTTGGGTTTGCTTCTGCCAGGGCCCCTGGATCAGACCAGAATCACCTTAATCAAAGGTGATTAGAGTTCTGGTCTTCTCTTGAATGTTCCTGTCTTCACCATCTTATTAGCTCTTTGCTGTTTTTACATTTTAAATGTTTTTGATTACCTCAATGAGAGTGTTCGTCCAAATGATCTCATTACTGTTACTAGAAATGGAAAGTCACTCTTCTGTTTTATAGTCATTTTTTTTTAAGACTCCATTCTAGAGAAGGTACTAGGCAGTCTGCTGATATCATTGATAATTCCAGGTCATTTTTCTAATTTGAGGTTTTAGTTGTGGCCTGATATGTTGAGGCTTTTGTGGAGAACTTTGCAAATGCAAATTTCTGATTGGAAGAATTCACGTGTTCCAACCTGCTTTGAGCTGTGAACAGTACTTAACAGTCCTTTTATTTGTCCCTAGCTGGCCCCTTTTCTTAGTAATCTCTGTAGTCTCTCAAGCCACCCCTACTGCCATCACTCTCAGCTGTTGACCTTGACTCTTCACGCTATCCCTTGGCCTATATCCAGCATCACCACATTTCACAAATTATCGTAAATATATTCCTTCCTTTCCCTTCTCTCTGCTCTGTTTCAGGTGCTCATCACCTCCCTTGGATATAGTATGGCTCCCAGCTGTTCTCCTGCCTTTAGGCTCCATCCCCAGCACATCTCCCATGCTGGGACCAATACACCCATCTTCTAAAAGTCCTAGACATGCATGGATTCCCCCGCTACTTAAAAATCTCTTGTGATTCACCATTCCCTTCAAAATGCATTCCTTAGTATGTCTTCGTATGTCAGAAAGCCTCAACCTGTTTCTCTAACATCACCTCCGCTACTTCACTGGTTATCACCAGCACTTTAATCACACATCATTGCTGCCTCCGGAATATTCCATACATGATCATATGTCGGTAACTAGTCTACCTACTAGTTTGTTGGAGTTTTTTGCCCAGAATGCTCATTGTTTACCTCCTTTGTGGGCAAATCCTACCTCTCCTTCAAGGTTCATCTCATAAGTCACTTCCACTGTCCTGTCAGGCACTGTATCTTACTCATTTTTGTATTCTCAGTTACTGACACATAGAAACCATTCAATACATGTTTAAGGAATGAACAAATGACTATTTCGAGGAAGTTTTCCCTCAACAGTTCCTTTCTTACTTCATTCTTTTTCCTTCTAAACATCATTATTCTTTTGACCTTAGACTCCTTGTCTAGAACAGTGATCATTCATAGTTCTTGATGTCAAGTAGACTCAATTAAAAATGTTTGTTTGGTTATTGTTGTTTTGGTAAGGGGATGTTATGTATTTTCATTTTTGCCAAATGAGACTGTATACCTTGATTGTGGTGACAAAAGAGATGATAGACGTGTAAGTATGATAAATTAGTTGTATGTTCATAATCAAAAAGAAAGTCATAGAGTTGGAAAACAGACATGTTTCCACAAATCTAGCCCAGAATACTGAATAGCCCAAATGAAAAAAGTCAGTGTGACACAACTAAATTAAAATCATCTCATTGCATACAGCCTGAATCTGAACCATCGGAAAACACTAGGTTATTTTCACATCACAGTGTGTGCTAGAAGGAAAGAAGTTGCTTGTTTATGTGATGTGATATTGTGACCCTAAATCTTAAAGTTGGTTGAAATTTTTCCCTAAAAATTTTAAGGCCTTAAAGTGCAGTATTAATCATTTTGCTATGCTAAGTTAACAAAACTACATTTACTTATTATAAATTGAATATAGTTGGTAGGAGTCAGAGGAAGAGAAAATATAGCTTATTAATTCTAAGGGTGTTTAACCGATTTCATATTCCTCAGATCATTTATAAATTTTTCACACACTTATTGTATGCCTTTAATATGCCAACTCCTGAGATTTAGAAAAATAAGAAACTTGGTTTCTATTTTTTCTTATATAGGGCTCTTTAACCTCCACAAAGACAAAAGCCCTAATATGGATAGGGTCAAAATTTATCTTAAAATTTTTTTGAGTCTAATCAAATGTTCACAGTCAATATTTAAATGAGAACTCAGATTTCTCCATCACAAAATATGAAAATATAATATTATTGAACTTTTTTTGCTTCATCAATGAAAGAAATTAAGACTAGATCTTGAAAACTGGCAGATTTTAAATTGTAACCTCCAAGTAGCCGAGCTAATTTGTCTTATTAATTTAACAAATCCCTATCAAGCTCCTACCTTGTGCCTTAACTGTGCTTGTCTTAGACAATGAAATTATTTACTTAGCCCCCTTCATTGGACACTGACACCAGAGTATGTTGTGTTAAAACAATGGGTGTAATTTACAAATTGCTTTATATTATTTTCTCATTTATATTCTTAATTTATTTGCACTAATCTCCACTTGTTAAAAAGTCACTTTGCCTTTACTCAGCAATTTGTGTTTTTCTCTCAGAAAGCTAAGTTTTAAGAGTTTGGGGATTGCTTTTATTCTTAAAAATGTCATATTTTGCAGATATTTTATTATAGAATATTTTAAGGAGACCTAAACAAATTCTAAAAAAAAAAAAAAAAAGCTAAATAGAAAATGTATCCTTATCGCATAGGAAACTGTGTTGTATCTTAACATAAAATAAAAGTGCATTTATTTGCATAAATAAAGCTGGATTCTGCATTCTTGCAAAATATATATGGCATAAGGATGACTCAGAGACACCCTGAGTCATGAAAGCTTTGTAAAGCTCCATGTATTTTAAAGAGAGCAATAGAGTTATTTTTATTATTTTTGCTTTTTAGTCTCATTTTACTTTTGTACCCCCATTCCTAGGTAATGTGGTAGCACACAGATTTATGAGTACTGAAAAAATGAATACACTGAATTAATCATAGTTCAAGAATACAGATGCCTTTATTAATTTTATTAAAAGATGTTGGCTAATTTTGAATGAAATTTCTCTTCTCATGCATTGAATTTTCTAGTCTTAGATGGTTCATTACTACACATTTGTAGAAACATTTACTCATCAAAAGGTGTTTTTAACACCTCAGGTAAGTGTAACAATTCTCGTCTGAAATGCATCCAGTGTTTCATACCATTTTGTGGGTAAGAGACATGTGTTGTTATTTTCTTTTATATATGATAAAACTAAGATGCACACATATGAAGTGCTCCAGATATACTAGACGTGGTTTCCTGAGGTAACACACAACCACTAAATCTCAGTGGCTTATAAAAACCAAGGTTTCCTTCCCACTCATGAAAATTATTCGTCAGGGGTTGGCTAAAGACCCTACTCCACATTGTTGCTTTTACCAGGAAATGACTCATGTTCCTTATGCTCACATTTCCTTGGCCAAAGCATGCCATGTGGTCACACCTAACCAGTTGGGCAAGTAATACAGTCCTACCACGTAAAAAATAGAAGAAGCTAGAATATTTATGAAGAGATCTAATGAATTCCACACTCATGGATGATAGGCAGTCCTAAACCCCCAGTAGACCAAAAGGGCTAGATTTAAAATCTTTTATACCAGTGAACAGGTTTTGGTCCATACTTGGTAACATATAGGCAAGCTACCTGTGGTCTGATGCTAACGTCTCTTGTCAGTTTTTATCCTTTGACTTTGAGCTCCACTGAGAGTTTTTTGGCTCTCTAAATCTTCACCATTTCTGGAGTGTCTGCGACCTTTCCTGTCACAGCTTCTCTGGTCCTTTGGAGTCCTAGCATTTTACCTGTCCTCACACTTAATCTCTCAGGGAGTTCTGCCCATGAAGAGTTCTGGGAAGGAAAAAGAGCCTCTGATAGGGCAATTTCTGTAGAATGTAGAGAGTCAGTGTGCAATGCTAGCACTTTCCCATCTCGAAGAACTGATCATGTGTAGCAGAGAAATGGAGAAAAAGGTAATTGAATGTAATTCTAATCCCTAGCGCCCACTTTTTCCAGGAGGCAAAAGAAAAGGACTAGGATGAGGGAAAATGCCACAGAGGAATGGTGATCTGTATTATACGTTAGACATGCATAGTTTTGAATAACATTTGTATCCCTCTGCTACTGTACTTTTTGCTTTGCATTTAGTTTTAAGCATTAACAAGGTAAAACTGGGGAATTCAGAGATTAATGAGGCACTTAAAGGTTGAAAAAATTATTAAGCCAATATTTTAAGGTCTTTTGGATTTTAATTTAAATCAGCAAATCCAATTTATGTTCTCAGGAGTGATAATTCTAGGAAATGCTATATGGAAGAAAAAGAAAAAAGATGAGGATCCTAGGTCAGATGAATTTGGGAAATGCTGTATACCATATTGCTCTCTTGGAGATTTATGTGACCTTTGCATTAAGGGCTCTTAAAGTTTTACACTAAAGAGACATGCTTGATTTTGTTTAACCAAGTGTTTCTCAAGCTAATTTGAATATATGTATGTGTGTGTGTGTGTGTGTGTGTGTGTGTATATATACACACACATACATATATAATTTGAGTATATATAAACACATATATCAACATTATATATTAATATATCATTTTTAACACATACTTTAATATACTTGGTAAATTCTGGATAAATCACCCCTAGTTCATTGTATTAATAATTAAAAGTGTGATAGTGTGGTAGCTTATATAATACTTTGAGAACATAAAGCTGAGAATTATAAAGACTTTAAAAAATATCCTTACCTTTGGGTACTGTGTATTCTCTTTATAAATAACATTGATTTTAAACACCAGCAGAAATCAAATCTTAAACTGATATAGCATCCAATAATATTTGTTTAACTTTATTCAAGCATATAATTTGTGATATAGCCACTTATAAGGAGCCTAGCTGTATTCAGCAGTACCCAGAACTCAAAAGGGATTTGCATTATCTTACCCATTTTATTCAAAACTCTAGAACTGTTATTCCATTTTTGAATATGTTCATACATTAATAATTTATTAGACTCAGTTATCTTTTCTTTATGAAGATAGTGTGGAAAGGAAAGTCAACTTCAACATCTGTTTCTTGACTTTTTTTGTTGTTCACCTCCTTTAAATTCAAAATGTTTAAAGCTTAAAAAGGAAAAAGAAACTGTTGGGTTTCAAAAGATGCTCTATAAATTTATTATTTATGGGAATTTTTCTGTGCAAGAATAAGGGTAATAGACTAACAAGAGCAAAATGTCCATCTTTTTCTTTAGAATGTTTGTTATATTCCATTAAGTGCTGTGACTACCTAAAATGAACTGATTGTTCCTTGAACTTTTATACCACCAAGCAGCTGTATTCAAAGAAAATCCTAGATATTTGGTTCACTTACAAGTATCAGGGTGTTTAGGTGTGACAGGGAGTCTGTGTCCTTTTATCACCTTGTCCACCGGGGTAATGTTATTCTGCTTTTCATTTATTTGCATCTCCTCCCTCAATTTTAAGAGTATGAGGTAAATCAATACATTTTTCAAAAAGAAAATTATTATACCTTCTTTCTGTTCCATAAAAAGAGAAATCATTCAATCAAAAGTGTAGACAGCATAAATTCTTAGCAAACGTTTTTCCTCTGATTGATTTTTGTTTATATTTTTCCTTGGGGTTATAATAAGATTCAAAAACTGTAATAATGTCAGCAACACCTCTAAAAATCCACTGAAAGAGAAGCTGAAGATCTTTTCTCAGCACTGCAGGGCTGCTCCTTTGGAACTCTGTGAGTAACCACACAGCAGAACCTTACCTTTACCTCGTTTGCCAAATTATGAAGTCAATTATATCTGCATTCTGAACTTGCTGAGCACCCAAACATTTATAATGCTGTAAATATGCTGTGTAACCATTTGCCATACACCAGAACATAAATCTAAGTTACTTAGATTTACAGTATTGTAATCTCTCCTTAAAAATGACATGAGGGAAGTGTTTAACTTAATGAGGCAGAGGATCCTGGTGTGCAAGTTACATTGTATTTTTCATTGCACAAGGGTAAATTATTGCCTCAGTCTCCTATATGGTACCCCAGTGGCCTCAAGTATACAATGTAGCTTCCAGAAATGCCTGCTTTTGTCTTCGGCAATAACGTACTCCACTAGAGTGTGCTGAGAATTACCCATAACATTTCTTGCAGTAGGCTGAATTTCTTAAAGGTCATTCACAGATACTAACTGAATTTAACTTTTTTTTTTTTTACGTGGTAGGTCTGCATACATTAATATACAAAAGGGAAAACGAGCATTTACTTTCTGTCTAAAACTAGAAAACAAGCAAAAGAATTCTGAGTAAGAGATGAAATTATAGGACATAAAATTTTTTCTTAGCATTTTAACCCTGATGTTGTTAACTTTTTAAATAAATAAGCACAGGCCTTTGAAGGGTGGTCCATAAAGATTTAGGACTATGATAATTAAATACGTAGTTACATATTTGCGAAAAAAAATCCTAATCCTGTATGGAGCACCAAATTTATGAATCTAAATGTGGGGGGAGTTTTTTAAACAAGCTTTACTTTCTAGTAAAGTAATATAGGAATTTAATTAAAACAAACCCAAAACTCCCCTCACCAATAAGTGTTGCAGCATTTGGGTAAATGTTAGAGCTTGTCAATTTTCAAGGCAGAGACGTGTTATTCCAGGCTTTCTGCCAAACCATTACTGGTAATCAAGAGACGAAGCACGTGAAAGTACTGTGCCTGGCTTAGTTAGATATGCATTTGCTAAAAGAGAAACCAACACATTTCTCATGCAAGCCATCAGAATTACAATTGAGGAACACACACACACACACATGCACGCACACAATGCTTTTATAAGTCTAGGAATATACACATTAAAATACCACTCTGTGCTTCAGGGCAACACAGTAGCAGACACAGCTCATGTTGACTGGATCCTTTCTTTATCGATAGAGTAGTTTTAATACCCAGCCACATTTCTCTCAATGGCTGCAATGGGAGGAATTAAATTACTCACATCTGGACAAGATTTGGGATTGCACTATGTGCTTAAATTCTAGCAGCTATTTAAAATCTCTCATTGATAAGTGGGTAGTTTAGGCTGCTATTTTCTGTTTTTTTTTTAATTTAAATGATTTGGATAAACATCTGTTTCCCAATAGTGCTAAAAAAACAATTTATGTGATATAATAGTGATGTCAGAAAGTAATCAAAGCAAGCATTTTTATGAAAGGAAGACTGAAATGTTTTAAGTTCTTTGGAGGGAGGAATATTGGGTAAATAACTGAGTATTTGCATATATTATTTTGACCACTGGAGGGCTCTCAGATATTTTTACTTTAATTCTTTAGAAATCAATTTGACATAGCTGTAACTTCTGTAAAACAAATTTAAATCTTGGCACTATAAAGTCTATACAGTCACCTAGCTCTTAAGATGGTACATATTCTCAAAGTACAACATAAAAGAGCAATCAGATTTAATTTACTGTGTTCTTTCACTGTTTCACAACAAAATTTCACAACAAATTTACTCTCTCCAAAAGTAAACAAAGCCAAATAAAACAATAAATGCATACTCTCAAGGCAGATGGCCTGGAGCCAGAGTTAGAAAGGTCTGCTATGTATATCAAGTTCTTTGAATTCTCATGTATTTGCATTTACTCAATAATAAATCTTTGTTTCATTATCATAAAAGTATTTTTCTCCAAATTTCCAGGAAGATGCACCATGTTTATCCAATAACTTCTCATCCTCCCAAGTTGCTGCTAGTATCCTTTAGAATTTCCTTTGATTACAAATCTCTTTTGCTCAAGAAGCATAGGTGTAGGTAGTAAGAATGGCAAGAAATGCAATTTAAATATATCAATCACTCTGGAGAGTGATTTTAAAGAAGATAAGAATGAAGGCAGACGAGAGAGGGAATATTGCATCAGTCTGTTCATAAAACATTAGAAGATTTAACTGATTCCATAATGCCAAGGTTAGATGGACCACAAGAGTGGAGGTTCCCATATGGTTTGTAGTTTAATTCTTTAGAAATCTATTTGTTATAGCTGAATATTCTCAAAATGGACATTCTATGCAGAGCACATGCAAAGAAGAGACTACACTTCATAGCTTTCTCAGTTTTAGCCCTTCTGCAATACTGTGAATACCCACTAGGAGAGATGGGAGAAATGTTTGTCACTGTCACCTGCACAGAGGTGTTTGTCCTGATGGGTCCCTCTTCTATCTTTTCATTACCTCTTGGCTTCTTGTGGACATCTCCCATGAACACTCATAATTCCGAGTTTTGCTGGTCATTTCTTCAATGGCCCACATAATCCATTTTATCCAACGTCAGTAGGTCAGAAGATACAGAATTACACAGATCAAAGAGGAGAAAAGCAAAAGAGGTAACATTCTGGTACTCAGTGAGGAAGATTATTTCCAGATGGTTCTGCTTAATAAACAGTGAAATGCAAGGGGTAGGATTATAATAACCGTGCTTAATCTAGAAGTGGCTATGATTCCAAATCCCTATGATTTGAATCTGGAGTGGCTGTGGTGCCAGTTTAGGGAAACCAGAAAGCTTCCTCGCTCCCTGATGAAGCTACCCAAACAGTATGCTCTTTTGACAGATTCCATTACGATTTTAAATCTTATTTAAAAAGCTGTTCTCCTCATTTTATATATCTAAATAACTGGATTGGTATTCCAGTAAATTGGAGACACCTTCATGTCCCCAAGCCTACAGAAATATAGGCAGCCTGAGCCACGATGATGACAAGGTTTTGCTGTCACAATCAGGAGTGGCCTTAATAAGTAGTTCTGCCTTTTACAAATTGCTACCTGGAAGAAAGACTTTACATTAGCAATGCTAAAAATAAAATATACATCCCCTAGTATTCAAATGAATAATTCTCAATAACCCTGCTAGGGCAGTTTCTTCATCTACTTGAAGTATTTAACACCCTGGAGGACACTTCAGTATGTCTTTCTATTCAAATATTCAGATATTTGATGAAAGCATTTCTTGGGTTTTTTTAATGGATTCAGGCAGTATAATAGTGAGACTTAGCCATAAAATTGTCTAAGCCCGAATCGTTTCTTTCATGCTTTAAGGAACTTTAAAATCACAAGAGCAGATTTGGAACTTTTTTTTTCTTTTGAGAAGAAGTTTATCCATGTCTTTGTGTACTGGAGTTACCCATCTCTGTGTGAGAATATGTCAGGCTTCTTAATTTTTCCATGAGGATATCAACCTGCTGCCTTTTCACCTGCTATTTAAACATATAGATCTTTCTTCAGTCAACCACATAGAATATCTGCCCTTATAACAACTATCAGAAGATTTAACCTTGAATTGACTGTGTTAAGTAAGAGTACGCCAAGGTATGTTCTCCAAGTGCTATAGTAAGTTGAACCACATACCTAGGCCTCATTTTCTTAACTGTTCTCTTCCCTCTCCATACATATGTAATGTCATTACTGAGGAACCGTTTCATTTTGTGCCCTTGAGTCCTGTTCCAGTTTACCATAAGACATGGCACTTTGGGAAAATAAAGAAAGAATGATATTGAACAACTGCAGTAACATTGTGCTAAGTATTACTTTATTATCTTCAGAATAAGGGACTATGCCATACAATTCTCATAGGAATTTGTGCCAGGAAAACATTTATTTCTCAAGATAAGTTTGTAAACTTTCTTTACTGTACCAGGAAAATCATATGATCTATCAATTTCCTTTTTTGTTGTGACTGCCCAAATTACTTCTTGTTTCATAATAATGCTCATCTATCTCATTGTGGTGTCATTCGTGCTTTCCCCACCTGTGATTTCTGACTCAGGTGAGAGATCAGTGCTCCACTGTTTCTCATCATCAAGCAGACAGTAGTATTTGTTGATTTAATATGACTTTGCGCTGTCCTGTATGTTTTTAATAATGAAATACTCCATGTTAAAAATAGGAAGTAAAATTTCAAATCCTCAGGGATGGTGAACAAGACTGTTGAGAATAATGGACTAAATATAAACAGTAACATTTCTTAGGGGAATTTGAAACTCATTTTTTCCAAAGAGCTTGACGATATCCTTTTATCTGTACTCCAGTTTTGCCCAGAGTCTGTATTTATTGCTATAAGTCAGGTCACATTGTATTTTACTTAGTTTTATTTTCAGTGAGTTTTCACTTTCTTGGACTTTGCATCAGAGGACTGATGACAGAATAGTTAAGCAATAAGATTATGCTTATTCCTCTGCACACTCCCTTCCCTTTTTGATAATGAATTTTCTAATATTATACTGGGTCCAGAGAAGCTCAACTCTGGATTGAGTCACCAAATTTTAGAGCTGGGAGTAGGCTTAGACATCATTTAGTGACTCGTACAATCTGTTAGTTTGACAGAAGATGAAAGCACAGCCTAGGGAGATCAGCTTTGTCCAAGAACACAAGGACCAAGAGTAGCATCCATTCCAGTTCTGTTCTCTTACATCTTAGGGCCTTTTGAAAGTTCATGGCAGCATTCTTTGGCCCTTCCAATAATGATTTACCCACCTCAATTACTTTCTTTTATGGAGGTCATCCTGCTTTACAATATTTGTAGGCAATATCATGAAAGGGTTTTTGATAAGGAAAAACTAGGGATAGAAGGATTAAAAATTGGTCTGTAAAGCATTTTAAGTCAATGGTGACTATAAATCACTGTTTTAGGCAAACACAGTATATCGGATAGTTCTCTACACACAGAGCAGGCAAATGGAAGCATGTCCTTCAAAGGAGCAGATAAGTCATAATTCTGTGACAAGCATTACAATCCTCTGAGTTTCTCAATCATTTTTCATTATTCCTTTCTGCCTGTGTCACTTTTAGAAGCTTAGACCAAACCGTTCATTGTTAGGAAATAGTATCTTCGATGTTTTCAAGGGCTTTGTGCCATAAATAAAGAGAGAATTTCAAATCAGTGCTATGTGGAAACATTAAAAAAAAATTACTTGCAGCTTTGACGTAGCATTTTTCACGTTCATAAAATCATTGGTCAAATGAGTGATCCTTGATAATGAAGAGAATGTGTATCTTTTTTAATTCCATTTTTCATTCATTCACCATCTACTTTGGTCACCAACCATGTGCCGGTTACTGTAGGAGATCTATGGATGCAATCTCTGTCCTCAGGGAGTTCACAGAGTGCAGGAGAAAGCCATGTACACAAACAAATTGTCATGATTTCATGTGACAGATGCCACAACATAAACCCCAAAAGGCATAATAGAGAGGACAGAGGATTAATAGAGGGAAAGATAAATGATGTGAAACTTGAAAGATGGCTCCCAAATTTGACAGGCAGGTTTGGGGGGAGGGATGCACAACAGGAATGCAAAATAATATTCTGGGAGGAGCAAACATCAGTTTAAAAGTATTGAGGGGGTAAGAAATTATGAAATTCTTAGATAACTGAAAATGGTTTAATATTGCTAAAGCATAAAATTCATTGTAATAAGTGATGCACACTGCGACTGGACACAGAGACAGAAATATCATAAAAGGTCTTTAAGACTATGTTAAAGAGGTTAAAATTTATACTGAGGCAATGAGAAACCATTCAAGAATTAAGACCAGGCAATGGATTAGTCAATCTGAATTTTAGAAAAACCACTGTTGCCACAGTCTGTAAGAAAAGCTAGAGAACAAAGAACGCGAATCAGAACAGCAAAAAGGCAATATGCTACAAATCCCAAGCAAGAAACATTAGAGCCTGATATTCTAAGGAAGTTGCAGTGATAATTGCAGTGAGAAAGAAAAAAGAGGATAAACCCAAATGATATTTCATAAGTAGAATCAATATGATTTAGAGATTGGACAGGAGGCCCTGAGAAAAGTGAGAGATCAAGCATGGTTCTGAGGCTCTGGTTCTGGCAACAGGATGGATGGTAATGTCATTCGTGATGTTAGGGAATGTGGGAAAGGTTTATGTATGGGAAGGGTGAACACAATGGCTTTGGACATTTTGAGTTGGAAACTTTTGTGGGACATTCATGTAAAGATGTTCATTTGGCACTTGGATAAATAGGGGGAGGATGTCTTGTGTAGATGTATTGATTTAAAAGTCATTTGTGTATAAGTGGCTAAAGCTGTGAAAAGTGTGACCTATCCCAAGGAGAGGTAGACTAAAAGGAAAGGAAGGATGAGGAAGAACCCAGTGAACAGTAGTGATTTGGGTTGAGGAAGAGGAAGAGCATCTTCAAGAGACTTTAGGAAGAATTAGCCAGAGTAACATCACCAAAATGGTGGCCTCCATCCCCCCAACAAAGAACAGCAATTAGTCAGATACCCATGGGCAAAAGCAGTTCTGGGAGAGCTCTGGGGTCCACTTAAGAAACTTCAGCCACACAATGGAACAAAACAGGCGAGAATCATACAAAGAGGAAGGAAAACGGCTTCATCTGCATTATCCCATCCCCAAGTCAGCTTTGCTCATTCCCAAGAGGGAAGTCCCCAGCTGAAAAGAGGTCCCCTCACTGGGAAAGGAAGAGTGGATAAGAGACCAGCTTTCAAAGAGGGTGGCTGGCAAAAAGGGAACCCAAATTGAAGGACTTTAAAAAAATATATCACTTTTAAATAGGATAGACTTGAAAATATTTTAATTGTTTATATGAAAAAGTTCATGGAAATGTATAGACTCAGAAAAAAAAAGGGGGAATTGATAAATTTCCAGAACAAACTTAACAAGGGAACCCATAGAACAGGAATTTGTGTGCAATACAGCACACTTGTTACAAACCAAGATGCACATTGCTGTTGTGTTTGGCCTATATATTGTTTTCTTTAAGTTGATTAAAAGAAAAACCTATGTGGAGTGACTGAATTGCTCAGGGGACTATTTCATGAAAATACCATTAAAAAAACTTGAGCTATTTATTGCAAATTTCAGATGTTGTTTTTTCTTGATCAAGGGAAGATAAGTAGATACAATGTTGGCCTTTAGTCCAGAAAAATTTCCTGCTCTCACTTCTACAAATGATCACCTAATGTTAAAAACAAGCTTTCTTAAAGATCATTATGTTTTATGGCAAGATATATTCAGCAGAAAACATTTTTAGAAAGAACTAAATTATGTGGGAACTGGTACTGCATTCTTAATAAAGAAATCAGAACTGGCTTCCAAATGTTGCAGCTAACTCATGTAATCAACGAGTGTGTCTTACCATCAGAAGAACAACTTGAATTGTTATCAGTAAGCCACACTGGTTGAATCCAAAATGCCAGTTTGATATATGACAGGAGTAACCCCAGACTCTCTAGAAATACGAAAGATTTTTCTTCTTAGAAAATACCATGGGATGAAAAACGTGGCTGTATGTTCAGGCTCATGGCAGGACCACCACAGGCTAGAACTCTGAGGGGCACCATTCACTTGGAATACATCGGCTCTACACAACATGAAAACCCTACCAGTGTAGGGTCAAGGACCAAAAGATGCAGGCTTCACCAAAACAGGGAACAAAAACCTAATTCAGGAACCAGAATCGGAGCCTCAAATAAGATCGAGGAGACAGACTTTGCAGGACTTTCATTTTGGCTCTGCAGGAGCTGCAATAAAAATCAGAAACAAATCAAAGGGAACTCCATTCATACTGTATATTCCTTAGAATTGGATTTTTGGAGAATATTCTGGCAGATGGAAGTGCCGTTTCTTAAAAAAAATGTATATTACAACAATTTTTCCTTTCTTGTTTGCACAAATGGTTTTAATTTCTCTTTCTAGAGCCTCTGTTTCTCTATTCAGTTTTCACTGAGTAGTCATAGGAGCTCAAAGGCGTCATTGTATTAGGAGAACGTTCTAATCTAGAAGCAGTAACTACAGTTAGTACAAGTAGAAGAACATAAAGGGACTTTGGCAAGGCTTTTGTATCCTTTGATTCATTCATTCATTCATTTATTCAAGAAATACTTTTGAGCACCTGTTATGTGGCAAGAAGTGTTCTATATTCTGGCCATCGGCGGGCAAAGAGGCTATGAATCAGCTAATGGTTCAAGATCTAAGCACCTGCTGAGAGAGAAGGTATTATGTGTAGCAAGAAATTCAGCCACATCAGTGAATGAGGGATCAATGTTGTTTTCTGAAAGTTGCATTTTTAAAGCCATAGTTCTTCCAAATGTGTTGAAAATTGTCCTCAGAAGCTATTTTAACTTTACACAGACGCAGCGCTTTTATAATAGGAAAATGCTCATATTTTCAGCTCAAGTTCTTAAGTGGAGACAACACGGCAGATGCTTTCGCTAAGCTTAAGAGATCAATTTGAACTGAATTTTAATTAAAATTGCTCAAAGGGCTGGTGAAAAGTTTTCTCATGATTGTCTGAGTCCATCAAAAGTTCTGCCCCCTCTAAAGAAGGATGTAATGTCGTACTTAAATCAAAATAGAAAGGAACAATTGGTTATGTCATGAGGTTTCATTAAATGTTACAATAAAGTTAATTTTCATTTTACTCTTGGCAGTTACAGATATACTAATTTGTAAAGATATTAAAGTCAAGAAATTAGCATTGATGCACAATCTTATGCTGAGAACAACATAATACATTGGTATATGAACATTTCTATAAAAAGTACCTACTGACTAGTTCAATATCTATTTTTGCATTTTTTATTAGCAAATGCCTCTTAAGGACTGATGGTCTGACAACACAACTGATTAAATTAAATTTAAATTTAGACTTTAATGTTATTTTTTAATAAATGAATTAGGAAAGCATCAAACTGTTATTTTCTTCTCACATGCTAAATGTCAACATAATTTCCTCAAGGATAATCATTTTTAACTGTGGAAATGTTGGTTCCTCAAAAAGAGGGCAAATAGGGAATGCTGCCGTGTCAAACAAAGTTGAAATTTCATAGAAACTTAATTAGCAACTATTATTCAATTCTTTTTATTAACAGTGCTATCTTAGGTACTTTGCAAGATAAAAGACACATTAGATGGGACAGCAACTCATCCAGAGCTCACAAAATACAGTGGGAAACAGCTGTGATAAGTGTTTTACTAGCTGAATAAACAACATCCAGGCTGAAAGTACTGTAGGAAGCAGAGAAATTAATTCCAGTTGGGGAAACCTTTTAAATTATATACACCAAGTGGAGCATTGGTTGCAACAGGGAACAATAATAGAAATATATGACGTGGCCCTTTCCTTCAAGGAACTTACTGTCTTCTTGGGGAGAGAAGAATTATACATAAAATAGTTAGAGGACTTTATAAATAGAGAAAATATTATAAAATGTGCAATTACAAAACAACACAAAGTAATCAGAAAATAAAGGATCTGAGAGTTCAGCAGAGGGAGAAATTAGTATCGACTGGAGAGATTAAATGATACCTTGGAGATGATGGACCATGATATGGGCTGGAAAGTGCTGAAAGTATTTGCAGAAGCAGCAGAAGGGGAAAACTGAAATGATGAAAACAATGAACAAAGACAGGGCAGATTACAGCCTGTTCCGTGACCTTCAGAGGCCGACCTGGCTGAAGCAGAAGGTCTTCTTTGGGGAGTATTAGAAGAACAGAGTGGTTGCGTAAGGAAAAGCATAAGGTTGGGGTGCAGCATGAATAACAAGATTAGCAATCCAGGCTTGATCTTATAGGAACAGGAAATCCCTGTAGTTTGTCCAGCAGCCTAGTGACACAAGGAGAGCAGCTAGAAAGGCACACTAGAAAGATTAGTCTGGAAGTTATTGTTTTTCTGAAGAATCATTTTATATAAAGTTCCTCTAAACCGTTTGGAATCTGTAAAGCGTTAGACAGATATACAATGTTGTCATTACCTTAGACACATACAGAGAACTAATGAGCCTGTATACAGCCCTAACTCTTTAGAAAGTGTACTGTAGGATCTTGTGACCGAGATGTAGAAGAAATCATTTGGTTGGCCTGCTCTACCATAAAGGAGTAGATGAAAAACGGATATAATGGATTAGCCTTTGTTAAAACAACATGAGAGAAACAGAAGTGGAAATGTTACATGAAAAGAGAGATTTATTTTCAAAAGGACCTATCTCAGATATTTTAGGAACCTTCAGAAGCTGGCCTGTAGTGGAAAAAAAAGAAAGCTTCCTTTTGTAAAATTTTTAAAAAGGGAGAAATAGCTTTTGGAATTACAAACTGGTTATCTCAGCTTTAATGCCTGAAAAGAGACAGTCAACAGGTTGCCAGCAACCAGCAGGGCATTTACTGTAGGCAGTAATCAACAAGACCTTATGGAGAGAAAATCAGGGCAGATCAATGCAATTTCCGCCCCAGACACAGAAATAGGTCTTAGTGATAAGGAGGTTATAATGTGGCTGAATTTTTGTAAGACTTTGGTATCTGCTCTGCTTGGCATCCTTTTTTTAATAAGCTACACAGATACACTCTGTGGGGCTTGCATGTGGGCATAGCTGATGTGTTTATATTCAGATATTAATTATTGATTAAGGATGTCTCACCATTAATATGGAAACATTTTTCTGTAGCTGATAAACTCAGTGGTCAAAGGTTCATGCTAATGGTGTCAAAGTAATGGAATTGCCCTCCATGTGGCCCCACTTTGTCCTGGAGTCACATTACCAGCTGGGCTCACTCCTTCCCACAGAATCACAGTGTATGTTGTTGTCACTGGAAGAACCAGACCAGAATGTTAGAACAAAATAAACCCATATTCATTACTGGAATAAAAATTGCCCTTAAATGATACTTGGGCAGAAGTCCCTAAGCACAGATGAGTCTGACAGTCATAAAACCTATTGGCTTATTCAGAATACCTACTATATCAAGAAAACTGATGGTTTAACTGACTTGAACTTTTTTTTTTACTCTACTAGTCAAAGCAAACAAATTCACCCTTGAGACCAATACTATCTGTGTGGGAATATGTGACAGTTGGGGAACCAACAATCATACCAAGTTGGACCTGGTGCAAATTGTGTTTACTTTCTCTTATCTCATTGCTGAAATCTCTGCTGCTCTCTTCAGCCCAGGAGAGCTCATTCCTCCCAGCTCCCACAGCTCCTTCTCAATCCACTTTTTCCAGGCCCCTATTGGTTTCTAATGCACTTTTATGCCTTGTTGCCTCCTCCCAGCAATGCCCACATAGCCATTCAAGACATTAAATTTAGGTCTACAGATGCCAATATGGCCTCAGAGGTCATAGAGAGGTGTGGCATCTGAAAAGGCCTCTTCAATATCCACAGATGAAATGACTCTCAGGCCTCTGTGCCATCGTCTCTATAATTCCCTGTGCCGTGTTCTTTGCCCTCTGTGTCACTGGGGCATGGTGCCCCACCTCGACTTCCTGTGTCTGGGAAGGAAAGAGGCCATACCTAACCTGTACCAGTGCAGCTGTACTTATTGAAAATCCCACCCACAGCATGTGTACTCAGCCTGGGGCACAACATGAAAGATTTTCCTTAAAATTCTTCATTCTGTTTATTATTAATGACTTTCCAGTGCTGCTGCTAGTGTTTCTTCTAACATTAGTTCCTTTTAGGAATTACTTGGTATATCTTCTGTCTGACTATGTCCTATTTCTAAAAATATAAATTCTAATCTTTAAGAATAATCAAGTTTTCTACAAGTGTTAATAGCTACAAAACACTCTTTTGGTCATTTCTCTAGTTTTAATAAGGGGCATATTGAATTCTTCTTATGCATTCCATCTCTGCTAATCATCTTCTGTAAACCATCTTATTTTTAATAAAACAGTAAGTTAAAAGATATAAAAGAGTCTGGCACATGAAAACTGTTACATATAGAATGGATAAACAACAAGGTCCTACTGTATAGCACAGAGAACTATGTTCAATATCCTATGATAAACTGTAATGGAAAAGAATATGATAAAGAATGTGTATATATGTATAACTGAATCACTTTGCTGTACTGCAGAAATTGTAAATTTTTATAGAATTGTAAATCAACTATACTTCAATGTAATCATTAAAAAAAATTTTTTTAAAATAAACAATAGTAAAAGAGCTCTGTGCCAAACCAATTCTACTGAGATGGTTTTAAGTGTTTTGGTAAAGGAGTCACATATTCATGTGACACAGTGATTTATTTTGATCCTCTTGTGCCCTAAGGATCTTTAGACATGACATGCAACTTTATAAAGAAAACTAGCCATCTGGTTAGTGATCCATTTATGGAGAAAGACTCATTTCCGTTGGCCTCTACTTATACAATGGTCAAATTGCATTATGTTCTTTGAGACTTTTTGTTTCATTGATCCAGATAACTCTGGCTTGATGCCTTTTCAAAGAACTGCTTATCAGAGAATTTCCAGTAACCTTCTGGCATTTCAAAATTGCATATTCCCTGGGTAACAATTTTATTTGTAGTAATTATAAAGCTTCAAACTTCCTAAAGATACAGCTGATGCAGAAAGACAAGCTGTGTGAAATATTATTGGCTACCTCAATTTCATCCAAGCTCTGTACTTTTCCTTTTTCTCATACTTGAAACTGTTTGTCACACTTGCTACTTATATCTTCAAACTGGTTGAGACACTTTATACCTACCGTATTCATAATTCTAATCTATCAATTATTTAAAATGTATAATCACAGGCTTCCCTGGTGGCGCAGTGGTTGAGAATCCGCCTGCCGATGCAGGGGACACGGGTTCATGCCCCGGTCCGGGAAGATGTCACATGCCGCGGAGCGGCTGGGCCCATGAGCCATGGCCGCTGGGCCTGCGCGTCCGGAGCCTGTGCTTCGCAACGGGAGAGGCCACAACAGTGAGAGGCCAGCGTACCGGAAAAAGTAAAAATAAAAAAAAAAAAAAATAGGTATAAAATGTATAATCACAATGTAATGTTTCTTCATGTTAAATATTGTTGATCATTTAGTACATTTCTTCTTAGTTGCATAAATAATTTTATATTTTTTATTAGTGACCAAATGTTTTACTAAATTATGAAATGGCATATCATATAAAATATTTTAACAATAAAACAGTTCTTCCCTATGTTGACACAAGCTCTTCTAGTTTCCTAATTAATAAAAAACAATTCAGTTCTCATTACAGCTAAGTTTCAGTTTCAACTACAAACACAAACACCTTACCACATTATTTAGATTAAGAAATAACTCATATTTTCCCCAGCACTTGAACAATTTTCTTATTATAAATTGCCTCAGAAACTCCCTCAACTAAAGCAGTACTTACCAAAGAATAATATCTGTCCATCTGACTTGATGGAGTTTCCATAAGTACATGAACTGAGAGTCAGTAAGTAGGTTTGGGACTTGGAAGTTCAGAACTGGTTTTATTTTTTTATTTTTTATTTTTTTTTATTTTTTATTTTTTGCGGTATGCGGGCCTCTCACTGTTGTGGCCTCTCCCGCCGCAGAGCACAGGCTCCGGACGCGCAGGCCCAGCGGCCATGGCTCACGGGTCCAGCCGCTCCGCGGCATGTGGGATCCTCCCGGACCAGGGCACGAACCCGCGTCTCCTGCATCGGCAGGCGGACTCCCAACCACTGCGCCACCAGGGAAGCCCCTGGTTTTATTTTTATTCCTCTATTGTACCTTTCTTTTATCTTATTGCTGTCGTTGTTCAGATTCCTGATGAGTGTGATACTTTCTGTCCTAACTCAGAGGGTTTCTAGAATCGGTCCTAGGAAGTCACTCAACATGCTCCTTGTTCTTCTGGGCTAGGATTTCTTCAGAAAAACAGTGAATCCAGGTCTTCGTGAAATCACACTAGGGAAGCCTGCAGCCTCCTCAATCCTCCCAGCTACTCATGCCTGTTGCCTTTGGTCAACCACAACCCTATATGGAAAGCCCTCCAAGTCCCTCTCCTCTCCTGACTTCTATTACTAGACACAACACCCTGAGCAACTTTACTCCTAAGTCTTTCCAGTTTGGACTAAATGCTTTTCCCCACAACCCTAAACAGTCTCTTCACTAAGGAATTCTCCATGTCCTGACCTTCTAGGCACCTGTCAGGCCTCTGATTTTATGGCTTCTTCAGCTGCCCCCGCCAGGGAAGCTGCTAATCCTACCTCGCCCTCTGTGCCACAGAATTAGATGATGTGCTTGGCATTTCCCTCCCTCCTTAAAGTGGTTTCCAGATCTTTCTCTACGATGCTTGGATAAAGACCTCCCCTTGGGACTTATGAAGTCACCTTTACCCCTCTCTTCTTCCACTGATCTCTGTCATCCACCTACACATTAAAAAGTTTAGAAGCCAGTACATAGTGAACTTCACAGCTCCAGCAACTGCCATATTCTTAAGTGATTTCACGTCTGGGCGGCCCATCCAGGAAAATTATAGTCCCTCAGGGTCTTGGCCTCCTTAGCGGAAGTCATCTTCTCCACCCTGCTTTAGAAACCCCACTCCCTCTGTGACTAGTCATACGACACATATGATAATATTACTCTGTTGTAATCATACATTACAGAGTTATGTGAGGGTTAGTCAGAGAGAAGAAAATGAAGAATTCAATAGTGACTAAAAGAATGTAAGAGGAGAATAGCAGCCAAGAAACCAGTGAAATATCTGTTTTATTTGCAGCAGAGAAGCTCCTGGGAGCCAGCAGTGAGGTAATGCCAGTTTCCAGAGACATGAGTGAGATACAAATTTGGTATTGAGATAAAGATTTGTAGAATTTAGTAACCTTTTAGATTTAGAGAGAAGCAAGGAGTGGAGGCTGATTCCAGAGTATCTATCTTGGGAGACTAGTTAGATTGTAGCTCCATGAATGGAACTGGAGAGTGGATCAGTTAGATGATCAATTTTAGGGATTCCTAAGTCAATCCAGGAAAAAACAAGGTAGATAAAAACAAGGTCTTTGGAGGGCAGAAGAGAGGTCAGAGTAGAAGATAAGGTTTTGGAATCATCAGCATGTAAGTGTGATTGAAGTTATGAAAGTAGATGAAACCACCCTGGAAAAGTGAATGGAATGATGGAAAGGATAAGGTTCTGAAGAACTCCAGCATTGTACGAGTGGTGAGGAGACAGAGTTAATCACAGCGCCGGAGAAGGAAGGAATGTTACAAGTTAAAGAGATGGAAACAATAATAATAGCTAACATGTACTGAGTGCTTACTACTTTTTGACTTTTTATTTTATATTGGAGTATAGTTGATTAACAATGCTATGTTAGTTTCAGGTGTACAGCAAAGTGATTTAGTTATACATATACATGTATCTGTTCTTTTTCAAATTCTTTTCCCATTGAGGTTATTACAGAGAATTGAGCAGAGTTCCCTGTGCTCCCTGTGTTAGTTATCTATTTTAAATATAGCAGTGTGTACATGTCAATCCCAAACTCCCAATCTATTACCAGGCAATTCTGCTAAACGTTTTATGTGCATTATACCATGGTGGTTTAGAGCACAGATTGGTTCAAATCACAACTCTATCACTTACTAGCTGTGACTGTTGGCAAGTTTCTTAAGCTCTCTGTGCTTCTGTAGCTTGAGGATAACAATAGTACCAACCTTAGGGGTTGGAGTGAAAGCTAAAAGACTTAATGTGCCATATTCAGCAGAACCCGACTCATGGAAAGCCATGTACTGTATAAGGGTTAACATTTATTTTTATCATTGCACTTTTATTTAATCTTCACAATAACTCGATGAGGATGTATGATGATCCCCATTTTTTCAATTGAGGAAACAAATTCAGAAGGTTACGTTACTCACTCCAAGTAAGTGTTGGAGCTGGTATTTGAAAGGAGGTGGACCCCATGTATTTAACTGGCAAGAAAGGATGTGGCAGAAAACAAAAAACGGAAACCATTCTAAGAAGCCGAGCGTGACTAATCAGGTTAAATGCAATGAAGTTGTCATGAAAATAATCCATAGATAGACCCAGTCTTTTGATTCATCAGGTTACACAGTAGCAACAGCGACTTTTACTACCTGGAAGATGAGCTACCAGGAGTCAATTTGTGCTCCTAACCTGAGCCATGTACCTAAGACTCCCAAGTGCAAACTTGGTCATCACCAAGAGTGACGGTGCCTGGAAGAGCTCCCAGGCATGATTTCCTATTACACCAGTGCAGTCAGATAGCTGGGTTATGTTCACATTTCGTCAGCTATGCTCCTATTGGGAGTTTCACAGTTGTGCACATTTTATTTATTTTAACATCTGATTCGTTTTAGTTTGAAATCCATCCACTCTGACCATTGCCTTACATTGCTTTTAATCACAATTAGATGAATCTACTCATTCTACATTTTACAGAATTGACGGTTTTTTTCGTTGCTTTTTTTTTTTTGCTTACTATTTGCATAATCATAATGAACCTTATTTAATCAACATCGTCTTGTAGGTCTGATAACATTTTCAATCAACTATGCTTTTAATTAAAGAAAATAGAATGTATGTAAACTTCACGATAAGAATTTATACATCTCTTGGCATCAGAAGCAGATAACTTGGCATTATGCTTTTTCCTTTCTGCTCGTGCGGCGGCACAGACATAAATGGCTTGTACATTTAAGGCATTTTGTGTCCACTTTTCTTTACTAGTCCCTGAAGCTTACGTCCCATTTGTTATGATGATTTAAAGGGAGGATCATTTAGAGAGCCAGCCAAGTGGTTCCTATTGCATCTCTTGGCTCTTTCTAGCATGATAGCTGCAAACTAAGTTGCTATGCTTTGTTGTAGATTTCCACATAACTCTGGGCATGGTGCCTTATTTAACAGTTCCCTAGTGTTATTTTGGAAAAGTCCTCTGCAGAAAATGCCAGAACTCAGCTTGAACCCTTGTCCCCTGTCAGGGAGAATCTTTCTATCAGCGGGATTTCTCAGCTGTTTCAAAAATCATTCATTGCTTTACTAGGAAATTTTGTTTCTGCAGAATATGCCAACTTTAGCTTACCCTAATTGTTCATCCTAAGAGCTTTAGAAGCAAAATATTTAATCAGGGAATTCCAGCCTTTGCTGCAAACTTTTTTATGGAGAAATCTTAATTTTAATTCACGAAAGATTTTTCTGTTGTTTTTCAACTCACCATTTAAAGCATATGAAAAATGCTTTCATTTTTATCAATTAAATGATTTTTTTCTTTAGGACCGTCCCACCTGCAGTTAATAACAATAATCTTCTAAATTAAGAGTCAGTATATCTTTTGTGATATTATATGCCAGGTAATCATTTTTATTACGTATAGAGCTATTATTATACTCAATTACAGCTGATAAAACTGAGACAGAGGATAGGAAAGAGGATAGGAAATTTCCTTAAGTTAGTCATTAGTAAGACCAATCTTTATATCAAGGTAGTCTCACCCCAAGGCCTGAACAGGTAGACTCTGTGCCATATTTGATGAATGAGGAAGATCCAGCATTTTGAGCCAATGTACCTTATTTGTGATAAAGCAGGGGTAACTATTCTAATATCTGAATGAAGATAGTTCTTTACAAACACTGAGTTCCAGGAGTCCGCTGCAAGTTAATTACTTGGAATTCAGCTACGATGCCACAAAGGGCTGGTGCCCTGACCAGCCCACACAATCCTATGTAAACTCTAAGATAGTTGAAATGCTGTGTACTCATCATAACCAGTGTAGAAGCTCTATTGTTGCAATATCAGAAATGAAGAAACACATGAAACAATAAGAAACTTATTGTTCATATCAGTGAACTGCATAGTCCATTACATTAAAATTCATTATCCTCCTCGTACTTTGTATAGATATTTTACTTTTGTATGATTTTACAACATCATGCATTGGTCATTTGGAGAATATTGGTTTACTGAGTTATGCAGATATTCCAAATATTGACACATTTCACTTTACACTTCTGTTAATATCACCATCCGCCTCACCCGAAAAATCTTTCAGGTATTGGGAAGCTGTCATGCTCATGGTGGCAGATGTACGCTTTCCAAAATTCAAATTTTTGCTTGTAAGCTCCAGTTTTATCATTGGCAGCAAATACTGTCATTTGTTTTACTTGAAGTGACAGCTCGCTTTGTTCATTTTTTTAAAATAAATGTTTGTGAAATACTCAAGGCTGCATAACCATAGTTTGTCTGTCAGTCTTTCTTTCACTTGAAATGGTTTGCCATGAAAAAAGCAGCTAGTTCGGCTCACGAGCAGTTAGAAACACACTCTTTGGTGTGCAGCAGACGTACTTCACGTGTACCTCTCATTTCATCACACACAATTTAAAAAATATGTGTATTTGAGGGTTGAGATTTAATAAAATTAATAATCAGTTTTCAGTGGCTCAGCAAGGAACTTCTTTAAGTGAAGCAAATGCTTTTTTTTTTTTTTAATTGCAATTAAAAACCACTAGCATAGGGCTTCCCTGGTGGCGCAGTGGTTGAGAGTCCGCCTGCCGATGCAGGGGACACGGGTTCGTGCCCAGATCCGGGAGGATCCCACGTGCCGCGGAGCGGCTGGACCCGTGAGCCATGGCCGCTGGGCCTGCGCGTCCGGAGCCTGTGCTGCGCGGCGGGAGAGGCCACAGCTGTGAGAGGCCCGCGTACCGCAAAAACAAACAAACAAAAAACAAAAGCCACTAGCACAGTTATTGCTTTTGTTTGTATTATTATGAAAATAGCATTGATCCTGTGAGCACCCTCCAGGGACCCATGGACCACATTTTAAGAAACGCTACTGTACAGAATACCCCTTTCAAAAGTTATCTTGTTTTATCTTACGTGAAAGCATCTCTTTCCTCACCCATAGCTTTTAAATCATCAAGTTATAGAATCCAAAGTCATGGTGATGTCCTAAGAATATGCAATTGTCAGCTAAAATGCAGATGATTGGTGGTGGTTAAAATGAGTTTAGTGATTTGCTTGATGATGGTGTTTAAATGTTATAGGCGAAGTTGATGTTCAGTGGATACCTGACAGGAGACTTTGTCGTTGATCCCAACTTCCAGGTCATGTCTTCTGAATTCAGCCCAGAAATGAGGGATGAAAATGGTTGGCACCTGCCGGCCATTTAGGAGCCTCCAAAAAAGCTGGAGCTTCTAAAGAAAGAAGTGCCACCCTTACTACACAAGGCTCTGCTTACTCAATTGCTGATATTTTTCCCCTAAATTTGTTCCAAGAGAAGGGAAATGGATGGAATTACGACCTAATATTGTGCCAAGAGCAAAGATAATAGGTATATCTTCAGCCCCAAGCTAAGTCTGTCTCACAACCAGTCACTGTTGCCATCACTGTTGCATATTCTTCTTATTTTAATTGCAGTATAGTGGATTTACAAGGTTGTTAGTTTCAAGTGTACAGCAAAGGGATCGTTTTATATATATATATATATATATACATACATATATATATATACATGTATGTATTCTTTTTTAGATTCTTTTCCATTATAGGTTATTACAAGATATTGAGTATACTTCCCTGTGCTATACAGTAGGTCCTTGTTGTTTATCTATTTTATATATAGCAGTGTGTATCTGTTAATCCAGACTCCTAATTCATCTCCCCCAACCCCCGACTATCCCCTTTGGTAACCATACGATTGTTTTCTAAGTCTGAGTCTATTTCTGTTTTGTAAATAAGTTCATTTATATCATTCTTTTAGATTTCACCTGTGTTATATGGTATTTGTCTTTATTCTTCCATACACTTTCAGCAACCAGGATTTAATTAAGTGCAGTTCATTGCCCCCCCTTCAGCAGCTCTTATCAGATCCTTTAGAAGTATAAAGCCACTGCTGTTGCCTAAAAATATTCCTCCATATAGGGTAAAATTACAGGAAAATATATTTCCACCCTAGATTTGGAAGGAAAAGAAGTCCCCATACACAGAGGTGAACTTCTTACATGTGTAAATATGGTAAATTGGTTAATTAAAATGCCATTCCATTTGGCTCTCAGATGCTCTTAGACCAAAGATTTGAGTAGATCTGAGTTTCCTTTCACAGAGCCCTCAGTCCAGCAGGTAGTAAGTAGTGTTCCCTCTGAACAACAGTGCTGCAGGGGGCCTGGACCTCCTGTTATTTACAGGTGCAGACAGAGTTCTCTCTCAGAGGTGGGCTGCTAAGATCCAAGCTCAAAGAGACCAACTTATAAACCCACTAAGCAGTTTATTAAATGTTATACAATAAATATGAGTGCTACAAGGATACTCTCATGAGCTAAATGCCCATTCTTTACCTGTAGGTTGATGTAAGAAGGGAAATAGAATCAGAGAGTTGTTTAGTAAGATAAATCCATTTAAAGGAAATTAGCTGAGCCATTCAACTACTTGAGAGCATTGAGCTAAGCCTGTCTTTCCACAGCAAAGGTAAATATGCCATCAGAATCTTCTCCATGTGGATTGGTTGTTGCCATTTTTGACTAGGCAGCTCCTCTTGATAGAGTGGAAAGAACAGTGATTGCCTGTTGTCAGACGGTCCCAGGCTTCTCAACACCACTTCTTACTGCACTCTGTCCTTTGATTAGTCACTTAGCCTTCTTTAGTTAAGGATTGTCCCTGGGAATTACATGAAATCATGGATACAGAACACATGAAAATGCCTGGCATATGATAGAGGAGCAATAAATATCAACTCCCTCTCTGACTCTTGCTTTTTTATCCCTCTGATGCTGACTCCCCCTGTAGTCTCATTAAAATTGTATTCCTTTAGATCTGCTAATTCCTCAAGTGAACTTATAGTTCAGTCTTGTATAGATAGTGGCTAATATTTACTGAGGGTTCACTGGGTAGTAGGCTTTGAATACATTATCTCATGGACTCCTCATAGCAACCCTATGACAAGTACTATAGTTATTCCCATGTTATAGATGAGGAATATGAGGCACAATGTTCAGCTAATTGACCTGCCTGGAAAATGGTGAAGCTGAGATTGGAATCCAGACAGGCTAACTCCAGAAATCATGTTTTTAGATGGTACTCTACACTGGCACTCAAGTGAGACTTGCCCAGGTGCCATTCTTTATCTTCAGGGGGACTTTGCATGCTTTGGCTCAGTTGTGTTGATTTATATTGATAGTTTAATTCTCAGAGGACATCTTAGTTCCTGAATTTCTGTGTGCTTGGTGGGGAGACTGCACTACCATCATCTTAATTCATAAGCATTTATGTTGACTTAATTTTTAAGTATATGAAAATATGGTACTCGTGCCCACAGTGAAAACAGAAAGTTTATTCCTTTATGCAGAAAAATTTGTTTGAACAGTTTTCCCTGACATTTATTTATATTTTTAGTAAGTATTTATCCATCACCTACCAGTTTCCAGGCATTGTTCTAGGAAAAACTGGAGATACAGCCTAGACCAGGGATTCTCAACCTGGGCACATTGACATTTTGGCCTAATAGTAAGATGTTTAGCAGCATCCCTGTCATCTACTGACAAGATACCAGTAGCATTTCGCCCCCTCCCCAGTTGTGACAACCACAGATGTCTCCAAACATTGCCAAATGTCCCCTGGAGAAGGACAGCCAGATCACCCCTGGTTGAGGCCCACTGGCCTCGTCCCTCCTTTCATGGAGCTTACATACAATTCAGCTAAAAAAGGAGCAAAAGTGATACATAATACAATTTCAGGTAATATCAAAGTAAAGCAATAGAGCATGATGGAAAAGGGGCCCATTTAAATGAGATAATCAGGGACCTCACCTTCGAGCTCTCTCACACCCCAAAGCACTGCCAAAACAATACTCTCTCTGGTTGATAAATGGCATAGTAATGCAAAAACTCATTCCAGCAAAGACTTTTATGGGCCAACTTGGGTTGAAATATATCTGCTCTAGCTATAAACCTGGCTCTCCTTGACCTACTCCAGCTCTCAAAAGGAAAGAAAGACAAGTTAAATTAAAGTCAGAATGGATGAAGGCATTTGAGATCTCTTTATTCCCATTCTGCTCCCATGTAGTCTCAGCATTTCTCTCTACTTGGAGACAAAGAGGGGACCACAAGGTCCGCTGACAGACTGGCAGATCTGTGACAGCACCAACTCCATTCTTCCTACTTTCTAAACCATGCTAGTTCTTTTGGGACCAAACAACTACAGATATGGGATATGGTAAACTTCTGCTCCATATTTATTTGGACGCATTTCCCAGAGATTTCCTGAGGTAGGATTAGGAGAATAGTTCAGAGATGGTTTTCTGCACAGCCCAGCAAATACTTGAAAGTAAACTATCTTTCAATGAATAAATGATGGTATTTTAAAAGTTCCAGTGAAAGCCTTTGATGAAGATTTCTGCTGATCTAGGTTTCAAACTATGTCAGAAACAGCTATTAACTGCAGTTGGGGTACAATCAGAGATAATATTTTCATATTATCAACACCATTTTGTTAGCAGCTCTCTCCTATTTGTACATTGTGGACCATTTCATTACCTCTCACAACAGTGACAGCCCCCTGCCTGTGTGTCCCTCACCTTAGTTCTGCCTCCCATTCCCGTATAGTCCCAGGCAGAAATACAGGCATCTACAGATTGACAGTTCTTTCCCCTTGGTGTGCAGACAATTGCCCTGGTTTTATTCTGCGTTGGTGCCCCAGGTCCAGTAGTTGGTCCCTGTCATACTTTCCACCTTCTATCTCTGTTCTTAGGGGGACTGCAGCCTCACCAGGAAGAACTGATACCCATGGCAAGGACCCCCACTGCCAACTTGCAGACATTCGTTCATTCATTTGTTCATTCATCCTATCAATATGTATCAAATGCTCCTATAATCCAGACTAGGCACAGGTACCCACCTCCTGATAGTCCTACCAATCTTTCTAGACCTCTTGCTTCTTCTGAGATTCCCTGAGCACCGTGCTTTGCCAACTGCTGAAAATGTCTCCCATTATTTTTTTCCTAAGTCCAGCCTGATTGTTTGCTTTATCTGTGTAAGTCTAACCAGAGTTTAGATTCCTTCCAGCCTTCCCCTAGCCTACCCCACCACTGGCTACTCTCTTTTTATATTAAAATCTCAAAGTTTATTCTTAAAACAAAGGTTCATTTCTTTCTACAGACTTCTAGCTGCTTTTCATTTCATATGAAGGAGCGATTTGGTTTTTCCAGGTTTTGTGTGTGTGTTTTTTGTTTCTTCAGGAAGGAATTTGAAACTTTCTTAGGCACCGTCAATTTATGTATCTCTATGCTGGGGATAAAGACTTCATTCATAATCAAATAATTGATGTGGTAATATAAAATAAATGTCAATACTAATACAAATAAATATTAAAATAAAAACATCCTAGAAGATTTCTAGTACTAGGTAATATGAACATAACAGTAAACCAGTGATGGTAATTCTCTAACTATTTAGCAAATCATAGAATCTCAAAGATCTACAGGAACTTATTAGTCTTTTATCAAACCCCATGCCTAAAAGCAATTATAATTATTAATTTTGTGATAATTAACATGTGTTGAATAATATCTGTTTACCCTGTTATGAGCAAGGCATATGATTTATCAATTTAATTTAATCTTTGAAAATTATCTTTTCCAGCCCTGGGAACTCACCATTGACCTGGGCAGCCCAGAATGTTTCAGACAGTCTCTTCAGGGTATTGTGTCCAACCCTTCCACCCTCCACTTTGTTCTTCCCCCCAGAACCTCATTAAACAGGCCTATTCTCTCTTTCACGTGATAGCCCTTCAAATACGTAACAACAATTGTATTTCCTGAGTGTTCTCTTCTCCAGCTGGAACACTACTAATAATTCATTTAACCAATCCATCCTCTAGGAGCCTGAGACTCTTTGGAGGGTAATTCTTCCATTCCCTTGACTCAGCTCTCTCCCATCAAATATTCCTGCTTCTGAAAGTGTGGCCCAGATCACCACACTTTGTGTTTCAGGGATGGGCAGAGCTGAGGAGTTCTCTCTTTGGTTCTGAATTGTGCTTTAATGTAAACTAAGTCGATGTGAGACACTGCAGCTTGGAGTTGAGTCAAGAGGTGGGTAGAGAAGCAGAAAGCAAGGTATACGAGATAATTAAGTCGAATAGGTGACATTACATAGTTTCAGGTATACTGAGAGATAAATAGCAATCCTGAAAAACAGTCACATAGAGCAAAATCCTTGAAAATCATAACCCACCAAATAAGCATCAGTATTTTTCCTAGTACCATTACTATAAAAGGACTGTACTAAATTCAAAACCCTCATTTAATACTTTATAGATGCCTTTCAAGTAAGATACATTGATTATCCACTGGATATGAGGTTCTTTTACAATAGGCAGAAGTTTTCCAATCGAGGTCTCACCATAACCTTTCCATAGCAACAGAGTCTGTGAGGGTCCACTGAGTCATTCCGGGAACCCTCTGGGGCATCCCAGAGCAAAATCAAAAGTGGCCCAGGGACAACAGGAATGAAGGTACTTGGAGCTGCACTGGGGTCCCCCTCAGTGGTTACCCAAATAGAAGCTGGGTGCGGGTAGGCAACTCCCACCCTCCATGTTGGTATTCCATGGGACTCTAAGAGAGTTTGAGAATGAACACCTTTCTTCACTATTTAAAACTCTTGAATGCCGTCCAAGTACACAGTCTCACCGCTTTAGCAGAGGGAACTCAGTCTCCTGACAGGAAAACAGCTTGCACATTCCACTTGACTTCAGGCCAGCTTGCCTGGGGAATCATGTTGCCTTGGCTGCAATGCTAAGTCTCTTTGCTTCAAACCCTCCCAGAAATGTCACAGCAGTACAACCCTGTCCCAAACTCATTGAACCTGGAATCCATGGCAATAACTCTCGTGCCATAACTCAGGCTGTTACAAAACATATCTTGATATTAGGTTGGGCTGGAGCCTATGACTAGGGAAAAAAAGGAATTTGGTGACTATTTCTGGAAACATTCTTTTAACTTGGGGTGGAATGAATATGTAACTTAAAAGCACAGCGTGGCAGGATATGTCCTAGAGCTTAGCCCCTCTGAGCCCCTCTTATGTTTACCATTGGTGATTTTAACCACAATCAGAACCCGTGGTTTCTCATCATGGTGGTAAAACATGTGCCCCCCAATATTTTGAAATATCTATATTAGAAGAATGCTGGACGTTAGTTTAATTTTCAAAATTAACACTCATTAAAGAGTATGTGATTTGCATAAACACATTCTTATTTTGTGACAATAATCACTTATTTATATCTTATTTCTACAAGAAGCACTCTTTTGTTTGTTTTGTAAATAGACATTTTATTATAACTAAAAAAAATAACACATTAGGCTTAGTTCTCAGCAACTTGTAATTTTAGCAGCTGGACAACCCCTAAATCTTACCCACAGTTATTTGAGATCTGGATTCTGTCTGCAGTCTCTCCCCACTCGCCAAGGCATCCTGCATTTGCAACCTGATTCACATTCCTAAAACAACGTTCTTGTTCTATCAGTAACTCACGACCGGAGGCTGCTCCTCAGATTAGCCACCCTTTGTCTATAAGCCAAAATGTGTTCTTTCTATAAAGGATGAAGAATAATTGGGATCCTGGTTTCTCCGGAGGTTGTGAGGACAACTTTATCACTGGTATTCTGCTGGGGAAACTTACCATGGTCCCTTAGCTCCGTTTTTCACCTGTGTGCTGCTGGTACTGATCTCAACCCTCCATTATCATTTTTCTATTTATTATGCTTATTCTTTTTTTTTTCGCTGTTTTGTTTTTAACATCTTATTGGAGTATAACTGGTTTACAATGTTCTGTTACTTTCTGCTGTATAACAAAGTGAATCAGCTATATGTATAAATATAGCCCCATATCCCCTCCCTCTTGCGTCTCCCTCCCATCCTCCCTATCCCACCCGTCTAGGTGGTCACAAAACACTGAGCTGATCTCCCTGTGCTATGCAACTGCTTTCCACTAGCTATCTATTTTACATTTGGTGGTGTATATATGTCCATGCCACGCTCTCACTTTGTCCCAGTTTAACCTTCCCCCTCCCCATGTCCTCAAGTCCATTCCCTACATCTGCGTCTTTATTCCTGTCCTGTCCCTAGGTTCTTCAGAAGCATTTTTTTTCTTTTTAGATTCCATATATATGTGTTAGCATACAGTATTTGTTTTTCTCTTTCTGACTTACTTCACTCTGTATGACAGACTCTAGGTCCATCCACCTCACTACAAATAACTCAATTTCGTTTCTTTTTATGGCTAAGTAATAGTCCATTGTATATATGTGCCATATCTTCTTTATCCATTCATCTGTCGATGGACACTTAGGTTGCTTCCATGCCCTGGCTATTGTAAATAGTGCTGCAATGAACATTGTGGCACATAGCTCTTTTTGAATTATGGTTTTCTCAGGGTATATGCCCAGTAGTGGGATTGCTGGGTCGTATGGTAGTTCTATTTTTAGTTTTTTAAGGAACCTCCATACTGTTCTACATAGTGGCTGTATCAATTTACATTCCCACCAACAGTGCAAGAGGGTTCCCTTTTCTCCACACCCTCTCCAGCATTTATTGTTTGTAGATTTTTTGATGATGGCCGTTCAGACAGGTGTGAGGTGATACCTCATTGTAGTTTTGATTTGCATTTCTCTAATCATTAGTGATGTTGAGCATCCTTTCATCTGATTGTTGGCAATCTGTATATCTTCTTTGGAGAAATGTCTATTTAGGTCTTCTGCCCATTTTTGGATGGGGTTGTTTGTTTTTTTGATATTGAGCTGCATGAACTTCTTGTAAATTTTAGAGATTAATCCTTTGTCAGTTGCTTCATTAGTAAATATTTTCTCCCACTCTGAGGGGTTGTCTTTTCGTCTTGTTTATGGTTTCCTTTGCTGTACAAAAGCTTCTAAGTTTCATTAGATCCCATTTGTTTATTTTTGTTTTTATTTCCATTTCTCTAGGAGGTGGGTCAAAAACGATTTTGCTGTGACTTATATCATAGAGTGTTTGGCCTATGTTTTCCTCTAAGAGTTTTATAGTGTCTGGCCTTACATTTAGGTCTTGAATTCATTTTAAGTTTAATTTTATGTATGGTGTTACGGAGTGTTCTAATTTCATTATTTTAAATGTAGCTGTCCAGTTTTCCCAGCACCACTTATTGAAGAGGCTGTCTTTTCTCCATTGTATATTCTTGCCTCCTTTATCAAAAATAAGGTGACCATATGTGTGTGGGTTTATCTCTGGGCTTTCTATCCTGTTCCCTTGATCTATATTTCTGTTTTTGTGCCAGTACCATACTGTCTTGATTACTGTAGCTTTGTAGTATAGTCTGAAGTCCTGGAACCTGATTCCAGCAGTTCCGTTTTTCTTTCTCAAGATTGCTTTGGCTCTTCGGGGTCTTCTTTGTTTCTATATGAATTATGAAATTTTTTGTTCTAGTTCTGTGAAAAATGCCATTGGTAGTTTGATAGGCATTGCATTGAATCTGTAGATTACATTGGGTACTATAGTCATTTTCACAATGTTGATTCTTTCAATCTAAGAGCATGGCATATGTCTCCATCTGTTTGTATCATCTTTAATTTCTTTCATCAGTGTCTTATAGTTTTCTGCATAAAGGTCTTTGACTGCTTAAGTAGGTTTATTCCTAGGCATTTTATTCTTTTTGTTGCAGTGGTAAATGGGAGTGTTTCCTTAATTTCTCTTTCAGATTTTTCGTCATTAGGGTATAGGAATGCAAGACGTTTCTGTGCATTAATTTTGTATCCTGCTATTTTACCAAATTCATTGATTAGCTCTAGTAATTTTCTGGTAGCATCTTTAGGATTCTCTATGTATAGTATCATGTCATCTGCAAACAGTGACAGCTTTACTTCTTTTCTGATTTTGATTTCTTTTATTACTTTTGCTTCTCTGACTGCTGTGGATAAAACTTCCAAAACTATGTTGAATAATAGTGGTGAGAGTGGACTAGCTTGTCATGTTCCTGACCTTAGAGGAAATGGTTTCACTTTTTCACCATTGAGAACAATGTTGGCTGTGAGTTTGTCATATATGGCCTTTATTATGCAGAGGTAAGTTCCCTCTATGCCTACTTTCTGGAGGCTTTTTTTTTTTTTTTTTTTTTTTTTTTTTTTTTTGTGGTAAGTGGACCTCTCACTGTTGTGGCCTTTCCTGCTGTGGAGCATAGGCTCCGGACACACAGGCTCAGCAGCCATGGCTCACGGGCCCAGCCACTCCGCGGCACGTGGGATCTTCCCAGACAGGGGCACGAATCTGTGTCCCCTGCATTGGCAGGTGGACTCTCAACCACTGCGCCACCAGAGAAGCCCTGGAGGCTTTTTATCAAAAATCATTGTTTAATTTTGTCAAAAGCTTTTTATGCATCTATTGAGATGATCATTTGGTTTTTCTCCTTCAATTTATTAATATCAGTTATCACATTGACTGATTTGCATATATTGAAGAATCCTTGCATTCCTGGGATAAACCCCTTGATCATGGTTTATGATCCTTTTAATGTGCTGTGGGATTGTGTTTGCTAGTATTTTCTTGAGGATTTTTGCATCTATGTTCATCAGTGTTATTGGCCTGTAGTTTTCTTTTTTTGTGACATCTTTGTCTGGTTGTGGTATCAGGGTGATGGTGGCCTCATAGAATGAGTTTGGGAGTGTTCCTCCCTCTGCTATATTTTGGAAGAGCTTGAGAAGGATTGGTGTTAGCTCTTCTCTGAATGTTTGATAGAATTCACCTGTGAAGTCATCTGGTACTGGGCTTTTGTTTGTTGGAAGATTTTTTTATCACAGTATGTATTTCAGTGCTTGTGATTGGTCTGTTCATATATTCTATTTCTTCCTGGTTCAGTCATAGAAGGTTGTGCTTTTCTAAGAATTTGTCCATTTGTTCCAGGTTGTCCATTTTATTGGCATAGAGTTGCTTGTGGTAATCTCTCATGATCCTTTGTATTTCTGCAGTGTCAGTTGTTACGTTTCCTTTTTCATTTCTAATTCTATTGATTTGAGTCTTCTCCCTTTTTTTCTTGATGAGTCTGGCTAATGGTTTATCAATTTTGTTTATCTTCTCAAAGAACCAGCTGTTAGTTTTATTGATCTTTGCTATTGTTCCCTTCATTTGTTTTTCATTTATTTCTGATCTAATCTTTATGATTTCATTCCTTCTGCTAACTTTGGGGTTTCATTGTTCTTCTTTCTCTAACTGACTTAGGTATATGTTTAGGTTGTTTATTTGAGATGTCTCTTGTTTATTGAGGTAGGATTGTATTGCTGTAAACTTCCCTCTTAGAACTGCTTTTGCTGCATCCCATAGGTTTTGGATCGTTGTGTTTTCATTGTCATTTGTTTCTAGGTATTTTTTGATTTCCTCTTTGAATTCTTCACTGACCATTGGTTATTTAGTACTGTATTGTTTAGCCTCCTAGTGTTTGTATTTTTTACAGATTTTTTCCTGTAATTGGTATCTAGTCTCACAGCGTTGAGGTCGGAAAATATACTTGATACGATTTCAATTTTCTTAAATTTGCCAAGGCTTCATTTGTGACCCAAGGTATGATCTATCCTGGAGAATGTTCCATGAGCACTTGAGAAGAAAGTTATTCTGCTGTTTTGGATGGAATGTCCTATAAATATCAATTAATTCCATCCTGTTTAATGTATCATTTAAAGCTTGTGCTTCCTTATTAATTTTCTGTTTGGATGATCTGTCCATTGGTGAAAGTTGGGTGTTGAAGTCCCCTGCTATCATTGCGTTACTGTCGATTTCCCCTTTTATGGCTGTTAGCATTTGCCTAATGCATTGAGGTGCTCCTATGATGGGTGCATAAATATTTACAATTGTTATACCTTCTTCTTGGATTGATCCCTTGATCATTGTGTAGTGTCCTTCTTTGTCTCTTGTAATCATCTTTATTTTAAAGTCTATTTTGTCTGATATGAGAATTGCTACTCCAGCTTTCTTTTGATTTCCATTTGCATGGAATATCTTTTTCCATCCCCTCACTTTCAGTCTGTATGTGTCCCTAGATCTGAAGTGGGTCTCTTGTAGGCAGCATATATGTGGGTCTTCTTTTTGTATCCATTCACCCAGCCTGTGTCTTTTGGTTGGAGTATTTAATCCATTTACATTTAAGGTAATTATCAATATTTATGTTCCTATTACCATTTTCTTCACTGTTTTGGGTTTGTTATTGCAGGTCTTTTCCTTCTTTTGTGTTTCTTGCCTAGAGAAGTTCCTTTCACATTTGTTGTAAAGCTGGTTTGGTGGTGCTGAATTCTCTTAGCTTTTGCTTTTTTGTAAAGGTTTTAAGTTCTCCATCGAATCTGAATGAGATCTTTTCTGGATACAGTAACCTTGGCTGTAGATTTTTCTCTTTCATCACTTTAAATATGTCCTGCCGCTCCCTTCTGGCTTGCAGAGTTTCTGCTGAAAGATCAGCTGTTAACCTTATGGGGATTCCCATGTATGTTAATTGTTGCTTTTCCCTTGTTGCTTTTAATATTTTTTCTTTGTATTTAATTTTTTTGATAATTTGATTAATATGTGTCTTGGAATGTCTCTCCTTAGATTTATCCGGTATGGGACTCTGCGCTTCCTGGACTCGATTGAATATTTCCTTTCCCATAGTAGGGAAGTTTTCAACTATAATCTCTTCAAATATTTCCTCAGTCCCTTTCTTTTTCTCTTCTTCTTCTGGTACCCCTATAATTCGAATGTTGGTGTGTTTAATGTTGTCCCAGAGATCTCTGAGACTGTCCTCAATTCTTTTCAGTCTTTTTTCTTTATTCTGCTCTGTGGTAGTTATTTCCACTATTTTATCTTCCAGGTCACTTATCCACTCTTCTGCCTCAGTTATTCTGCTCTTGATTCCTTCTGGAGAATTTTTAATTTCATTTATTGTGTTGTTCATCATTGTTTGTTTGCTCTTTAGTTCTTCTAGGTCCTTATTAAACATTTCTTGTATTTTCTCCATTCTATTTACAAGATTTTGGATATCTTCACTATCATTCCTCTAAATTCTTTTTCAGGTAGACTGCTTTGTCCTCTTCCCCTGTTTGGTCTGGTGGGTTTTTACCTTGCTCCTTCGTCTGCTGTGTGTTTCTCGGTCTTCTTATTTTGCTTAACTTACTGTGTTTGCGGTTTCCTTTTCCCAGGCTTCAGATTTGTAGTTCCCATTGTTTTTGGTGTCTGTCCCCAATGGCTAAGGTTGGTTCAGTGAGTTGGGTAGGCTCCCTAGTGGAGGGGACTGGTGCCTGTGTTCTGGTGGATGAGGCTGGATCTTGTCTTTCTGCTGGGCAGGACATTGTTCGTTGGTGTCTTTTGGGGTGTCTGTGGCCTTATTATGATTTTAGGCAGCCTCTCTTGTGTTCCTGTCTTTCTAGTTGTTTGGCATAGGGTGTCCAGCACTGTAGCTTACTGGTCGTTTAGTGGAGCTGGGTCTTAGCATTGAGATGAAGATCTCTGGGAGAGCTTTCGCCATTTGATATTATGTGGAGCCGGGAGGTCTCTTGTGGACCAATGTCCTGAACTCAGCACTCCCACCTCAGAGTCACAGGCCTGACATCTGGCCGGAACACCAAGACCCTGTCGGCCACATGTCTCAGAAGAAAAAGGAGAAAAAGAAAGGAAAGAAAAAAAATTAAAATAAAGTTATTAAAATAAAAAACTTTTTAAAATTATTAAAAATAAACAAAAATTTGAAAGTAAGTAAAAAAAGAAGAAAGAAAGAAGAGAGCAACGAAACAAAAAAAAAATCCACCAATGATAACAAGCAGTAAAAACTATACAAAAAGGAAAAGGAAAAAGGAGAGTCAGAACCCTAGGACAAATGGTAAAAGCAAAGCTATACAGACAAAATCACACAAAGAAGCATACACATACACACTCACATAAAGAGAGGAAGAAAAAATATATATCTATATATAAAAAAAGGAAGAGAGCAACCAAATCAATAAACAAACCTACCAATGATAATAAACTCTAAATACTAAACTATGATAAACATAAAACCAAAACCAAATTAGATGCAGAAAGCATACCCCAAGTCTACAGCTGCTCCCAAAGTCCACTGCATCAATTTTGGGATGATTCCTTGTCTATTCAGGTATTCCAGAGATGCGGGTACATCAGATTGATTGTACAGAATTAATCTGCTGCTCCTGAGGCTGCTGAAAGAGATTTCCCTTTCTCTTCTTTGTTCGCACAGCTCCTGGGGTTCAGCCTTGGATCTGGCCCCGCCTCTGTGTGTGTGTCACCTGAGGATGTCTGTTCTTCACTCAGACAGGACAGGGTTAAAGTAGCAGCTGATTAGGGGCCTCTGGCTCACTCAAGCCAGGGGGAGGGAGGGGTACAGAATGCGGGATGAGCCTGCAGTGGCAGAGGCCAGCATGATGTTGCAACAGCCTGAGGTGTGCCATGTGTTCTCCCAGGGAAACTGTCCCTGGATCACGGGACCCTGGCAGTGGCGGGCTGCACAGGCTCCTGGGAGGGGAGGTGTGGATAGTGACTTGTGCTTCCTTACAGGCTTCTTGGTGGCTGCAGCAGCAGCCATAGCATTTCATGCCCATCTCGGGTCTGCACTGGTAGCCGTGGCTCACACCCGTCTGTGGAGCTGCTTTAGGTGGTGCTCTGAATCCCCTTTCTTGTGCACCCTGAAACAATGTACTCTTGCCTCTTCAGCAGGTCCAGAGTTTATCCCAGACTCCCTCCCGGCTAGCTGTGGTGCACTAGCCCCCTTCAGGCTGTGTTCATGCAGCCAACCCCAGTCCTCTTGCTGAGATCTGACCTCCGAAGCCTGAGCCTCACCTCCCAGCCCATGCCCCCCATCAGTGGGTGAGCAGACAAGCCTCTTGGGCTGGTGAGTGCTGGTCGGCACCAATCCTCTGTGCGGGAATCTCTCTGCTTTGCCCTCCACACCCTATTGCTGTTTTTTCTTTTTTCTTTTGCCCTACCCAGGTACCTGGGGAGTTTCTTGCCTTTTGGGAAGTCTGAGGTCTTCTGCCAGCATTCAGTAGGTGTTCTGTAGGAGTTGTTCCACATGTAGATGTATTTGTGATGTATTTGTGAGGAGGAAGGTCATCTCCATGTCTTATTCCTCCACCATCTTGAAGGTCTCAAGAAACACTCTTAAATGATAGTAGCTTATCTCCAGCTTCTGAATTTAAACACAGTATGGTGAAAGATTCCTCAACAATGTGCTAGTTTGGTTCATGTCTTTAATGAAATCTATTTAATCTTTATTATCCTCTGCAAAAGTTTTGTATATTCACTGGGTAAACTAGAAATGTTGGCAACAATATCACTAAGATCCACAGTTTCATCGTTAGGCCATTGGCCAGAAGTATCTGACCATTACCCCAATTTTGTCCATAAACATATTTTAGATGAAATGATGGGAGCTGTCTTTTTTAAAAACTGGGATTATGTTTTCTGCTCTACATTTTAGATTTAGTTGCCTAATATGAAATTTTAATAAAAATATTATTATTATATAATACCCAATCATCAGATTGTGTATTCCTTCATTACATGATTTATTAACTCCCCATACATCATTAAGTATTATCTTTATATAACTGTAAAAATTGTAAAATCTTGTAACCCAAACCTATATTGCTTGAACAAAACTCTACGACTCAACAAACAGTATATCTTTCTTCAACTGTATATTAGGTTGTCTTCTCTAAATTATCTATCACTTTTATTATGGCTAATGTGATTATTGGGGATATTAGAAAATAGGAATAACAGATATTCGAAATCCACAAATAAGCCAAACAGCACTTGAGTAAGTAGTTTCTGCCTTCCCTCGCAAGATCCTTAGTCCATTTATATCCTTTCATTCTCCTATTCATCCTTTCATAGGATTCTTAGTTAGCATTGGAAATGAAGATAGGCTAAAACTATAGAGAAAGAAAGGAGATTAGAGGGTGCAAATTGCCACAAAGATGAATGATTCATGGAACACTTGGGAGTTGAAGGTACTATTATCAAGAGGATATTTTTGTGAATGTTACTTATTTGTGACTATTTACACTCTTTGTATTTATTAGATGAGGTATGTGGAGAATAAAATGACATGGCAGCTAATAAAATAACATTTTTAAGATTCCAGCTTAAACACAGTCATCATTTCAAAAGGCTTTCTGGAATGACAGACTGAAATGTATCCTAAATCCTACTGGGGAGCTAAAAGGCTCTTCCCAGGATTTATAGTCACTTGAAGATCTCTAACTTTATTTTCAAGTTCCAAGTTTGGTTTAGTCACTGTTGATTTGTATACTGGTAATCATCAGGAATATTCTAGAAATACACAGTTTGGCACCTCACTTTATAATCCAAAGAGAGCATCACTGATGTTTTATAAAAAGTTTGAGCAAAAGAAAACCATCATTTGCAGTTCACTTCAACCCGTCTTTTTTCTTCATCCTAATATGGATATAAAATGTATCTGGCATTAGTGTTTCCTAGCATTGCTGCAGCTTGCCAGAATATTTGGATCTTTGCACAATGAATCCTTTATTACACTAAATATAAAAAGACATAAGCTTCAAAACAGGTCGTCACATTCTTTCTAATGTTCCTTGTACTCATTAAAAGAACATATTTTAATTTATGCTAAATATTTGAATTTATTTTCAAAATGGTAAATTCATTCTTTTAGTTGTTGCCCTTTAGGAGTTCTTAGTGAGGAGGTTGTGAACTGGATGTTTTAATTATGATCACTTTCACCCTGGATGAAAACTCAGTCTTTTCCTGAGTTTTTCAAGCTTATTTATTACATGGGTTTTTGACATAAGGTAGGAGTTATCTTAGAAATAGAGATTATCATGAAGCCCAGGCTCTAGCCTGTAGATACTGATTCTGGAAGACCTTTGGAGATTTTCACATTCAGTGAAGGACTTAGTTAAATGAATGGTGTGATTTTCAATGTGTTTATTACCCTCCATATTAAGCACTTAGAGGAAACCCTGCATATACCTGCTAGGGTAGTCTTCTTTATTGTTAATAAGATTTGCATATAGTTTTTGAGCCTATTCAGAAAACTGACAAAGATTGAGTGTTATTAATCCCATTCTGCAATGTGGGCAGGTAATTGAGAATTACTGTTGACTACAGCAGGAGGAAAATTACTTTAGGCTTTGTTAAAGGGATATTAACTTTAGGAATACAGTAGACCCTCTCCATTCTAGCTACCTCTGCTCATAAAATAATCTACACATATGTATCTCTATATGCAGAAGTTAAAGAATAGACCTCAATAAGGGATCAGCTCATATGGATGGTGTGTGTCTACACTAGACTCAGGTGCATGGAGAAGTTGCATCAACACCGACAACAAAGAAAGGTTCCTAGCCCAGGCCTCAAAGCAAGCACATGGGATCAATGTTACTGAAGCAAATGGAGAGTCCCTTCATTTTCCTACAGTGTCTTTTCTGGAAGACTGGAAGAGAGGAAAAAACAAATCATTTGGATGCTTCCCCAGCTGTATTGACTTTAGACGCTGGCTAACATAATTTTCCACTCTTGAGCCCATTTCCTAGTCTTGTATCTGTTTTGTGAAAAACTGGGTCTCGTTTCTTAATATTTCCTCTAAGCATATCTTCATCACCTATTCCCTTAATCTAATCCAGAAATCAAGAAACAGAGGTGGAGACTTCATATATCCCAGACACCCCACCCCTTCCTGGTGATGTTTTTAACTACATAGGATGTGATTATTTTAAATTGACTTGACTGGATATGTATTTGCTCAGTTGGCTTTTGTTTTCTTAGTTGAGTATTTTGAGGAATGTTTGATTGTGCTTTCTGATTTTTCAACACTTACCCTTTCAAGAAATATTTTATAAGGGTATTGTATCAGTTACTTCAGAATGACCTAAATAACAATAAAACATTCCTCATTAGATGGTGAAAAGTCACAGTAAAAAAACAAAAAACTGGGCACATTACTTAAATTTCTGTTTCTTATTTGTCCAGACTAAACTCAAAAATTATATATGCTTAAGATTACCAGTAATATTGGTAATCTTATTTTTGATCAAAGAATTTTCAACTGAATAGATTTAAAATTAGAAGGATGCAGCTCATATGAAAAATAACAAATATGTCATATTTTGTAGTTTATTGTGAAAAAAAGTGTGTTTTATGTGCAAAGTTGTTTCTGTCTATATAATGTCTAAAAGTCAGTTTGAAGTAACAAGCAAATGACAAATTTACTAGAACAATAATCACCAGTGTTCACTTTTAACCACTTGATTTGCCATGAGTCAATGTCTGGGATAAACTGGCCATTTTAGATTACTTTTATTTTTGGGGGCCACACTGCATGGTTTGCAGGGTCTTAGTTCCCCGACCAGGGATTGAACCTGGGCCCTGGCTGTGAAAGCGCCAAGTCCTAACCACTGGACTGCCAGGCAGCTCACCTAGATTATTTTTATTTTAATGGGCAACATGACATCAGAAGTGTCCAATTTTGTGCCAGATAGTGTTTAAAAACATAAACCACATATTCAAATTATTTATTATCTTTATGGATCTCTATTTGATGTTGATGATTTTTATGTTCAAGAGGTTCACAGAATTCTGAGAGGAATTAAGATGAGCCTATGATCTTCATTTGACCAAATACAGGAGGAACTTTCTGATGGCGTTCTCTAGGAAATACACACAGTATTCAAAATGCGGATAATGCACTGTGGCCACTTTGGCTAATATCCCTATATTCTAAAGTTTTTAGAAAGGTCACATGTATAACAAATTAGTTAGTAGTAATACTTGCCATTGTTACAAATGAAGCCCCCAATTTCCCCTTCATGTACTTCAGTTTCAGGTAGGTGTTCTTGGACAGCAGGTAGCTTTCCTCTATGTGGTGATTCAGGGAACCAGGCCTATTTCATCTTATGACTCTGCCATCCTCTAAAACTACAGAGTCCTCTGTTTCCAGCCAACAAGAGGGCAAAAAAAGCATCGATGAGAACACTAAGCCTTACAGGGGCAGGCCTTCACTTTTGTTCACATCCCATTGGATAAAACTTAATCACATGACTTTAACTGAAAGGAAACCTGGGAACTAGAGTATAACTGTGTTCCCAGGAGGAAGAGAACACTAGTGGTCTTTGCCACACCTACAATTTCATATGCTTCTAAAAATGAGGAAAAGCACCAACCTACTAGGGCCAGGCTTCTAGGGCTAGCTTTGTCACTAAGGAATTGTGGAAAATTTAACAGGAACCTCTTTACCTTTTTGTATTATTTGGTCTCATAGAGGTCACTGGGTAAAAGAAAAGATAGGTATCAAATTAACACATTAATAAATATACAATTACAAAGTAATGTAGGCTCCATGAGAGCATGGACCATGCCTCTATGGCACCTAAAACAGTGCTTGGTGCATAGTAGGTACTCAGCAATAATTGTTGAATGAATGCATGCCTAAAGGCATGAATGAATGAATGAAAATATATGACAGAAATGAATAGGTGCTATGAAAGAAAGCAGTAGGGGAAACTGAATTCTTTGGGGCGATCAGGGAACGTCTTTTTCAGGAAATAATACTGATGTTGAAACCTGAAGAATGAGTACAATTTAGCAAAGAGAAGAGTTGGGTTGTCGACAGAATTTTGCAGGCAGGGAGAACATCAGGTTCAAAGAATCCAAGTTGGGAAGAGATTGAGACATTCAAGAGGCTAGTGCAACAGAAACCCAGAGGGACCAGAGGGTAATGCTGCGAGACAGGCTAGAAAAGTAGGCAAGGAGTCTGATATGTTCAGCCTTTTGGTCTTTCCTGCAGGCACAGTGGAGAGCCAATGAAAAGGATAATGAAGGAAAAGGTGTGATGTGACCCTATTTTCATTTTAAAAGATCATTGCAGGGCTTCCCTGGTGGCGCAGTGGTTGAGAATCCGCCTGCCAATGCAGGGGACACGGGTTCGTGCCCCGGTCCGGGAAGATTCCCACATGCCGCAGAGCGGCTGGGCCCATGAGCCATGGCCGCTGAGCCTGCGCATCCGGAGCCTGTGCTCTGCAATGGGAGAGGCCACAGCAGTGAGAGGCCCGCGTACCACCAAAAAAAAAAAAAAAAAAAAAAAAAAAAAAAAAAAGATCATTGCAGCTTTCTGGGAAGAATGGATTGAAGTAGAGTAACAGTAGAAGTACAGAGACTAGTTATGAGGCTATTTCATTTTTTAGAAGTCTTATTGAAGTATAGTTGATTTATAATGTTGTGTTAGTTTCAGGTGTACAGCAAAGTGATTCAGTTATACATATGTCTTATTTATATATATATATATATATTCTTTTTTTGATTCTTTTTTTGATTCTTTTCCATTACACGTTGTTACAAGATATTGGGTATAATTCCCTGTGCTATACAGTAGGTCCTTGATGGTTATCTCTTTTTATATAGTAGTGTGTATATTTTAATCCCCAACTCTTAATTAATCCCTCCCCCTTCTTTCCCCTTTTATATACATGAATATTACTTACCCATAAAAAAGAATGAAACAATGCCATTTGCAGCAACATGGATGGACCTAGAGATGATTATGCTAAGTGAAGTTAATCAGAGAGAGAAAGACAAATTTCATTTGATATGGCTTATATGTGGAATCTAAAAAAAATGATACAAATGAACTTATTTACAAAACAGAAAGAGTCTCACAGACATAGAAAACAAACTTATGGTTACCAAAGGAGGCTGTTTCAAATCATCCAAATAAGATGACCAAACCAGGGCAGTGTTTTAGAACAAGGTAGAGGCCAAGCAGATGGAGACACTTGAAATACATGTTGTGTGTAAAGGGAAATTGGAGCAGAAGGGTCTAGGCAGCAATAGAGTTCTCTGGTTCTATGCTGCATGCTTATTCTCTTTGAAATGTCCTTTCAATGACTGTGCTATCACTCCAAGCAGACCTCTCAATATATTTAGTTTTTCTTCCTTCATATTCCTTTAGAAGCTTTGTCCCAACTCTGAAAATTTGCCTAAAGATCAGTCAAATAACAGGCATTTAAAATTTGGCTAAATTCTTGAGGTTCTTCAGAACTCACTCTAGATTATGTTGTATTTCTGCTTCTCTTGGTCTTCAAGAAATTAGGCAAATTGCATTACTAAAGTCGAGGGTTTTGTATGCGTGTGTGTGTGGATGTGTACATCTTTGTACATCTTTAGGGTCCAAATATTTCACCCGTAACAGTTGTTTTAAAAGGTAAATTTTGGGCCACCTTTAGTATCTTCTTAACGTGGTCCTATTCTAATTTTTCGATTTAATGTCTTAGGAAGTAATCCAAATATTGTAATCGTGTTAAAACTTTATCCATGAAGCTAGTGTTCTCCTATTTCAAAGTTAGTTGTAATGGCTCAGGGCTTTATTAGAATTTCTTTGGAGATAAGAATGCTCTGTACTGAGGACTGGAAATTTGATGCTCGTGAATTCCATTCTGCTCTCCTCCATTTCGCATTCGTTCTTGGCTTACAAATTTATCTCTGTCTGTATTTATCATCTTGAAAACGCACATCATAGTGATTTCCCAGAGGTGTTAGGAGGGCTATTTTAGTGTTTATCCATCAGATTTTAAGACAATCTGAGCAAAGGAATGTTATGACTTAGGAATTGATATGTCCGCAAAATGGCCTCTTTGAACAAGTAAGAATGGCTGTGAATCGCTGGCAAATTTCCTTTACGGACATTATACCCACAATCAGTGAAATACATCCAGTAGGTTCCCTGCCTCGTTCTAAAGACAGAGCCTCATTTCTGGGATTCTTCTGGCAACAACATTTACACGTATGAAATATTTCCACTTGAAATAATGTGAATAATTTTCACCCAAATGTGCTGTTTGTGCTACAAATCGGTGGATGAAATTCTTTGATGGCCTGTTGATCTCTGGAGAGCAAAAACTGGGTTGTTTTCATTTTGTGTCTAGTGTGATAGTCTTTACTTTCTCTTTGATATATGCCCCATTCTGTATAAAAACACTTTTCCAAAAATCTTTAAAGACATTTCTTTTGTTTTTCTCCTGCTCTTTCCTGTCATGTAGCCACCTCACTCCAGGATTATGCTATATGTGATCCAAAGCAACCATAGGAAATTGAAAAATCTTGTAAATTCACTTTGTTGTTCTGACATCAGTTTGTACGTGGTGGTAGGCTAGGAATATAAAAATGGCATAAAGTTTGCTTTCAGATTCCAAGGTGTTCCTTATAAATCCAGTCAGGTATTTGAAAACTTCACTTATCTCAAAACTGGTACTTCTCACTCCACCAAAAAAAAAAAAAAAAATAGTCCAGGGCTCAAAGTTTTAGATAAAGTTAATTACACGGGAGAATTTGAGAGTCAAAGGAGTCTTACATTTTTTTTAAAGATTCCCCACTGCAGAGAACAGCCAAGCAAATCTCAGATTACACTGCATTCTGGCACCTGGCACAGAAAATGAAAATCCTCACATCCTAAAAGCGAAGGGTTTGAAGAGAAAAAGTTGACCTTCCGAGCACCCGAATTTACTGCCAAAGCACTAAAAATGAACTATAAGCAGAAAAAGTATGAGTCAGGTGAACTCTTCATTCTACTTCAAGGGTGGAATTCCAGTTATACGAATCAACAGAAAATGGTGAAAGAGGTGCGTGGGTGTGGGTGTGAGTGTGTGTTGTTTTCCCTACTTGTACACACCTGCTTTGCTTCTATGCCGCCCTTGGGACATAGTCTTTTTATAGTAATGATGGTAATTAGATCCTTTCCTTTTTAGATGCTCTTAATCATCTTTTAGATTTGGAGCCAGTGTCTCTACCTCTAAATAGAGTAAAAATTCAGGTTCTTACCTAGTCTGTGGCACCCCAGGTCACTCCTAGTAGTTAATGAATATTTACTGAGTTTGGAGACAGACACTCTACCAGGTGTGTATGAAAAAGCTGCCACAGTTGAGTATTTATGAATATCCATTCTAATGTCAGTAAAGAATATAAAATTAGTGCATTGAATCAGACTCTTGGTCCTGTTAAAAACATTTTTTTTCTGTTACAGTAGCACCAGGAGATGTGTTGTGAAAGAATGTAGTTATTCTTCTCACTGTCAGATTAAGAATTTGCCCCTAAATCCTAATGTTTGTTAGTAATTTATTACAGCTCCATGACTCATGAGTCATATGAATGTTTAAAAATCACTTTCCATTTCCAACCTACTCCTAGTAATATTAAGAGTACATTCTTATGGGTCTTAAACTTACCTCTTTGAAGTTTCAGTGAATTTCCAGTGGATACGTTTGTTGTCATCTTTTCTAGATCATTCAAAGCTTTATACACTTCAGATCTTCTTTTTAATACCCTACGTTTTTTAGCCTGTCTTTACACAGCTACCTCCCTATTCCCTTTAGATATTTCTTATATATCTTGTGAGCTGCGGTAGCGAGAACTACAAGTGGTACTTAAGGGACAGACACAGTGTTTTTGTAAGGTGGTCAGATTTTATTTTTGTATAATTGTACCTGTGCTTTCATTTCCTTATTACCTTCCTCATAAGACACTATGAGGATTCAGTGAGGTAATGCTTGCAAAGTAACTAGCGCAGTGCTTGGTATGGTAAGCACTCAATCGATGTTAATTGTTACTATTGAATTTTATGATATTTTAATGACCATATACCATGGCCAGCCACTTTTAGTTTTTAAAACCTGGGTTCCCCTCATTCAATAATATGGGATATGCTCCAGTCAGATGAACATTCCCAATACTCATGTCTGAACTTGTCTGTTTCATTCATGCAACAAATTCATTTAATGAGTATTATAGGAATTGAACTAGGTCCTGGGAATACAGCTCCCAGATAGGTAAGGTCTCTGCATTCGAAGAGCCCACAAACAGGGAAGACTAATAGACAGGTAATTACAATAAGGTGCCAGGAGACGTACAGGATCAATGGGACAGCATAAAAGTGGGAGTCAACCTAGTCCAGGGGGCAGGTAGGTTTTCTGGAAGAAGTGATGGTAAAGCTGAGACCTGGGGGTAAGTAAGAGTTAGCCATACAGAGGGGGCAGAAGAAGGACAAAAGTGGAAAGATTACCAGAAGGAAAAGTATGTGTAATACTAGGAGGGGAAAGAAAATGTTGTTTACTGAGGAACCGAACAAAGTCCAGCATGAATGGAGAGGGTAGTAATAGAGAAGCCTGGAGACGTGGGCAGGCACCAGATCTCAGAAAGCCTTGGGATTCATGTCAAGGAGTTTGGACTGTGTCCTGCAGTAGCTACGAAACTGTCCGTGGCATATCTTCATCCATCTAATATCATTCACCCTCTTTAACTACATTCTATATGGTTCAGCCCCATGCTTTTTTTTTTTTTTTTTTTTTTTTTTTTTTTTTGCGGTATGCGGGCCTCTCACTGTTGTGGCCTCTCCCGTCTCTCCCGTTGCGGAGCACAGGCTCCGGACGCGCAGGCCTAGCGGCCATGGCTCACGGGCTTAGTTGCTCCGTGGCATGTGGGATCTTCCCGGACCAGGGCACGAACCCGTGTCTCCTGCATCGGCAGGCGGATTCTCAACCACTGCGCCACCAGGGAAGCCCCCCATGCTTTTTTTGTTGTTTTGTTTTTTTAAAATTTTTTTCTCTCTTTTTAAAAATTGAAGTGTAGTTGATTTACAGGGTTGTGTTTCAGGTGTACAGCAAAGTGTTTCACACACACACACATATATATATTCTTTTTCAGATTCTTTTCCATTATAGTTTATTACAAGATACTGAATATAGTTCCCTATACTATAGGTCCTTGCTGTTCATTTATTTTATATATAGTAGTGTGTATATGTTAATCCCAAACTCCTAATTTATCCCTCCCCTACTCTTTCCCCCTTCGGTAACTGTAAGTTTGTTTGCTGTGTCTGTGAGTCTATTTCTGTTTTGTAAATAATTTCATTTGTGTCCTATTTTAGATTCCAAATGTAAGCGATATCATATGATATTTGTCTTTCTCTGTCTGGCTTACATCACTTAGTATGATAATCTCTAGGTCCAGCCCCATGATTTTGAGGCCCCTTTCCCATTAGTTCCCCAACATAACCCTGCCCACTGTCCACATGCCCATGTGTTTGCTTATTTCCTTGACTGAAATGTCCTTCCTCAAATTCTGCAATTCAATTCAGGAAGCATTTGCTGAGTAACTGGTGTGTGCCATCCCATTGTGCTCCTTCATCCCTCCAATGTCTTTTCATCCATCCATTCATTTATTTATTCTATAAATATTTATTAAGCACCAACATATAGAAGGAGCCATGCTACGTTTAGATGACACTTCTTCAGTGAAGGCCCCCAGTTGCCCCAGCTGGACTAATCTCTTCCACTTTTCCTCATCCTCTGAAATCCTAATATCGTACATGCATCTCTCCTCTGGGTCTTGGTACTTTTGATACCACATTACAGCTAATTATCTCATGAGTCTGAGTAATGAGTAGTGAGTCTTCATTACTCTACAAGATCTCTGTGCTATAGGGCAGGGGTCCCCAACCCCCGGGCAGTGGACCGGTAGCAGTCCACAGCCTGTTAGGAACTGGGCTGCACAGAAGGAGGTGAGTGGCAGGTGAGCGAGCCAAGCTTCACCTGCCGCTCCCCATCGCTCGCATTACTGCCTCAACCATCCCCCACCCCACCCCCGGTCTGTGGAAAAATTGTGAAAACGGTTCCTGGTGCCAAAAAGGTTGGGGAACACTGCTATAGGGGACAGAGTTCGGGTCCAATTTTTCATTGTATTTTCCAGAGCTCATAACTTCACACTATGAGCTGCAATGTTCATAATAAATACATAAATGAGTGAATACATTTTCTGGAAATGGATAAGAATAACCTTATTTTGGTACTTTCTAATGACGCACATTGTCAAGCAGAGCAATTAAATTATTTGTTTCAAAGTGATTTAAGCCTAAATCTAGTACAATTCCTCTAAAAAATTAGTTTCTTACAAGAGTCCAAGCTTTACATAAATACCTCATAGGTGGATAATATTTTATTAAGGCTTACACGTCTCAAGTATTCAATACTTGAAACTGTATCACCTCTATGATCAGCGCTTATGCTTTTTGTATATTCTTATAATTACATTCAATCAGAAAAGAGGAAAACTAGAGTGGGCTTCTACCTGTTGATTGCTAAAAATAATATTCTTCCTCGCCTTAGCTTTTCAGTTTTACAGCTCTCTGCATGGATTTACTGCTAGCATTTTTAGTGATTACTGCTGCATTTCCTAAGCACACCCGTCGTACTTCTGGCAGGTTCTGTTACTCACAGTGAATACTGGAGTTGAATCCTGATTGTCTCCCCGGTGAATGCTATAGTTGAGGCTTGATTCTCTCCAGTGTGTTAGTGGTCAGTTTGAATATAAGGACAAGGAAAAAACACTTAGCCCTAAGGAATTTTAAAGTATCACTGTGGAATCTGTGCTGAAATTCCAGTTTTGAACTAGAGACCCACGATACAGATCTTCAGATACATGGGCCATTTCAGCCAGCTTGTACTTATGAAGACTTGCTAATGCTGTCTGAGCTTTATTTGAAACTGTGTAAAAAGGGTTTGAGGACTTTCCTTGCCAGCTGTCAGAGGACATTTCAGATAATCTGCTAAAGCCAACATTCAGAGTGTTCTTCAGAGAGGAAGTCTGGGTTAGGGTGGTGGCTCAGCAAGGAACTGTGGACTTAGTTATGGGCTTGGGTGGCCTCAGTCATTCACCTGGTTGCCATACTCCATTTTCTGTGATTGGACAATGTTCTTCCAGTTTGAGTAGTGTTATCTCAAATAGCTGATATAACAGAGCTGTTGTGAATTGACAGGGAGGAGATTTTCACTTAGGAAATGACTCTTTGTGGGAATGTAAATTGGTGCAGCCACTATGGAGAATAGTATGGAGGTTCCTTGGAAAACTGAAAGTAGAGTTACCGTATGATCCAGCAACCCCACTCGTGGGCATATACCCAGGAAAAACGAAAACTCTAGTTCAAAAAGATACACCTGCACCAGCAGCACTATTTACAATAGCCAAGACATGGAAGCAACCTAAGTGTCCATCAACAGATGAATGGATAAAGAAGATGTGGTACATATATACAATGGAATATTACTCAGCCAAAATAAAGAATGAAATAATGCCATTTGCGGCAATATGGATGGACCTAGAGATTATCATACTAAGTAAAATAAGTCATACAAAGACAAATATCATAAGATATCACTTATATGTAGAATCTAAAAAATGATGCAAAGGAACTTATTTACAAAACAAAAGTAGACTCACAGACATAGAAAACAAACTTATGGGAACAGGAGGGGTTGGGGGATGAATCAGGGATTTGGAATTAACAGATACACACTACTATATATAAAATACATAAACAACAAGGACCTATAGTATAGCACATAGAACTATATTCAATATCTTGTAATAACCTATAATAGAAAGGAAATTGAAGAAGAATATATATATGTATGTATAACTGAATCACTGTGATGTATACCTGAAACATTGTAAATCAACTATACTTCAATAAATTTTTTTTACTTTAAAAAATGACTCTTTGGAAATACTCCTGTGCTCCCATTCCTATTTAGTTACTTCCCACTCCTCACCCTGGTTAATAATCCTTGAGCAGTTACCAGTTATTGAGTACCTAGCTGTGTGCTCGGTACAATACATTGATTATCTAAGTTAATCCACAAGATTACTCTAAGTAAGCACTATTATTATCCTTACATTAAAGATAAGCAGATACTTTTAGAGAAAATAAGTAATAGCTATAATTTCATGCTCTTGGCCACTATACTGTACTCCTGCATTTTGCCTGTGTATATTCAGAGCATGCAGTACCTTTAAGACTAGCTGGTGCATAGCACAGGGAGATCAGCTCAGTTCTTTGTGACCACCTAGAGGGGTGGGATAGGGAGGGTGGGAGGGAGACGTAAGAGGGAGGGGCTATGGGGATATATGTATACATATAGCTGATTCACTTTGTTATACAGCAGAAACTTAACACACCATTGTAAAGCAATTATACTCCAATAAAGATGTTAAAAAAAAAAAAGACTAGCTGGAACAGAGCTCGGTTGTGAAAGTTAATCTCTTGGGCACATTCTGGAAGCAAACCTCATACTCTGAGCCCCAAATGCAGAAGATTTTGGAACTCATCTTCCATGTAGGATAATTTTTCGCTATGTATGTATTTAGGAAGTTGGGTAGAATTATATATATATAGAGAGAATTATATTATATATATAATATAACATTATATTCTATATATATATAGACTATTAAGGAATTCTTTTAGTAATATATGTAATTTTTTTCAGAACCCTGTAGTATGCTGACAACATATGGTATTCTCTTATTCATCTGGGCAAAATCTGGTAGTCAGGCAAGTAAACTGCTGGGTTCAAGAAATGACCTTCCCACAGTACAGCCACCTACCCCCAGCCTCTCTGGGTCACTTATTGGAAATCACTGCCTCCCTTTCTCTCACACAATTGGTGGTACTTTGGGGTAAGAGGAAGATGAACATCAGCCTGGCATAAGCCAGGTCATTCACCCCGCAACCAGGGCCTCCTCTCCCCTCCCCCACACCATCATTCCCCTGCTTAAAGATGCTCAGAATCCTACTTGCTTAACTTTATCTGGTAAAGGCAACAGTGGTTAAAAGCATAACTATGCACATAAGTGTTTTTTAGTATTCTGTTCATCATTATTAACTATTATTAGATGAGAAGGAAAAACTCTTAGATATGTTAAGCAGACTGTTGTGCATTTTGCCAATTCAACTGTTGATTTTCTTATATGTTTTCATCTTTTATCATGGAAATTTTATTGGTTTAATTTCTAATATTTTCTAAAAATATTCAGAGGGTCACTACTCTGGTTAAATTATGTTCTCTTTCCTATAACAGTATAACAGTACTTACGTTTACTGTTAGTACTGCTAGATAAATTTTTCTGGAGGTTAGATTGCCTGAGTATTTTTCTAAGAACTTGATGTATTTGAGTACAATAAAACTCTTATTTTGTTGGAGTGTGAAAGGACCAGTGTTTCCAGGAGTCTTATAATTGTGCCATGGAGTAGATAGACTCTCTGGGGAAAAAAGTCAATATTCATACACACAAAGAAATTAAGTTGTCAATTTACCTTATTCTTAAACCTATCAACTTTCCATTCTACCCTTAAATGAGCAGACAAGGGATGCTTCACATACACTCCTGCCCCCAACACACACACACGCATGTATGCTTATACACGTGCTCACAGTAATATTTAATTGTTGACTGTTTCTCTTGCTGCAGATGAAAGAATTAAGTTATACAAATGGACTTTATGTTCTTGACCACCATTCTGTGCTTTGAGGAATCCCATTACAGGATGGCTTTATATCATTGTCAAATTTTAACACAGTTGATAAGTGCCTTTTATAAAGCTATAGTTATAAGTTCCTTTTATTTCTTTAATTAGACATATCTCAGTCACGAGTTTATTTCCAATTTTAATGTTGCTAAACACTAAGCACAGACTGTCAATCCTAGAAAAGGTGAAGTTAGCCATTCATTAAAGCAATTCATCATGGTGAAGCCAGTTTTTGTTTTTGTTTATTTTTAATTGAAGTATAGTTGATTTATCATGTTTCAGGTATCATGTACATCATGTATCATGTACAGCAAAGTAATTCAGTTTTAGATATATATTTTTCAGATCCTTTTCCATTATAGGTTATTACAAGATATGGAATATAGTTCCCTGTGCTATATAGTAGGTCCTTGTTGTTCATATGTTTTATATATAGTAGTGTGTACCTGTTAATCCGTACTTTATCCACCCCCCACTTTGCCCTTTGGTAACCATAAGTTTGTTTTCTATATCTGTGAGTCTATTTCTGTTTTGTAAATAAGTTTCTTTGTATCATTGTTTTAGATTCCACAAATAAGTGATATCATATGATATTTGTCTTTCTCTGTCTGACTTCACTTAGTATGATAATCTCTAGGTTCATCAATGTTGCTGCAAATGGCAATATTTCATTGTTTGTTTATGGCTGAGTAATATTCCATGGTGTATATGTACCACATCTTCTTTGAAAGATCTATACTTTTGAGTTTTATCTCCTGCCAGGAATCACATTCAAGAGAACAGAGGGGCTCCTCTTACCTTTAATGTCTGAGAATCGTGTCATTTTTCTTCTTCTGTTAATGGTGAAGCCATGCTGAAAGGACTTGAGATGAACCGTCAATCACCATTAACCTCTTTCTTCCTGAACTTCCAGGTCAGGGAGCAATCTGAAGTTGCTTTTTACTTTCATGTCGAAGCCTTCCAAGCCCTGTCCGTTTTCCCAAACCATATTTTACAGTTGTCACAGCTGCCGTCAATGTTGTGGCTTTTCTTTGTTTGGTTTCTCTGAAAGAGTAAACCTGTAAAATCTTAGAATGTGTAAGAGTCTTTATTTTTGTTACATTTCTTGGTAATAAATCTAGGATAAAGACAAGAGAAAATTCTAACTATTAGATGGTGAAATGTTTTGTTTAACACTGTAATGCAGTTACCTAAAATTTTGTGCAATTAAGTCAGTCTGCTTTACATAATCTTTCCATATTTGTAGTCTTACTCAACATCTTTTAAATTGCAACTATTGGAATCAGATAATATAAGATTGCTATGCTACAAATGCTGGAAGCTTCTGCTAGGTTGCCTAAATTTTTCTTGCTTTGTATGTTTTCCAAATATAGTCACTTTTTTTTATGTTGCTCAGAAACACTTGTCCAGAATTTAGATGAAAAAAATAAACTTGTCAAAAAGTTAAATGTGGTATAAATCAATTTCCTTTCACTGTCCAAACGGATTTTTTTAAATTACCCAAAGTGGTGGTAAAGTGTTTATCTAGTTTTGATCCCTTATGAAAATGTTCATATTGTACCACTTAATGTAACATTCAAATTTTTTAAATAAGAAAGCATGCATATGAAAAATATCTGAAAAATTATTAAAATAAGAACCTGTTAATTTTCTTTAAAACATTTCTGTAACTTTATATGAATGCACTAAATTTTGTATATATCAATTTAAGGAAAGAAGAATACTAGAAAGAGATTTTATGGGTGTATAATGAGCCATTCTCCAATAGAAGTCCCCCTTGCATAGCTTTAAATGAAGAAACATTTGAGGAACTTCACCCTTTCTTCCAACTAGTTCAGGAGCCAAGAACACCACTACTGTTTTATTGCTAGAATACACCATTGGACAATCGTTCAGACTGGCCCAGTCACCATCAATGAGCCCTCTGTTCAGCTCTTTGTTTTCTAGCTGTACCCATAAAAAGTAAAGTCAATAGTTAAAGTTAAAATGGATGAAAGAGAAATTTAAGGGTAAGAGGTGAATGGCTTTGGAGCCCCAAATTGGCATCTGTTCAACTCCAGGCCTCCACAGTCCTCAAAGTAGATGATGGCTAAGATGAAGAAGAAAAGAAGCTGGGTGACATATCTAATTCATAGACTAAAACTAAAAAGGACGGAGCAGCAAGGTACAGGAGAAAGCTGCTAGGAACCTGTCAACACTAGCCAGAATTTAGGGGGATAATTTAATAGCACTGAGAAATCACACTCAAAACACAAAACACACATTCAGGCAAATCTGGAAAGTATGATTTTTCGTTGGTTGATTTTATTTTATTTTTTTAATTTTTAAATTTTTTTAAAAATTTATTTATTTTTGGCTGTGTTGGGTCTTCGTTTCTGTTTGAGGGCTTTCTCTAGTTGTGGCAAGCGGAGGCCACTCTTCATCGCGTTGCGCGGGCCTCTCACTGTCGTGGCCTCTCTTGTTGCAGAGCACAGACTCCAGGTGCACAGGCTCAGTAGCTGTGGCTCACGGGCCCAGTTGCTCCACAGCAGGTGGGATCTTCCCAGACCAGGGCTCGAACCCGTATCCCCTGCATTGGCAGGCAGATTCTCAACCACTGCGCCACCAGGGAAGCCCATCGTTGGTTGATTTTTAAAAAGCCAAACCAGTGTCTGGATTTTGCTTTTATCAAAATCCTTATTAAGTCAAAGTTTTAGCCCAGTGTGTTATGATCCAGTTGGTACCACCACAGTCAAATCATTCTTTTTTTTTTTTTTTGCGGTATGCGGGCCTCTCACTGTTGTGGCCTCTCCCATTGCGGAGCACAGGCTCCGGACGCGCAGGCCTAGCGGCCTTGGCTCACGGGCTTAGTTGCTCCGCGGCATGTGGGATCTTCCCGGACCAGGGCACGAACCCGTGTCTCCTGCATCTGCAGGCGGATTCTCAACCACTGCGCCACCAGGGAAGCCCTCAAATCATTCTTGAAAGCATCTATATCTAAAACAGATTGAAAAGTTCAGGAAGCTACACCAATTCATTTCTATGGACCTCATTTTGTTCTTCTATAAGAGTGATGAGAGGAAAACATTTTCAGCATCTTTGGCGGTCCCTTTCATTCTTAGTAAAGTGGCCAGAATTAAATGAACTATGACAAATACCCCTTCACCCCTGGACCTAAAGTTGAGGCCAACTGGACATTTAAGGTAGGATGTCTTCCAGGGCTTTGGCTTATGTTGTACCCATTCTTTGGTGTAGATCTCCAAGTCAGCACCTTGAATAGAACTTTGAAGCCTGTAATTTTTCAGTGACCCACTACCATGGCCCCGTTCCTATCCCATGTGTGTGTGTGTGTGTGTGTGTGTGTGTGTGTGTGTTTGAGAGAGAGAGAGAGAGAGACTGGAAGGAGATAAAATCAAATATCTTCTAAAGCAGCATTGTCCAATTGAAATATAATGCGAGTCACATATGTAATTTTAAACTGTCTAGTAGCCACATTTAAAAATAGAAACAGGTGAAATTAATATAAATATATTTCAGGTAACCCAATATATCAAAAATATTATCATTTCAACATATAAGCAATATAAAAAGTTATCAAAAAGATATGATTCATTATTTTGTGTTCTGTATCTTTGTAATCCAGTGTGTATCTTATACTTCCAACGCATCTTAATTTGGGCGAGGCACATGTGAACTGCTCAATAGCCACAAGTAGCCGGTGGCTATTGAATCGGACAGCCCGGATCTAAAACATGACTCCCTCTTATCTCAACAGTATCCCCTTAGAAATGCCTAGCTTCTGACATTTCAGCTCTCAATCTGAGTATGTTTTTCTTCACAGAAGAAATCCATATGGATAATATCATAATCCAGGTTCCAATACAGACACACACACACATGAACACACACAGGAACTCACATCCGAGCTTTAATGACCTATCCGGATTTCCTTCTAAATAAACCTGAAAAATGAAATATTTCCTCTCTCTAGGGCTTTCGGAAGCAGCCTGGGTACCTGTTATCTTGCACATTAGTGGGTTACCATATTTAGTGTTGTCAAAGCTGCTGACTCATGGCCCATGCTGCCCCGCTGCCCATGGTGCTTGTTTGACAGCATGCCAATGACAGCTGCCTCCAGCTTCTGAAAGGCTGACCTTGTAACAGCATTCACATTCTTTTGGGTGGTTTTGCTGACATACTCTCAACTCAAAAACTGTTTTTAAAACAAAAGTATAATGAAGTATTGAGCTTCTAAAAGCAATTGTATTTCAGTCCATTAAATTATCTGAGTGTGTCAAGCAGGGAAAACCACCAAGGAAATGAATACTCAGAGGGAACCATCCTTGAAAGTAGACATTTGAGCTAGAGGCATATAATACTTGGGGACAGTGTTTTAAGATAACATGGGCATCCAAGTGAAACAAGGCTGTCACAGGATCTGTTTTTCAACTTTCTCAAGAACCTTTATTAGCTCTATATTACTGAGCTATTTGAAACTCTCTTTAATTTTTTCAAAATTAACTAATTTATCTCATTTCCCACCCTAAAATTTTTTTCCTCAAGTTCAGCTTCTAAACAAGAGGATATAATATGTTCTCCATTAATTAATAAATGCTAAGCTACTATCGAATTCTTAAAACAGGGATCAAATTATCCAGTAACTACCAGATACAACCCTAGCCAGTGGATAAGGTGATCCTTCACCCTGTACTCATCTCTAGTTGTAAAACACAATACATACGTTTCAGCCAGCAGCCTGTACTGCTGGCCCCGCCTTCTGCTGGAGCAAAACTTTTAATTCTTTCCCTAGTGGCTAGGTCTGGAACTCTTGTGCATTCTAAGTCTCAAGTGTGTCCTCGAACTGATTTCCCTGTTCCTTCTTTCTGTTGCCTATTATCCCAGAGTCTAATCTGAGCTAACTGTAAAATTACCATGTGGTTCACATCTCACACAAAGTAGCCAAAGTCTGCTTTACTGATTTTAGTGAGTTTCCAGTAAATAAACACTGTTCAGCTAATTGTTTTGGCACTTTGTAGCCACTAGAGGGCGATCAAGGCTCCTCTCTATCCTCCCTTCCCATCCTTGTAAACCCAATGAGTGGCGACAGAGATGAGTCAAGGGCACAGTACGTTGATCCATGAAATGGAGGGGAAATGAAATTATATCTTTGGAGAAATGGAAAATATGGTAGCCTGCAAACCCTGTCAACATGTTTTATTTGATCTATCCATTTGTAAATTTGAAGATTTCTTGTAAAAATATGGATTTCCACCCTGACCATGAAAATAGGAATATATGGCCATACTGGGTCCATGCTTGTACTTTGGGACACCCAGATGAGCTGCTGTCTTTCAACAGGGCACACACTCTTCATTTCAATTCCACCTCTAACTCGCTCTATTATTTGTCCAACATTGAGACCAAATGGCATGTGCCACTTATAATCAAGCTTGCATCGTTGATTTCTCGTTGTTAAGAGCTGTTTGGTTTTGGATGTTTTCTGTTCTACTCAGGTCAATATCAAAAGTCATAAAAAGAAAAATAGACCAAGTGAACCTCTTGTAATTACAAGGAAAATAAGAGAGAGCATACGTCTTTGAAGAAGTAAAAAAAATTCGTAGGGATAAAATATGCATGCAGAATGTGCCTGGGTCTCCTTGACTTATACCCACCTATTTGCCCCATTTACATCAGTTAGATGGGCCTATGAGCTTAGAGTTTTCCAACACTCAGAATCTCTGCCAAATTCCTGTTGGTGAGAGTGCAACATACATGTATGCACGTGTGTGTGCATACGCACCTCTCCCTTTACTGAGGCAAATACCCTCATTCCCACTTTTTTCCTTAGAGACCATTTCCTTGAATTCAGTTTTCTCCACAAAGTGGTAAAATCTGGAGGACTGAGATTTGGGCAAGAGTAAATGTTGTAGGAAAGACATTCTCAAGCATTTGTTCTAGGCCTTAGGCAAATGGCGCCCCTGTGACTCCTTGTAATCTGGCTTTTTGATCACTGTAACCCACTGGTAATATCTGCTTCCCTCACAAGACTGTGGCAGGTGGCAGATCAAGGATTGAGAGATCATGGGTCCCTGTCAAAATCCCATCTCTCATTTGTCATCACCAACTCTAACTACCAAGAAATCTCTCTCGTGATTGACTACATAAAGATTTGCAAAATCAGCCTACAAAGGGCAAACTATCAATCTCTGTACTCACCTTATTTGGAAAATATATATATATGCATGTAGCTTGTACTCACAGAGGAATGTGGAACTAAAGTTAGATTGGTGTAGCATAAACAGATTCCAGCAAACACAGCTGATATTCTGATTTACTCACGTCATTGTTTCTTGATCTCAAAAAGTAGCGATAATATAAATGTTAAATTCATAGTTAATACTTGTTGAGTTTACTGTGGGTCAGGCACTATAATAAGGGATCTCCTTTAATCCTTGGAACAGCTCTGGGCGGTAAGATCTGTTATTATTCCTATTTTAGAGGTGTGGAAAATGGGGCTTAGAGTGGGTAGGTAACTCAATCACTATTACATAAACATTAAATCAGAAGTGGGGTGAGATTTACCACCCCATTTATCACAACTCCGTCCAACCTCAGAGCCTTCACTCAACCACCTTCTTGTATTCCCTTCCTTTTAGGCCAATGGTTCTCAAAGTGAAGTCCCAAAGACACTTTCATGGGGCCCTTGAGGCGAAAATTATTTTAATAATAATGCTAACATATTATTTGCCATTTTGATTGTGCAAACATTTGCACTGATGATGAAAATGTAATGGCGGATAAAATTGGTGTAATTGTATTACAAATCAAGGCAGTGGCACCAGACTGTACTGGTTAGTAATTATCTTCTTCACTGTCATGCAAAAACAGTAAAAAACAAAGCAGGCAACAATAACAACAGCAAAAATTTTATTCCATCTTGAGACTCTGATGCACATCTTTTTAATATCCTGTGTGAGGCAATGGAAAGTGTAAAGTGCTCTTGAAATATATTGAGGGACGATGGGTGTCTGAGAGTAAGACTGGTTGTTGTGCAAACTGAACTAGCCACGTCTTTCACAGAGCAACCTGTTTTCTTGAAAGAACAACTGGCAGACACACTATGTGTCTCAGGTGTGGTATTTGGTGACGATTTCCTTGAAAATGAATGAAGGGAGACTGTCACAGCAGAGAAAACCAACAGTATTCTCTGACAATGATAAAATTCAAACTTTGAAGTAAAAATTAGAATTTTGGAAAGCTTACATCTGCCACTGTGAGCCTGAGAGCTTCCCAATACCTAAAATACTTTTCTGATAAGATTGATGGTGACATTAACGAATACGACTCTTTGTTATTGAGAATGAAATGGGTCAACATTTGGAAGATCTGCATAACTCAGTGAACCAATACTTCTCAAATGGCCAACTCATGATGTTGGAAAATCATGCATAAGTTAAAAAATCAATACAAATATGAGACAGATTATGAATTTTGGTGTAATGGGCTATGCCAAGTTCATTGATGTGGTTTCAGATTCCACATGGCAACTCACCTTTAAGAAACAACACTTGTTGAATTTCAGAGGCAAATCAAAGAAAAATATCCACAATCATCTGAAAGGCTATGAAATACTCTACCTTTCTGAACTGCATATCTGTGTAAGTTTGGAGTTACTTCATATTCTTCAACCAAAACAACATATTGCAATAGGTTAAGTGCACAAGCAGAAATGAAAACCCAGCTATCTTCTTTCTATGAAGCCAGAAATTAAAGAGTTTTCCAAAAATGTAAAAGTATGCCCTACTTCTCACTACATTTTTTGTTTTGGAAAACATTACTATTTTATTTTTTAAAAGATATCATTTATGTTACATTTAAAAGGTTTATCATTGTTATGTAAATACATTTATAAGTAAATATTTTTTAAATTTCTAAGTCAATTTCTAATAAGGTAAATATTGATAGATATAACACACATAATCACAAGCTCTATGGGGCCTTCAGAACAAAAGGTTTGCGTACCTATGATGTAGGGTATATATTTTTTTAACTCCGAAATGGCATGGAAATTACTGATACCAAATTAAATGTATATCTTTTATCTCCATTTTTTTTTAAAAGACACTCATCTTCTCTGAGTCAGATGAAAATAAGTCAGGCTCTAAGTTATCCTTAGGGGGCTACTAGGGCATGGGGCATATTCAAGGCCATAGTCAAGGTCATAGTGCACCACTGAAGGGTAAGGCCCGAATTGGCTCCCAGAATCAGATCCTTCTGTCTCTTTATGATTTCCAGAAGAAGCACTTCTTTGTCTAAGAAAACACTCTCCGTATTTTGCACATAAATATTTTTTCTGGGGAAACAAGATACATGAAATGCATTACAAACAAAAAAACAAAGTTTGTCACTGAAATTGTGTCCAAATAACTGCTATTATGCAGACATGTTTTTTAACGAGAGTGAGCTCTCTGGTTAGGTTTTATGTTAAATATTAGAGAAGAGTAATGTTTAAAAATGTGGAATTCTCTCTGCTTAGTACAAATTTTAATTCAAGATATTTGGAGGAAGTATGGTACTCTGCATGGAAACATTTACTCCCGTATTTATCCATCACTGCGTTAATGTTAAGAATGTAACTGGTAAAGGTCCAGAAAATCTTTTTTTAATGTGGCTCCCCGACCCCATATCCAGTTTCATGACTTCTTTCCTTCCTTCCTCCTTCACTCCCTCTTTCCTTCCTTTCTTCTCTCCTTCCTTCCTTTCTTCTTTTCTATTTGTTTTGATCTTTACATCATGGTAAAATCAAACAGACATATCAAATCACAAGGCATGATTAATCTCTAAGAAGTGTGCAGGACTTTAGCAAATGAATGAACATATATTTGAAACAGATATTGATGGTCACATATCACCAGGGAAATTTCAGTAGAATCTATGATATACCTGCCTACGGCTAATTAAAATTTTGTCTTTTTAAAAATTAATTGGATAAATCTTTGACACATTCTGATTTAACACTCAAAGTTCAATTTAATTCCTTTTTGATCAGTTTGGCAGGTGTACTGAAATGCAAGAGACAAAAGGCTGAGCTTGGGTAAATCTTTTTTCTCCTGGTCAGCAAAAAATCTGTTCATCTTTCTGCCTTTCTTGGAATTAAGTTCAACATGCAGAGCTTAAAGTTTTAATGAGGTCACCACTAGGGGATAGTTTTTGTATGTACTCGGTATAGGTGCATATTGTTCATAAAAGGAGATTTTCATTTAAGAAAACTTTTGAGACAATTCAGTTTAGTGATTGTGTAAGTTAATGAGACACTCACTGGTCTCACGGCTGTATTTTTTTAAGCTACAAAATGAGGTAATCACTCTCTCTAAAAGCATATTCTGAAGAAAACAAATGGCTCCTGTTTTTCTGATATTTTGGGATACATGGGTTTTGTACAGTAGAGGTTTCTATAACAAAATAAGCACTACTATAAAATAAAATGATCTACTGCCTTCTTCTGAAATATAACAGAAATGTGTTCTGTGTGGTTGTGAGTGTATATAAAGCACATGAGTAAACTAAAGAAGGATTTGGTGACTTTGGATGCCCCATAACTTCCTATGTCATATCCTCTAATTAGCAAGTTTGATAAAATAATTTCATAGCCAGAAAAGAGGAAGTATTCATGCTGAATATGTGTGGATCACTAATAATAAAAGGATACAAAAAACAAAAAATAAAACTTGAAATAAAATTATATATAGTTTATAGTCCCTCGATTTCACTAAAAATTATGTGTGTATGCATATATATGTATAGCTAATGAGATATAATGTATAGATAATATAGTAAATGTAGAATACCTTCATAGGGATTGCCTCTGGGTAGTGGAATGTGGATGACATTAGTTTTCTTTATAATTTATTTTCCATACTTCTTAAAAGTAGTTACTTTATTTTTTTAAAAACCTCTGTAAGTTTCCAGCCATCTCTGATTCATTTTTTATTAAACCTGCTTCTTCATAAATAGTGGCGTATAGCTAATTACTTTTACATTTATTATGATTATTTATTTATTTACTTTTGGGTGTGTTGGGTCTTCGTTTCTGGGCGCGGGCTTTCTCTAGTTGCGGCGAGCGGGGGCCACTCTTCATCGCGGTGCGCGGGCCTCTCGCTGTCGCGGCCTCTCTTGTTGCCGAGCACAGGCTCCAGACACGCAGGCTCAGTAGTTGTGGCTCATGGGCCTAGTTGCTCTGCGGCATGTGGGATCTTCCCAGACCAGGGCTCGAACCCGTATCCCCTGCATTAGCAGGCAGATTCTCAACCACTGTGCCACCAGGGAAGCCCTACATTTATTATTTTAAAAAAGAAAAAATGATGGACACTCAAGTGAGTTCTCCATGATGGAGCTCCTCTGTGAGGGACACTGCCCAGGTGCAGTGCAAATCATTAAACATATGGGGAGGATGTTCTTTTAAAATGCAGATATCATCTTGGTAAGCAACTGCCTTAGCCTACAGTGAGATGCAGCAGATAGAAACACAAAGGCATTCCCTCTGAAAAACATGCTATTCAAGGAACAGAGCTGAGAAATCCTTTATAAACCACCTTCTTCCTTCTCAGCACCTTTAAAACAGTTGACTGAATACCTGCCTGAACCGATGTTGACAAGCATAATTTTTTTTTTCTTATGGGTTCCTGAATGTCAGCAGGCCTCTGGCTTTATGCTGGGAAAAAATTCCACATTCACTGCAGAACGTATACGTCCATTCCTCTGAGAGCTATTTCATCCAAATAGTGTTGTTCTCTCCACTTTATCTTAGTTTAACATGAGTGATGAAGTATAATTTTTTTATCCCTGTCTGTTGGTGAAATATCAAGAGGAAAATGGGACACTCTGCTACTATCTTCCACTTGCTCGAATATCCTCTTGTGGTCTTGTTATATGTCCTAGGGGGTAGTAAAGTAGGTGACTGAGAGGTGAGGCAGGCAGTGATTCTACTTTCCCTGTGTAGGTATCTAGATTTTAGAATTGTGAAGTACAGTCCATGTTTCTGCCATCATTGGGCTATATATAATCTGATGGACAGGGATTACAGATGCACAACTCCCTCTGAGATTAGATTCATTTCCCTGATTATTTGGCCAAAGACTTCAAAACTTCACAGAAATGAGGTGTCTGCACAGCAAGAAGCAGATGCAGCCAGTCTCAACAGTAATTCCCTTGGCGCCCAGAATTTCTGCTGGGATTCTGGTGATTCTGCCCTTCTGTGATTGGGCAGATCACACTGGATTGGAGCAGCTAGGCTCTCCCAGTTCTACAGCCTCTTTATCCTTGGAGGCTGAAGCAACAATCTATGCCCTTAATAGGAAATATGTGCAGACATCCAAGACCTTCCTGGTTCTCAGGCTGAACTCCGTGTCAACAAGAACAAATCTTTGGAACAAAGAGGGTGCCCAAGTATCCATCCCTGTGCACTAATTCTGTCTCCAGCTTTAAAGCATCCAGAAAGGCCCATCTCCACAGTCTCCTCCCTGATTCTGACCTAATAACCTTGTGTCTGGGGTGATTCTGATTTTAGTCCAAGGGCCATGATCCCAAATCCACTTTACTGTAGCTTCCTGAGCCACTTTAATGTTCTTAGGCCAGTAACTAATAATCTGGTGAAATGATGTAATAAGTTTATACCACAACTCTGTGTAGGAAAGAGTGAGAAAACATTGACCTTCCTGTTTGCTAACTGTTCCACCATCAACTGAACAAACATTTAGTGAGGAGAATTATTCATCATTAAAGATGATGAAGAAATAAACAAGACAGTCCCTGCCAAGTTGCATATATTCTTATACAGAGAAGAAAATTTATAGCAATTGTACGTAGTAACATGTGCTACAGAGAAGGGACACAAAGCATGGTGTGCAGACACCAAGGTCCGCGTACGGAGGGGCTAAGGGTAGAGGTGGGAGATGCGGGAGGAGTTTGATGCAGTAAATAGAGTTGGAGGAGCTTCCAGAGAGGAATTAGGCTTAACTTGTGTGGTGTCAGAGTTCTGGAGGAGACCAGTGGTAAAATTAGAGAATACTATTAGGACTCGAACCATCTAACCAGTGTTTCTTAGCCTAGGAATTGCTGTCACTTAGGACTGATAATTATTTTCTGACGGGAGCTGTCCTGTGCCTGTAAGATGTCCAGAAGCATCCCTGGCCTCTACCTACTAGATGCCAGTCTCACTTACCCTCCCTCCACCACCAGAAATGTCTCTATACATTGCCAGCTGTCCCTGGGAGGTGGGGGCAAAATCAACCCTGGTTGAGAAGCACTGGTCTCAACCAATACCTTCATTTTGCTAATGTGAAAACGGCAACCCAGTTAAGTATAAATGATTTGCCCAGCTAGTTAGTGGGAGAGACAAAAATAAAACCCAGGCTTCTGATCCTATTCAGCCTCCTTTCTACAACATCAGAAGGTGCTTCAAGGACCTTTCAGATCTAAGTTTTTCCTCTTCCTCCAGCCTCATTGTTGTTAGGGATCTGACTGATGCTGTGTGTGTGAACAGGGGTAGCCAGAGTCCTGAGCTCGGCCTCAGCACTGGCATGACACCCTAGCATGCCACTGGGTTTTGGTTTTTTAATTTTATTGAAGTATAGTTGATTTACAATGTTGTGTTAATTTCTCCTATATAGCAAAGTGATTCAGTTATACATATATATTCTTTTTCATGTTCTTTTCCATTTTGGTTTATCACAGGATATTGAATATAGTTCCCTGTGCTATACAGTAGGACCTTGTTGTTTATCCATCCTATATATACTAGTTCCTAGCATGCCATTTGTGACTACGGCAGCAAAGAGTCACTCGTAAAAATCAGGACCTATTTAAGTTGTTGGGAAATTATCTGAACAAGTAGTTATTGTTTCCCAAGTGACTTTGACCATTCTTAGCCAAATCCCTTAACAACTGCTACAACTTAAGCCAACTGACAGTGTAAAATACCAGAAAAGCCCCACATGCATGCTTATGAGTGCAGTGCAATGCTCCATCTTTGCATTTTTCTGGGGTGCCCTTTGCAGATCTCTGGTCTCCATCATCTGTAACTGGTCCTCAAAACACTGAACCTTCCCCCTATGACTACAGTGATTTGAAAATGGTCTCCATCCTAACCTCTGAAGTCTAGAAAGCTGGACTCATAACACAATAGTCTCCCAAGCATAACTAAAAGAGAAGAAAAGGCTACAGAAGAGATACTAGACAACATCGTCTTCCATCCTCCTTTTCACAGTTAGGCAATCCTAGTTCTATTGTACCCTAGTTCTACTGTACCCCTGAGGCATTGTTCCAAGCCTCAGGGGTACAATAGTGAACAAAGTTCCTGCCTTTGTGGAGCTTATATCCTACCGTGAAGTGACAAACAATGAATAAATAATAAACAGTAGAAGTGCTATGTGGGTGAATATATATCAAGGTAAGCAATAGAGAATGAGGGAGGAGTACTGTTTTAGGTGAGAAGATCAGTAAGGACATGAATGTGAATAAAAATGTGAATATTCACTCCAGTCTAATATTTGGTTTGCTCCCACCTAACCTCGTTTGGGAGTGTATGTGCTTGATCAAGTCCCACTACCACCAATGATTACCAAGCCTTTATTTAAATTGATACCATTAGTGTAAAGATTACTATCTTTTGTTGGTGGTCCATTCTGTTTCTGTGTGCTCTACATTGAGGAGATTATCTTAATAAGAAAAAATCCGACCCCAGCAACTTCCATCCAAACTATAGGACTAAAATATGGCACCCCAGATGAACCAAATACTTCTTTCTCTTGTGGTACTCAGTGGTAAGGTATTGACTCCTAACTCCAGTCCAGACACTGACCAAAAGCTCTTCAGGGAGCCAGAGGAAAGGAGACAGAATTTTATTTTATCCCATGACACTAAATTTTAACTTCAAGTCACACGGTCAAACTAGAATTTGATAGCTGATGTAGAATTAAATAAGTTAAAGAGAGAAAAGTATCATTTTCTCTTCCTAATCAATGTTCACGTGAGAATTTTCCTCTGCAGGTGTCCACCGGGCTGCTGGGAGAATAGAGGGGAGGATGGATGCCTTTAATTCAGTGACAGTTTGGGAGGTGGCTACACTCAGGCTCAAGACTAGAAAGAACTATGGATGATCAGTCTGCATCCTCTCAAGTGGTCTCAGGGGACAGAAGCCAAGAGGGGTATAGGGATGGAGCTGCCTACCAGACGGCTGGTTTCGATCACTGCCTATGAGATACAGGCTGAGATGGGGGCCACTTCCTGGTCGAGAAGGAATAGCAAAAACGAAAGCTGGCTCATGATCAAGATATCATCCAAATGGAGACTTTCACTAAAGTCACAGATCCCAGTTAAGGCGTGAAACCTGAACCTCCCTGTGGGTCCTTTCACACAGCATCTCTGTCTGAGCTCATCACCCTTCTAGTCTGTTGCAATCTGGGATGACCCAGGGACCTGGGCAAAAACCAAAAATGCAAAACGTGCTTCCCAAAATTGCCAGGCAGAGGCACACCAGCAGCAGCATGACCCTAAGAGGTGCCCAGGCCTAAGGGATTTCTTGAGTGACTCTACATTGCCAGATATAGCGGGATGTAAGTTTATCTGTATGTGTAAGATTTATCATATACGTATATATAGTCATATAACTTTCTATAAGATGGTGTAAGATTTCCATTTATTTCCTGTTGCTCTGACTTGGTGAGCTGCATTCATGAGGGAGGGATAATATTTTTAACATATAACTTATCCCCAGATGCATAGGTCTAATTTACCCAAACCCCAGTTTTTTTTGTTTGTTTGTTTGTTTTGCGGTACGCAGGCCTCTCACTGTTGTGGCCTCTCCTGCCGCGGAGCACAGGCTCCGGACGCACAGGCTCAGTGGCCATGGCTCACGGGCCCAACCGCTCCGTGGCATGTGGGATCCTCCTGGACCGGGGCACAAACCTGCATCCCCTGCATCAGCAGGCGGACTCTCAACCACTGCGCCACCAGGGGAGCTCCCAAACCCCAATTTTAAAAAAAATAGTAGCATGTACGTTAAGAAACCAAAAAATATCTGAAAGTGCTAGTGTTGTAATAATACATTTAATTCAAAGAATGCCAGTTGTATGCATGTCCCTAGAATCTAAGTACAGTGAAAGACTATTGGGTTCTAATGTGAGAGAACAAGTGTTAATTGTGTGGTGAAAATCTCTTTATGTCCTGTTAAATAAATATAATGCAATCATGAATATATCTGAGAACTTGGATTAGAGGCAGGGGGGAGTTATTGTAAAGAACTTTCTCTATGAACTCAAAAGCCTAGGAGGGGGCTTCCCTGGTGGCGCAGTGGTTGAGAGTCTGCCTGCCAATGCAGGGGACACGGGTTCGTGCCCTGGTCCGGGAAGATCCCACATGCCGCAGAGCAGCTGGGCCCGTGAGCCATGGCCCCTGAGCCTGCATGTCCGGAGCCTGTGCTCCGCAACAGGAGAGGCCACAGCAATGAGAAGCCCGCGTACCGCAAAAAAAAAAAAAAAAAAAAAAAAAAAAAAAAAAAAAAAAAGCCTAGGAGGCCTGAAGCCATGAAAATTAAAAATAATTATGTCATTGTTTTAGATAACCTGGGCTGAAGAATACAGTTGGGAGAGGAAAGCGAAGGGTGGGTCTGGAGACAGAGGCCACCTCCCACCAGCCAGAGTACAGAGCTAGGCTCCTCTGTCCCTTCCTTTTCTGGCTTTACTGCCATCAGACATCTCCGCTTTATTTGCTGTGATTCCCCTTCTCCCCATTCCCTTCCTTCTTCTGAACATGGGATTTCCTGACTTCACATTTCTGCTGCTTCAAGCCACCTAGCATGTGGGATAGTAACATCCAGCCTGTGTGTTGGTGAAAAGAAGAAAGGGGGGAAGGGAAGGGGAAGAAAGAAAGGTGGGAAAGACTAGCTGGTGAGAGATGGTGGGTAAAGCATCTGGTCACTTTCATGCAGCAGGACTCTTGGGCAAATTGCCGCGTGCGACCTGGAGCCTCTCCTTCCATTCTCATCTGTGAGTTTTCTCAGAAGGCAAAAGATTATAAAAATCATTCCACTTTGTTAAGAAACACCAACAGACCATATTCTGAACTATTTACTATCTACGTCATTGCTCTACAACATCATAAAGCGTGCAGATCATTCAATCATGTCAGGGTGCCTCTGCGGTAGCCTACACCTGCATCTACCATTGGAGGGGATGCCAGTCTGAGGATTCTGCCTTCAACTGTAGTTTCCTTGGCTTTAGGAGAAATTCTGTGACACAATATCCCAGAAAATTACCAACTTGGAAAACAGAAGATTCCAGGTTTTCACGTTTCTGGGGTGTTTTTGTTTTTGTTTTCAGTACTCAGGCCTCTCACTTTCGTGGCCTCTCCGTTGCGGAGCACAGGCTCCAGATGCGCAGGCTCAGCGGCCATGGCTCACGGGCCCAGCCGCTCCACGGCATATGGGATCTTCTCGGACCAGGGCACGAACGTGTGCCCCCTGCATCGGCAGGCGGAATCTCAACCACTGCGGCACCAGGGAAGCCCCATTTCTGGGTTTTTAATCAACCAAAAACAAGAGGCAGTGTTAGCAGCCCAAGGTTCAAGGCTACTCTGTTACTAAACAGCTGCTTAATCTTGGACACTCACTTTACCCCTCTGGTCCTCACCATCCTCCTCTGTAAAACAACTTCTGGCACAAATGTCTATTTTTTCAACATTTCTTATAGTAGATGAAAACCAAAGTTCTGAGTTGAGTATTACAAGTCGTTCTTAGTGGATGAACGGATTTGTAAAACACCATATGTTCTAGATCTGCCCATTCTGTTTCTGTAATAAACATGTACGTGTGAGTTGCTTAGTTAAATAAAAGTGTATTTTCTCATTGCAGATAAGTGAGATTTACCAGTCCCTGGATGAAACGCTTGGAAAGTCTTTAAATGCCAGAGTTGACTGCCATTTCAAAGAAAAGAAAATAGATGGTTTTGAAAAGTTCATGCTGTTTCTTCATTGAATTTTAGGTGAGTGAGTCTGAGACAAGAAATTTAAGATGCACATTGAGCTATTTCCCCTTAAAGTGTTTCTCTTCTTTGCATGAAAAGAAAATGGGGTTCAATATAACCAGCATTTTATACTTTTAAGGAGGTGCCAGATAGTGAAAGACTTAGTTTCTGTGCCTTTTGTTTATTTTTTTTAAATTATCAGAAACCATCTTGAATGATGAGATGTAAGATACAGAGATGACCTTGACATCTTTTACTGATTTCTGTTAAGCAGATGTGGTATTGCTTCATTCTAGTCTACAGGTCATCAAGTTTTTAAATATATAACAGTATTTAATATCAAAGCAATAAGCCAAAATGAGCTAAGACCATGTTTTAATGACATAAATGAGAGAAGAATCTAGTGGTGACAATGACAGTTTAATCATTACAGGTCTGGGGGTGAGAGAAGGCTAACATTTCAGAGGCTGCCCAATTGCTTAATTTAAGGTAGGGCATGGTTTAGGTTAGGTGTGGTTTTCAAACTGCTGTGCACGATTAAGCACGCACATGTGCTCACACACTAAGCTTTGTTTTCCTGATCATGAGATAGATGGATATATATTTTTTACATCACCATACATAACTACCCTTCCATGCTACAAAAGACATGAGCGTACAAATTGGTGCTTTACTATTAGTCTGCAATATGCCACTGTCATTTCTCAGTAGAACAGAGAGGAATAGAGGAATTGAGTGGTGGTCTTATTGAGGAAATTGTGTGGCTTTTTCCACCTCCTCCTGAGTCCTGTTTTCAAAGTGTGGCTTTATTATCTACTTTAAAGAATGGTGATTTCCAGAACATCAGAAAGTGCACAATTCTGAATAAAACAATGCAACTGACAGAGCATTGACCATTGTCTAAATCTAATCCAAAAAGACACTGATGACTCCTTTCTACCTTTTATTAACTTCAAAGTGAAGGTGGATTATCGTCTCATCATCTTAAGGGTGTGTAAATTGGGTTTATTGCAGTCATATGTGGAACTAAAATGGTGATTTCATTTATTTACAAGATATTTGTTGAATGTAATTCCCAGGAGCTAAACTTAATGCCCTTTAAAAATATCAGTAAATCAATTTGCCTAGTGTAACATTGCTCCGGAGGAGAAAATGAAAATGGAAAACTTATTTTCTTAACTTACTTAACTCTCAGCTTTCCACTGTGCTGGTCTGTGCCTGTTTTTAACTTCATGCCCACTCCTTGCCCTGCTCCTATTCTGCTGATTCCTTGGGGGCTGACCCCTAGAGGCTGGGTTTTCCAGCCCCCAAACCCACCCCCTGTTGCCTCTAGCTTCCCCCAGTGACCTTGAACTCTGAGCTCCAGTAATGTCACCTCTTTCCTCTGTCCCTTGAGACTTGTGGGTAGTGGTGTCTGTGGCTTCCTGCTGGTACTAACCTCCAGGTTGATTTGCTATCCTCAGTTTAGCTTCTCAATTCTTCCATCATCTGTATAACCATTTTCCTGTATTAAATTCCATCTGTTTTAAATATTTAGACTGTTTTCTCTTTTCTTGGTTAGATCCTAACCGACCCATCAGTGCTTCATTAATTTCTCCTAAAATTATTGGAAGAGAAGTGAACAGGGATTACTTGCTTCTCCCAAGGAAAATAAATGATTCTCAGGAAAGAAAATTTTAAGTTAAATGTAAAGCTGGATATTTTTACACTGAAAAAAAACAAACCTAATATATTTAAAGCCATATTCTAAGCTATACAATGTTGCAGCATTAACTTGTGTTAACAGAGTCTTTGTCAGTATTCCCATTTTGCGTATCAAATTAATGGGAAGATTTTTTAAATTCTCAGATATATACCAAATATGAGTTTTACTTTTCTAATATTCGCATTTCACAACCTTCTGTACGACCAATATAAGAACTTCATAGGGCATCAGTCTCATTCCTACATTCACATTTAAATCTCAGGCTTCAGATTTATTTTATTATGGATCTGATCACTGTCTTTCAGTAATGGTTGTTTGCTATTTGAAGATCCCTTACGGTCTGAACATTTCCCATGTCCCTTAATAAAAACTGAATATATTGGAAAGCAAAGTGATGAGGATGCCAAAGTCTGTCTTTTTTGACAGGTAAACAATTCACCGCTGCCCAACAATCGCACTCACTCTAAAGGGCTTCCTGGATATTAAAGATGCTTTGTACTTAATCATTTTGGCACTTCACTTGGTTATTTTAAATGCTAGTGCCTCGCTATTTTCATTTCCTTCTCATTTATTTATGTGGACATTTTCCTTTTCAATCTTTTCTCAGAGGTCATGATGACTGCTCATCTGTCCATTTTAATGTATTGTGGGTACACTCACAAGGACATGGTGTCCCTCCTACCAACAAATTTTCATCTGTTCCACCAATGTCAATGTTAAACCTGCAATGCCTAACTGAGAATCCTTTTAGACAATGTGAAAATGAGGTCATGAGCAGAATTTCTTGGACCCCTTCATAACCTAAAATTGGGAGACACAGAGATGTGTAGCTTAATGGTATGGTTTAAAATGCAGTATATAACTGGTGTTCTCACATCTTCCTTAGTTTGGTACAACACCGAAAATTCTAATCATTCACATTTCTCTCTAGTTTATGGAAATGAGGCTTTATAAAGTCATTCAGAAAAAATATTCTTGGGAAGAGAAATATACCCATTAATAATGCATACTACATTACATATAAGTCGAATGAATTAGCAAGGAAGAAACTCCTGAGACAGTGATGCAAACACTCAGCTTCTGAGAGTTTGGTACACATAAGTGGGCAGAGACTACTGAAATCATCTCACTAACTTTGTAATACTGCCTGGTGGGTCAAGGGGAACACCCATCATAAAAGTTAACTCAGGCTGAACATACCTTAATGTCATATTGGAGGAGGGGGTAGGAGAAGTGGAATTATTAGTCCTGAAACTAATGAGCAACATTATGAATAGATATTTTAAATCACTGGTACCCAAAGAGTTGTAGAAAGTGCTTTAACCAAGATATAGTCATAGTACTTCTGCTGAACCATAGAATATGTTGTTGGAAAAATCAAGTGCTATCCATCTGTTAAGAGAAATCATCTGTTATCCTCATCTTTGTGTTACCAAGTCCAAGCTCTTACTGCTCACTGCACAACAGGCCAATAAATTGAAAGACAAGTTATTGGGACAAGGAGTAATGACTTTATTTGGAAAGCTGGCAGACCAAGAAGATGATGGACTCGTGTCCCAAAGACCTATCTTGCCTGAGTTAGAATTCAGGCTTCTTTTATACTAAAAGAGGAGGCAGTAAAGTCAAACATTTCCTGGTTCTGGTCAGCCAGATGTGTTAATTTCTTCCTCCCTGCAGTCATTCACAGGTGGGCCTAGTCAGGATGTTTCCTGTGAGCTAAACAAAGGTATCTTAGCTTAACACTCATTACCTGGGAAGAAGGGTTCCCAGAAATGGGCCATTATGTATAATTTAAGCTTATAGACAGCATCCTTTTAGTGATTAACTTGTAATAGTATACAAAAGTTCTTCCCTATTATATTTGCATCCCTGGAAACAAGCACAGTGCTTGGCACACTATACATAATTTCTAAACAAACAATTGGTGAAAAGGACATAGGCACAAAGCAATTGCTGGTTAATGCTTACTGAGTTCCTACTTTTTACCAAACACTGTTTTGTATGAACATATACTTAATTTCATGTTTAAACAAATCTGTAAGTAATATTATCATCTCCTTTTTTAAAGATAAGGAAACTAGGGCCCAGGAAGGTTAAATAACCTGCCTGAGGTTCAGTAAATGGGGGTGAAAATTCAAATCCAGGCAGTCTGGCTTAGAGCCTGAGCACTTAATTATTATGCTGCACTGTCTCTTGTGTAATATAGTCATCAAGTAACTTTAAAACACAGAAGCAACATAGTTTATTCTCTTAAAATGTATGTCATTCTAGAATAAACCTGTATTAAGAAATCTTGCTCAATTCTCTAACAGCCTCACTTTGAACACAAATTCCCTCTTTTCAGTGTTCCTAATCTCCTTTCCTTTTAAAACATGACTGCCTAAATCAACTTCCTAATTGACATTCAGATCTCATCATTTCCATTCTTTAATGGTTTGTCCTGATGTTAATATTTTAAAACCCTATTGCTCTTTCATGCCATTTGCTTAATGGAAGAATGTATAATCTTGAGCAGCAAGTTACTTAAGCTCTCTGAGCTTCACATTCCCCACCTGAAAAGATATATCTAATTTGTTGTGAAGACTAGAAAATAATATCCATAAAACAACAAAGTACAGTTCCTGGTATGTAATAGGTACCCAGCAGAACAGCAGCTGATCTAGTTAACCCCACCCACTTCAATCTCGAAGTTAGTGTTGGCTGCCCCATCAACTGCAGAGCAAATTCTTCCTCCTGTATTCCTTAGCATGTCATAATAGAAGCACAACAGACCCCTTGAGTCTCAGCACCTTCCTTTGTTCCTCATCAGTTGACCTTTGCTAACATGGGGGTGATCTGCCTTCTCTGAACCATGCTCTTTGTGCCTTCACTTTTGCTCATGCTGGTTCTTCTGCCTAGACGTTCCTCACATCCATAACCCCCTCCAAATCCCCCCTCACCCACAAGCACACATGCACTCTTCAGAGACTTGGAATATCTTAGTCATCTTTCAAGATCCACCACCTCTATCGCTATTAGGGGTTCAGTGAAGTCATTGATGAATTCCTCCTGGCTCAACCGTTATCAGTCCTATCTCTGAATTCACATAGCCCTTTGGGCCATTTCTAGGAGATCAGCTCCTGTTGTAGACAAAAGAAAGAAAAGCCATCTCATTCAGTCACTCACAGTTTCATGTAATTTCTCATGTTATCTGTCCATCTTCCCTCTGATATTTTCATCAAGGACAAGTACCAAGTTTTTTGGTTAGTATTTGAATCTTCTTTACCAAGCTCAGAGTAGTCCTTTTTGGTTTTGAATGAAGCATGAAGGGTCATATTTTGAGAAAAGTTTGAGTGTTTTTAATGTGGTGAAGATTCTAATACTTTGCCCAGCCATTACAACAAAAGGGGAGCTCTCCATCGGGGAAAGGGGACCTTATAGGGAGGATCTGTACCATTCTGTGCCAATCACCAAAACAGATGCTCCACAAACATTATCTTATTTAATTTTCATAACAACCCTTCAAACTGCCTATTATTTCCCTTCTTATTTAGACAAAAACTAGGATTCCAAGAGTTAAGGTAAATTGCTAATGTCATATTTCTGGTAAGTGGCAGGACAAGAATGTTAAGTCATATCTTTCTACTGCAGCAAATTGTCACTCTAAAAGAGCTTTCCGGTTTAATCCTATAAGAAGAATATGTTTGTAACATAATGCTAGAATTTTCCATTTAAAATATCCCTGAGGGTAAGCTATTTATAAGTCCACAAATCTTTTTTTTTTTGTGGCAAATAAGTTTATGTTTAGGTTGGTGCTAAAAATAGCACTATTTCTGTTCAACAAGAGTTTAAAAGATATAGCACCTGGTGGTTCTGACACCTATTTGTGCAAAAACCTCATTTATTAATGTGAGCATAAGCCTGGAAATGATGTCTAAAGCTGTAGACTGATAGAATTTGGGGGCTAAATGTTATGTCGAATCACCACTAGAACTGGGGACTTTTTAAGGCAAGGATTTCTCTTCCTTTTTTCCTCCTTAAGAATATTTATGAAATGAATATTTATAACTAATTATGAAAGGATTTGTATTGGATGCGAAATAAAAATTTCTCTAGACATAATGACACTATTAGCACTACTTAAGAGAGTACATAAACTTGTTCTGAATTTTTTAAAATCATGACTCAAATACCATGTATAATATAAGAATAATAACTGATATGAAATAAAACTCCAAGTTTTAAAAAAAGGAAAGACAAATATGATATCACTTACATGTGGAATCTAAAAAATGATACAAATGAACTTATTTACAAAACAGAAATAGATTCACAGACAGAAAACAAACTTATGGTTACCAAAGGGCAAAGGTGGGTAGGGATAAATTAGGAGTTTGGGATTAACATATACACACTACCATAGATAAAATAGGTAAAGAACAAGGATGTACAGTATAGCACAGGGAACTATATTCAGTATCTTACAATAACCTATAATGGAAAAGAATCTGAAAAAGAATATATATCTACACACATATATGTATATAACTGAATCACTTGTTGTACACCTGAAACTAGCACAACATTGTAAATCAACTATACTTCTACAAAAAAAAAAAAAAGTAATCCTCTGACTTCATTTTAATTGCAAAAATCAGTATCCAGAGAAGGGTTCCTGGGTTCCTTCTTTTTTGTTTGTTTGTTGTTTTTTTTTTTTTTTGCGGTACGCGGGCCTCTCACTGCTGTGGCCTCTTCCGTTGCGGAGCACAGGCTCCGGACGCGCAGGCTCAGCGGCCATGGCTCACGGGCCCAGGATCTTCCCGGACCGGGGCACGAACCCGTGTCCCCTGCATTGGCAGGTGGACTCTCAGCCACTGTGCCACCAGGGAAGCCCAGTGTTCCTTCTTTTTGTGAAAAATCCTAATGATTCTTATGCCACATTTATACCTATAATGATCATTCATTTATTCATTTGTTATTTAAATATATATTACACATGTCTTATGTTCCCTGACCCTGTGCTAGGAACCTGGTAGCCTGAGACAAATAAGGTATAATTCTTCCGAGTAATATTCTAGTTAGACTTGCCACAGATTATATCTTAGCACTGTAGAATTTCAGCATCATAGGGGATATTTTAGATTGTCTAACCTAGACCTCTGTTCTTGTCCGTTCAGGCTACAATAACATAATACCAGAGACTATGTAGTTTATAAAAGATGGAAATTTATTTCTCACAGTTCTGCAGTCTGAGAAGTACAGGATCAAGACACCAGCATGGTCAAGCTCTGGTGAGGGCCTATTTCCTGCTTCATAGCAGGTGCTTTGTCTCCTGTCCTTATATGCAAAAGGGCCTAGGAACTCTGTTAGGCCTTTTTTATAAAAGCACTAATCTCATTCATGACGGCCCCACCCTCATGACCTAATCATCTCCTGAAGTCCCCACATCTAATACCATCACATTGGGCATTAGGATTTCAACATATGAATTTTGGAGTGACACAAACATTCAGATCACAGCAACCCCTTAATTTTACATTGAGGAAGTTGAGACCCAGAAAAGTTAAGTAATACCCCCAATATCAGCAGCAAAGCCACACCTAGGACCTATCTGAGTCTCTTAACCACCTAGCTGCTCTCCTCCATGAAACAAACAAGCCAATATTCCTATATTCTTGATCTTATTTTCCCCCAAGAGAAGTTTCCACATGTAAGGAGAGAAGACTGAGGAAATAAGCTTGATTTGGCTTTTATTTATAATACGTAGAAGTAGGGTTACTATTCATCAAGGACTTACTGAGAATTAACTAAATATCAGGAGCTTTGCTTGGTGCTGGACATCTGGCTAAGCAAAACCAGAAATGTCTTCCTGGCCCACATCTTGCTTACTGTCTTCTGTGCATGTGTGTGAAACCACAGCATAAAAGACCTAAATTGCCCTTTAATGGGAATCTCAAAACAGGCCAACTGATGGCAGGCATAATGTGATGCCAAAAAATGGCAACTAAAGTGACTGTAACATATTCACTGTAAAATAATGCAGTCCATAAGTACATTATATATAAAAACAAAAAGATACTTTTCTGTGTCTTTGGCTTACTGCTGTTATATGGATAACTTAACATTCCGGAAGTGAAAAATAAGTTTTTAAAAATACGAGCATATGTGCTGTGCTGATCTTTGAGTAATATAAATATGTAATATCTTTGAAAAAATAAGAATTCTATTCGCAATTCCAGATTATGTCCCTGCCTATTGGGTTATCTTTTGTTGGTTGATTTTCCCAGAAGTTTGCAGAATGCTATTTATCTTTACGAAAGTATGATTTGAAAAATTGTGATCATCACAAGAATGGATGGAACAATGTTTTCCTGTCAAAAAACTAAGGATTATGATGTTTACAAAAGTTAATAACAATGTGCTTTAATACTAGTATATTCTTATGAGTGACAGTTTATTGTTTAACTTGCATTTTAATCATCAATTGATTTTTTGTAACTTTCAAAATCTGACTTTTAAATCTGTACAGCATTTATTTTTGCAAAATCTTAAACTGTGAATCTGATAGTTCCAAATCATCAAAGCAGTTGAATAAGGTAGTTCTCTATTCTGTCAATTCCTAGCAATTCTGTAACCATGAGCTAGAAATTTTACTGTTTATGTATCTAATACGCTTTCAGACTCAGATAAACACTTGCCATAATCTTTCTTCCAATTCTAGGTGCATAGATAAGTAAGGTGGCTGTCTTTTTCTAAAAACATGTTTTTATCATTATACCATTCCTACCTAATATATATGAACAAGTCCTAGAACCACATGGTTTCCTTTCTGAAGTTGAATTTCTTCCCAGAGTAGTAGCAGCCACAAAAGGCACATAGGGGGAGAAAAAAGCCTACCACTATCCAGATAAGACTACATTCTTTTTTTTTTTATAGAAGTGTAGTTGATTTACAGGGTGTTACTCTCTGCTGTACTGCAAAGTGACTCAGTTATACACATAGATCCATTCTTTCTTATGTTCTTTTCCATTATGTTTTATCACAGGATATTAAATATAGTTCCCTGTGCTATACAGTAGGATCGTGTTGTTTATCCATTCTAAATGTAATAGTTTGCATCTACTGACCCCAAACTCCCAGTCCATCCCTCTCCCTTGACAACCACAAGTCTGTTCTCTAGGTCTGTGAGTCTGTCTCTGTTTCATAGGTAGGTTCATTTGTGCCATATTTTAGATTCCACATATAAGTGATATCGTATGGTATTTGCAGACAAGACTACATTCTTACCATTGAGCCATAGCAAATGAACCTCTCATGACCTCAGTTCAATATGCCCCCCTGATTTAGCGCCCCCCCACCTCAATTCATGTACCTCCTACACGGCCGACAATGCCACCTTGAGTAATACAAAGCATGCCACCACCTCAGACTCTGCCACATTGCCACAATACTTTGAATTCTCTCTTGGCAAGAAACTTTTGCAGACATTAGGCACAATGATAAGATAACCCTAATATAAAAACCTTCCTAGTTTCTCCTGGAGTCTCCCTTCCTACAGTACAAGGAGTGAAAGGCCCTGAGAAGCAGGGTTTGTAAACCCCTGTCCTAAACTCAGTTCTTAACCGGAATTCCTCCAGCTGATAAAAAGGACTCTGAGATTTTCCATATCATCCAGCTCTGAGGCTGTGGTGTGTAGGGCTGTCCCTTTGTAAGCACGAAGGCTTTTCAGGAAAATAGTATTAATCCACTTTCTGAAAGATAGTAAAGGCCCTCCTCATATTTTGTCTTACATAATAACGAAGATAATCTTCTAGTTCAGCTCATGAGTGCCTTCTCATTAAAATACTCCTAGCTATCCACCCTACGTTTGGTAGTGTATATATGTCCATACCACTCTCTCATTTTGTCACAGCTTACCCTTCCCCCTCCCCATATCCTCAAGTCCATGCTTTAGTAGGTCTGTGTTTTATTCCAGTCCTACCCCTAGTCTCTTCATGACATTTTTTTCCTTAGATTCCATATATATGTGTTAGCATACAGTATTTGTTTTTCTCCTTCTGACTTCACTCTGTATGACAGACTCCAGGTCCATCCACCTCACTACAAATAACTCAGTTTCATTTCTTTTTATGGCTAAATAATATTCCATTGTATATATGTGCCGCATCTTCTTTATCCATTCATCTGTTGATGGACACTTAGGTTGGAAGCAGCCGCATGGCACAGGGAGATCAGCTAGGTGGTTTGTGACCACCTAGAGGGGTGGGATAGGGAGGGTGGGAGGGAGGGAGACGCAAGAGGGAAGAGATATGGGAACATATGTATATGTATAACTGATTCACTTTGTTGTAAAGCAGAAACTAACACATCATTGTAAAGCAATTATACTCCAATAAAGATGTTAAAAAAAAAGTACTCAGATCCCTTTCATATTCACACGTAGAGTCCATGCTTCATGTATACTTACTGCAATGAGCTGCAGTTGCCTGGTAACCAGTGGAGGTGTATCCGAGAGTCTGAAGAACATGAATGAATAATTGAACCATTGACATTAGTTTCAGCTGGGTGACCCACACCTTAATTCTGAACTAGCCGTCCCAGACATTTCTGATGGGCTAGTGGAACAGTAGCTTTCTGAGAAGTAGCTCATTAAATCATGAAAGTGAGAATTAGCATTTAATGTAATGTTCCTTTCCGTGGTCTGATAGGGGTTCAGAGAATGACCCTAGAAACAAAGAGACTGGATCTCAACATCTTTGATATAGTTTTTACAGGATACAGAATGAAATGTCTACTAGGGCTCACACTCTCAAACAGGTTTTTCTGAATGCTTGTGATTCTGTTTGATCAGTTTTGGGAGGAAATGATTTCAGCATTTATTCCATTCTTTGATAATATTACCTTTTCCAAGTTGAATTTTTTTCTTATAGTTTTTATTTTTTCGCCAGCTTTCCTGAGATATGAGTGACAAATAAAAATTGTATATATTTAATATACAATATGATTTTTTAAAGATGTACAATATAATGGTTTAATATACGTATGCATTGGGAAATGCTTACCACAATCTAGTTAGTTAATACATCCATCACCTCACAGAGTTACTGTTTTTTTGTGTGTGTGGTGAGAACACTTAAGATCTACTCTGTTGGAAACAGACTCACAGACATAGAGAAGAGACTTATGGTTGCCAAGGGGGGAGGGGAGTTGAGAGAGGGGTGGACTGGGAGTTTGGGATTAGCAGATGCAAACTATTATATATAGAATGGATAAACAACAAGATCCTACTGTATAGCACAGGGAACTATATTCAATATTCTTTGATAAACCATAATGGAAAAGAATATGAAAAAGAATGTATATATATGTATAACTGAAGCACTTTGCTGTACAGCAAAAACTAACACAACATTGTAAATCAACTATACATCAATAAATTTTTTAAAAAGATCTACTCTGTTGGCAAATTTCAAGTATACAGTACAGTATTATTAAATGTACATTAGATCTCCAGGACTTATTCATCTTATAACTGAAAGTCCAAGTTGAATTTTTAAGGATTCATTTCTCCCCCTGTTGAAAGTCCATTGTTTTAAAAAGCAGCACAGAAGCAAAGGGAAAGTGGACTTTTAGCGGTTGGTGAAATTAACCCATAAAATAAAACATACCTGATACATTTTGAAGAAAACACCACCAACAACTCAAAGGTCATCCACATAACACCATTCTGTTCTAACTGGGCTGCTTGCTTGTATGCCTGGGGACTTAAACCCCAGGGTAAAATACTGCCCATTGAGTATTTTACTCAAGTAAATAGGAGAGGGGACATTCTATTTTTATGAAGGCAGCAATTACTAAACAATTGAGTTGAAAGCAAAATTAGCATGAATTTTTAAGGGGAAAAATCAGACATCAAGGAAATGCTAGCGTTGGAAATTGATTCTGCCATAAGACCCCACGCTCACGTCCTGCTATTCCTTCACCTTTCTGTGCCCATGGAGAGGGAAATCTGAAGTACACCAGACAAGATACACACTTCAGTGCTTAGAAAGAAGGATGATTTTTTACTTAAATAGGAAAAATGTCACTAGTCATAACAATGCCATTTGTGTGGACTGTGTCCTATATGTAGACAGGACAGAAAATCATCTACCTCTGTTTCTGAAGAGGTGTACAAAGACCTGCCCACCTGACTCTAAAGCAATGGTTCTCAGCCAGGAGCCTGAGGGTGTGGAGGGCTATTAGCATCTAGTGAGTGGAAGCCAGGATGCAGCCAAATGTGCTACAATGCTCAGAACAGTCTCTTAAAGGAAAGAATTTATCTGCCCCCAAATGTCAATAGTGCCAAGATTGAGAAATATTAAGAGCCATGGTACTGTGTACCAGGCTCCACATTAGGTACTTTCCATATGTTGTCTATTTAATAATCACCACCATTCCACTAGCTAGGTACTAGTATCATCCTCACTTTTAGATGATGAAATTGAGGCTCAGAAGTTTAAGAAAGTTGTTCAAGGCCATGCAGTCAGCAAGCAGTGCGCCCTGAATTCAAAGTAGACGAGATTCCAAAGATCTGCTCCTCTCAGCCCACTACGCTCCTCTGTTCAGAATGCCTACATCAGCTGCCTTCTGTGCTCTGTGAAACTGCGTGTCCAGAGGGTCCCTATTAAAATGCATGTGTGTCATCTTGGCAGGCTGACAAGATGGTGAATCATGGCTCTTTGTCCATCCCCACAGTCTAGAGTGAATTGCCTGGGTGCTAGGGATGTGGACTGGACCAGAGGAGATGATGATGTTAAAAGGGGAGACAAAAGGTTCCTGAAAAAGGAAATTTCACTTTAAAAAGTCTCTCTTTGGAAGATAACTGGTGGGGAAGATGGGATCCCAGGACAGAACTTGGGGTATAGAAAAGGCCAACTGTGCACCATAGATCTGATGGTATGAAGTAGAGTATCTGAGGAAGCAAGCATCTCATTCTAAAGGAGATGACAGGCTAATTTCTCCTGTTGCAGAAGCCACCTGGCCTCCCGCTCAGTGAATCTGAGCTACCAGAAGAGGAAGGGCAGCCGTTAGGCCGGGGCAGGGCAGCACCCCCAGGAAATGTCAATAATCACCAGACAGGAAGCAAACAATTCACTTTAGCCAACACTTGGGGAAGAAAGAACCCCATCATCTGTAGAATGTGAAAAGAAAACACAATTGTGATTCACAATTCCCTCAACCTAGTCCTTCACACAATTTAGCATCTGCTACTTTTCAGGACTTCTGGGATGGCCAGCTGAGTCCTGTACTTTTTCAGGCTCTTCCTGGGCCTTAACTCGCCACTCACTCAGCCTGTGCACCAGCCAAACAGAATCATTTGCTGTTTCCTCATCTACCAAGTTTTTCATTTCTCCCTGAGTCTCTTTTTTGAGTGAAGACACCTTAGCTTGTAGAAGAATTCCTTAGCTTGTAGTTGTGAGACTCCAACCTCTGCTTCTGTCTTCACATGGTCTTCTGTGTGTGTATGTGTCTCTCCATCCTTTCCTCTTCTATTTTTTTGAAGAGACAGAGATTGATCATTCATTTATTCAACAAGTATTTATTGAGCATTTACTATATGACAACACTCATATAGGAACTTGGGATAAATCATTGAACAAAACGGATGCATATCCCTGATTTTGTTGAGTATTCCTTCTAGTGCTGTGTGTTGAAGACAAGATCAAATCTTACTTCAAGACAATCCTGGGCTTTCCAGTTTTGTCCTGATAAATTATTAATTTTGTTTAAATGAGTTTGTATTGTGTTTTATCATTTGGACCTAAAATGACCCTGCCTAACACAGGCAGTAATAGCCTTAAAAAATATCTGTGTTGCATGACACGGTACTCCTCCTTCTTTACTAATTGTGCCTAGCTGAAATTTAAGAATATCCATCGGGCTTCCTTGGTGACGCAGTGGTTGAGAGTCCGCCTGCTGATGCAGGGGACGCGGGTTCATGCCCCGGTCCGGGAAGATCCCACATGCCACAGAGCAGCTGGGCCTGTGAGCCATGGCTGCTGAGCCTGCACGTCTATAGCCTGTGCTCCACAACGGGAGAGGCCACAGCGGTGAGAGGCCTGTGTACCGCAAAAAAAAAAAAAAAAAAAAAAAAAAAAAAAAAAAGAATATCCATCAATTTCCAAATTCAGAAAGGTACCCAATTATTTATCCCTTGTTCCTTCAAAAAATATTTACTGAATAACTGCTGGAGCTGGGATGAAATTGGTGCACAGTTGACTAACTTCTCTGCAGAGCTTAAAGTGTGTCAGATGACAGATATTAAACTAATGAATACCAAAATATATTTATGTGTATATAACATTTCAAATCATGATATTGCCATGAGAAAAGTGTCATGAATGAAAAGAATAGTATGTCATAGAATGCCACTGGAGAGATAAGCATAGGCATGCTGATCAAGTAAGAACAGGTTAAGGAACACTTAGACCTGATTTAGTGAACTTGACAGATGATTTTTTTTTCACAACTCACACACACACACACTGTATTTTATTTTTACAAGAGATAAATAAACTGACACCAAGCATTGTAAATGAATGACCACAACAAAAGCAACAATGACTACAATTACCAAATACAAAACACACTCATACTATGTCATAATATTGACATTCAGTCCAGTAATCCTCCACTGTAACAGCTCCTTTACTTTGCAGTGAATTGATTTGTATATCTTTTGCCTCTGAGTCCTTGTGGGATTTTTTTTATTATTCAAACAGAAAGTCACAAAAATTATAATCATCCTCATCAGTTCACTCAGTCCCATGTAATTAATTTTTTTATCTTGATCTTTTGTTAGAACTTTTATGAATTCATCAGTTTTCCATTAGGGTTCTGAAAATGTTTATTCATTCAGTTCAGCAGTGTAGTCAGTTACCAGAAACCTGTACTTGTCAGAGTCTTTTCCATGAATTCCTTGAAGATGAAACCCTTTTATAGGAACATTTTTGCGAAAGCATCAGAGTACACCCAGAACTGTCTGTAAATGACAAAAGACTTAAAAATGACCATGGTTAAAAATTTGATGAAAATTTAAAATAATGCAATTGACAAGGAAATTTAGTTATTTCTGAGATATACATTTTAAAGTAATAACAAATTATGACATAACATTATACCAGAACATATAAGATTTTTAAAAATTTCATGTAATGTCTGAAACATTTATATTAACATATTTCCATGCAAATAACCCAAAGAAAGTTTAGTATTAGTTGTTTGTTTGTTTGTTTGTTTGTTTATACTGCAGGTTCTTATCAGTCATCAATTTTATACATATCAGTGTATCCATGTCAATCCCAATCGCCCAATTCAGCACACCACCGTCCCCACCCCACCACGGTTTTTCCCCCCTTGGTGTCCATACGTTTGTTCTCTACATCTGTGTCTGAACTTCTGCCCTGCAAACCGGTTCATCTGTACCATTTTTCTAGGTTCCACATACATGCGTTAATATATGATATTTGTTTTTCTCTTTCTGCCTTCACTCTGTATGACAGTCTCTAGATCCATCCACTTCTCAACAAATGACTAAATTTCGTTCCTTTTTTTGGCTGAGTAATATTTCATTGTATATATGTACCACAACTTCTTTATCCATTTGTCTGTCGATGGGCATTTAGGTTGCTTCCATGACCTGGCTATTGTAAATAGTGCTGCAATGAACATTGGGGAGCATTCTTTTTGAATTATGGTTTTCTCTGGGTATATGCCCAGTAGTGGGATTGCTGAATCATATGGTAATTCTATTAGTTTTTTAAGGAACCTCCATGCTGTTCTTCATAGTGGCTGTATCAATTTACATTCCCGCCAACAATGCAAGAGGATACCCTTTTCTCCACACCTTCTCCAGCATTTGTTGTTTGTAGATTTTCTGAAGATGCCCATTCTAACTGGTGTGAGGTGATACCTCATTGTAATTTTGATTTGCATTTCTGTTAGTGGTGTTGAGAAGCTTTTCATGTGCTTCTTGGCCATCTGTATGTTTTCTTTGGAGAAGTGTCTATTTAGGTCTTCTGCCCATTTTTGGATTGGGTTGTTTGTTTCTTTAATATTGAGCTGCATAAGCTGTTTATATATTTTGGAGTTTAATCCTTTGTCCCTTGATTCATTTGCGAATATTTTCTCCCATTCTGAGGGTTGTCTTTTCATCTTGTTTATGGTTTCCTTTGATGTGCAAAAGCTTTGAAGTTTCATTAGGTACCATTTGTTTATTTATGTTTTTATTTCCATTACTCTAGGAGATGTATCAAAAAAGATCTTGCTGTGATTTATGTCAAAGAGTGTTCTTCTTATATTTTCCTCTAAGAGTTTTATAGTGTCCAGTCTTACATTTAGGTCTCTAATCCATATTGAGTTTATTTCTGTGTATGGTGTTAGGGAGTGTTCTAATTTCATTCTTTTACATGTAGCTGTCCAGTTTTCCCAGCACCACTTATTGAAGACACTTTCTTTTCTCCATTGTATATCTTTGCTTCCTTTGTCATAGATTTGTTGACCATAGGTGCGTGGGTTTATCTCTGGGCTTTCTATCTTGTTCCATTGATCCATGTTTCTGTTTTTGTGCCAGTACCGTATTGTCTTGATTACTGTAGCTTTGTAATATAGTCTGAAGTCAGGGAGTCTGATTCCTCCAGCTCCGTTTTTTACCGTCAAGACTGCTTTGGCTATTTGGGGTCTTGTGTGTCTCCATACAAATTTTTAGATGATTTGTTCTAGTTCCACAAAAAATGCCACTGGTAATTTGTTCGGGATTGCATTGAATCTGTAGATTGCATTGAATCTGTAGATTGCTTTGGGTAGTATAGTCATTTTCACAATGTTGATTCTTCCAATCCAAAAACATGGTATATTTCTCCATTGTTCGTATCATCTTTAATTTCTTTCATCAGTGTCTTATAGTTTTCTGCATACAGGTCTTTTGTTTCCCTAGGTAGGTTTATTCCTAGCTATTTTATTCTTTTTGTTGCAATGGTAAATGGGAGTGTTTCCATATTTTCTCTTTCAGATTTTTCATCATTAATGTATAGGAATGCAAGATATTTCTGTGCATTAATTTTGTGTCCTGCAACTTTACCAAATTCATTGATCAGCTCTAGTAGTTTTCTGGTGGCATTTTTAGGATTCTCTATGTATAGTATCATGTCACCTGCAAACAGTGACAGTTTTACTTCTTCTTTTCCAATCTGTATTCCTTTTATTTCTTTTTCTTCTCTGATTGCCATGGCTAGGACTTCCAAAACTATGTTGAATGATAGTGGTGAGAGTGGACATCCTTGTCTCATTCCTGATCTTAGAGGAAATGCTTTCAGTTTTTCACCATTGAGAATGATGTTTGCTGTGGGTTTGACATATATGGCCTTTATTATGTTGAGGTAGGTTCCCTCTATGCCCACTTTCTGGAGAGTTTTTATCATAAATGGGTGTTGAATTTTATCAAAAGTTTTTTCTGCATCTACTGAGATGATCATATGGTTTTTATTTTTCAGTTTGTTACTATGGTTTGTCACATTGATTGATTTGTGTATATAGAAGAGTCCTTGCATCCTGTGGATAAATCCCACTTGATCTTGGTGTATGATCCTTTTAATGTGTCATTGGATTCTGTTTGCTTGTATTTTGTTGAGGATTTTTGCATCTATATTCATCAGTGATATTGGTGTGTAATTTTCTTTTTTTGTAGCATCTTTGTCTGGTTGGGGTATCAGAGTGATGGTGGCCCCATAGAATGAGTTTGGGAGTGTTCCTTCCTCTGAACTTTTTTGGAAGAGTTTGAGAAGAATGGGTGTTAGCTCTTCTCTAAATTTTTGATGCAATTCACATGTGAAGACTTCTGGTCCTGGCCTTTTGTTTGTTGGAAGATTTTTAATCACAGTTTCAATTTCATTACTTGTGATTGGTCTCTTCATATTTTCTGTTTCTTCCTGGTTCAGTCTTGGAAGGTTATACTTAGTAAGGATTTGTCCATTTCTTCCAGGTTTTCCATTTTATTAGCATGGAGTTGCTTGCAGTAGTCTCTTAGGATGCTTTGTATTTCTGCGGTGTTTGTTGTAACTTCTCCTTTTGCATTTCTAATTGTATTGATTTGAGTCTTCTCCCTCTTTTTCTTGATGAGTCTGGCTAATGGTTTATCAATTGTGTTTATCTTCTCAAAGAACCAGCTTTTAGTTTTTTTGATCTTTGGTATTGTTTTCTTTGTTTCGATTTCATTTATTTCTGCTCTGATCTTTATGATTTCTTTCCTTCTGCTAACTTTGGGTTTTGTTTGTTCTTTCTCTAGTTCCTTTAGGTGTAAGGTTAGATTGTTTACTTGAGATTTTTCTTGTTTCTTGAGGTAGGCTTGTACATCTATAAACTTCCCTCTTAGAACTGCTTTTGCTGCATCCCATAGGTTTTGGATCATTGTGTTTTCATTCTCATTTGTCTCTATGTATTTTTTGATTTCCCCTTTGATTTCTTCATTAATCTCTTGGTTATTTAGTAATGTATTGTTCAGCCTCCATGTATTTCTGTTTTTTACATTTTTTTCCTTGTAATTAATTTCTAATCTGATATCATTGTGGTCAGAAAAGATGCTTGATATGATTTCAATTTTCTTAAATTTACTGAGGCTTGATTTGTGACCCAAGATGTGATCTATCCTGGAGAATTTTTCGTGCGCACTTGAGAAGAAAGTATAATCTGCTGTTTTTGGATAGAATGTCCTACACATATCAATTAAATCTATCTGGTCTATTGTGTCATTTAAAGCTTCTGTTTCCTTATTTATTTTCATTTTGGATGATCTGTCCATTGGTGTAAATGAGATGTTAAAGTCCCCCACTATTATTGTGTAACTGTCGATTTCCTCTTTTATGGCTGTTAGCAGTTGCCTTATATTGAGGTGCTCCTATGTTGGGTGCATATATAATTGTTATATCTTCTTCTTGGATTGATCCCTTGATCATTATGTAGTGTCTTTCCTTGTCTCTTGTACCATTCTTTATTTTAAAGTCTATTTAATCTGCTATGAGTATTGCTACTCCAGGTTTCTTTTGATTTCCACTTGCATAGAATATCTTTTTCCATCCCCTCACTTTCAGTCTGTATGTGTCCCTAGGTCTGAAGTGGGTCTCTTGTAGACAGCATATATGTGGGTCTTGTTTTTGTATCTATTCAGCAAGCCTGTGTCTTGGTTGGAGCATTTAATCCATTCATGTTTAAGGTAATTATCAATATGTATGTTCCTATTATCATTTTCTTAATTGTTTTGGGTTTGTTTTTGTAGGTCCTTTTCTCCTCTTGTGTTTCCTGCCTAGAGAAGTTCCTTTAGCATTTGTTGTAAAGCTGGTTTGGTGGTGCTGAATTCTCTTACCTTTTGCTTGTCTATAAAGCTTTCGATTTCTCCGTCATATCTGAATGAGATCCTTGCTGGTTAGAATAATCTTGGTTGTAGGTTCTTCACTTTCATCACTTTAAATATATCATGCTACTCCCTTCTGGCTTGTAGAGTTTCTGCTAAGAAATCAGCTGTTAACCTTCTGGGAGTTCCCTTGTATGTTATTTGTCAATTTTCCCTTACTGCTTTCAATCATTTTTCTTTGTCTTTAATTTTTGTCAGTTTGATTACTATGTGTCTCAGTGTGTTTATCCTTGGGTTTATTCTGCCTGGGACTCTCTGCCCTTCCTGGACTTGGGTGACTATTTCTTTTCCCATCTTAGTGAAGTTTTTGACTATAATCTCTTCAAAGATTTTCTCGGGTCCTTTCTCTCTCTCTTCTCCTTCTGGGATCCCTATAACGCGAATGTTGTTGCGTTTAATGTTGTCCCAGAGTTCTCTTAGGCTGTCTTCATTTCTTTTCACTCTTTTTTCGTTATTCTCTTCCACAGCAGTGACTTCCACCATTCTGTCTTCCAGGTCACTTATCCACTCTTCTGCCTCAGTTATTCTGTTCTTGATTCCTTCTAGTGTAGTTTTCATTTCAGTTATTATATTGTTCATCTCTGTTTGTTTGTTCTTTAATTCTTCTAGGTCTTTGTTCAGCATTTCTTGCATCTTCTCAATCTTTGCCTCCATTCTTTTTCCAAGGTCCTGGATCATCTTCACTATCATTATTCTGAATTCTTTTTGTGGAAGGTTGCCTATCTCCACTTCATTTAGTTGATTTTCTGGGGTTTTATCTTGTTCCTTCTTCTGGCACATAGCCCTCTGCCTTTTCATCTTGTCTATCTTTCTGTGAATGTGGTTTTTGTTCCACAGGCTGCAGGATTGTAGTTCTTGCTTCTGCTGTCTGCCCTCTGGTGGATGAGGCTATCTAAGAGGCTTAATGGGAGGGACTGGTGGTGGGTAGAGCTGACTGTTGCTCTGGTGGGCAGAGCTCAGTAAAACTTTAATCCACTTGACTCTTGATGGGTGGGGCTGGGTTCCCTCCCTGTTGGTTGTTTGGCTTGAGGCAACCCAACACTGGAGCCTACCTGGGCTCTTTGCTGGGGCTAATGACAGGCTCTGGGAGGGCTCATGCCAAGGAGTACTTCCCAGAAGTTCTGCTGCCAGTGTCCTTGTCCCCACGGTGAGCCACAGCCACCCACCACCTCTGCTGGAGACCCTCCAGCACTAGCAGGTAGATCTGGTTCAGTCTCCCCTGGGGTCACTGCTCCTGCCTCTGGGTCCCGATGCACACACTACTTTGTGTGTGCCCTCCAAGAGTGGAATTTCTGTTTCCCCCAGTCCTGTCAAAGTCCTGCAATCATTTCCCACTAGGCTTTGAAGTCTAATCCTCTAGGAATTCCTCCTCCCATTCCCAGACCCCCAGGTTGGGAACCCTGACGTGGGGCTCAGAACCTTCATTCCAGTGGGTGGACTTCTGTGGTATAAGTGTTCTCCAGTCTGTGAGTCACTCACCCAGCAGTTATGGGATTTGATTTTACTGTGATTGCGCCCCTCCTACCATCTCATTGTGGCTTCTCCTTTGTCTTTGGATGTGGGATATCTTTTTTGGTGAGTTCCAGTGTCTTCCTTTCAATGATTGTCTAGCAGCTAGTTGTGATTCTGGTATTCTCACAAGAGGGAGTGAGAGCACGTCCTTCTACTCCACCATCTTGGTTCCTCTGGATAGATCCCTCTCCCCTTCTTATAAGGATACCAGTCATTGGATTTCAGGCCCACCCACTCTGGTATGACCTCACCGTGGTCCTTAACTCATTACATCTGCAAAGACTGTATTTCCAAATAAGGTGACATTCTCAGTTTCTGGGTAAATGTGATATTTTGAGGGACACTACTTGTATAAGTCAGAGTTCCCCCAGAGAAACAGAACCAACATGATATATAAAGAGATTTATTGTAAGGAATTGGCTGACACATTTATGGAGACTAAGTCCCCAGATCTGTAGTCCAAAGGCCTGAAAACCAGGAACGCTGATGGAATAAGTTTTGTGTCGCAGCTTGAAGACCATCAGGCAGAGAGAGAGATTCTCTTTCCTTCTATTTAGGCCTCCAGCAGATTGCATGTGACTCATCCACATTGAGTAGGGCAATCCACTTCACTAAATCTACCCACTCAAATGTTAATCTCATCTAGAAACACCCTCACAGACATACCCAGAATAATGTTGAGTGAAATAGCTGAGCACTTCACGGCCCAGTCAAGCTGACACACAAAATTAACCATCACACTACTCAAGTAGTCCACTACAGGCACACCTTGGAGATATTGTGGATTTAGTTCCAGACCACCACTCTAAAGCGAATAGCCCAATAAAGTGAGTCACGTGAAGTTTTTGGTTTCCCAGTGCATATAAATGTAAATTTACATTGTACTATAGTCTACTAAGTGTGCTATAGCATAATGCCTTTAAAACCCGTGTACAAATCTTAATTGAAAAATACTTCATTGCTAAATAATGCCAACCATCCTCTGAGCCTTCATCAGTTCATAGTAGTAACGTCCAACGTCACTGATCATGCACCACCATGGCAAAATAATAATAATGAAAAAGTTTGAAATATTGCAAGAATTACCAAAATGTGACACAGAGACAAAAAGTGAGCAAATGCTGTTGGAAAAATAGCACCTCTAGACTTGTACAATGTAGGGTTGCCACACATTGAACAATTTGTGAAGACACAATAAAACGAGGTATGCCTGTACACTCCCCCCTGCAGATTTTCCTTCATATTTTGCTGGCATCACTGGTAAGGGTATTGCAATAGCAGTGATTGACTTAGACCTTTCTGTGAGACCTACAGTGTAGCCATGGATAACAGTCCTGCTAGCAAATAAAAATAGAAGAATGAATATTGGGTAGGTAAACAACAAATCTGTTACAGTTCCACATACTTCCTTTTTGTGAAACAGATCCACCCCTATTAGTTTATGCTTCGTCTTTGCAGGTGACCAAAAAAAAAAAAATTATCTCTGTGTGTCAAGGCTAGCTTGACACACAGGGGGAGTCAGACTTCAGAAAGGGTAGATTCAGGGGTTCAGAGGTTATGCACAGGACTCTGTCTCTTTCCCCTTTCTCAGCTCTGTTTTCCTCTAGTGTTGGATTAATATTTAAGCAGTCTCTACCCATGCAACGATGAAGAAAGCCACTGGCACCTCCCAGCATATACAATCTACCCAACCATAGATCACAGAGAAAAGAGCTGAACTCTGTTTCTCACATGACTTTGATTGACTCTGCCTAGGTCACATAAATATGGAATATATCTCCATTCGTGATTACTTCAGTATACCTGTGGATAATCCAATCAATACCTTCCTTATTTATATCCAGGAAAAATCCCTCCATTTGACCTCAGCCATCCACTTCTTAGATGACCACTGGAGCTAGTTACTCAGAAACTGAACCACTTACACAATCAGAAAGTAAGATATCCCACTCTCTCTGAACACCATCTCTTACCCTTCCAGCTCTTTTGCTCTGATTTCCACATTTGCAATTCTTTGTGTTCATTGCAGTGTCTTTTGGTCCTAGTTCTTTCTCACTAACAAAAAAATTTCCTCCTGTCTTTACTTCCATCCTTTCTTGCCTAGGTTCCATGGTCCAGCCCTTGTACCAACTGCGCTTTTATGTACCTTCAACACTGTTGTACATATTCTCTCCCATCACATCCACCAGACAATAGCAGAGCCATGGATGAACCCACTCCCCTGACTTCCCAGACTTTCACCTATTGGTTGAGCCACACAACTGATCACACTGGTGTCATTCTAGACTCATGATCATCCCTTCACATGTGCTTGCAGCCTTCCATGACTATCATACTATTTCTACAGACAGCTCACTCTCCTACTCTCAAGGACCAGCTCTTTTATCTCCACTTGCATCAAACCCTTTTTCCAGTCTTGTTTCTGAGCTGGCAACCTTGCTTCTTAGAAGGAAGGAGATAGAAGCCATGAGACAGGAACTTCCTCTTTCTCTTCCCAAACTTACAAACATACCTCCATCTGCACCTTCAGTTCCTTCTTCCCTCACATCACGTGGCCATTTCTCTCCACGTGTCCTCTGAACTTCATCCCCTTTTACCTTCTTTAGGACTGAGTACATTAAATCATTTTCTCTCCCACGTAATCAGTCTCTGCCTATAGTGGACCACTTTCCTCAGCCTGTAAATATTTTCTACGATCTCCTATATTTGAAATATTCTCTTGATTTTATTTGTTTCAGTTGCTACCCTACTTCTGTTCCCCAACAAATCCAACTTTCTCCCTCCAAAAATTTAGAGAGGCTGAATTCACTTCCTCATCCTCACCTTCCCTGAAAAATGTTCTTATTAAGATCATTATTATCTTCATATTCCAAAGCTAATGAATGCTTTTTCCATTCTCATCTTAACCTCTCAGAAGCTTTCAACTCAAAGACCACCCTTCCTTGCTGGAAAACCCCTGTCTTAAACTCCATTGAAACATAGTCATAAGGTTTCCCATCTACCTCCCTGACCCACCCTTCTCTATGGGGGAGGGATCTTGGGCCTGCTTCTCCAGGTATGGTCTCCTTTAACCAGGGCTTTAAAAAAATTGCTTTTTGCTTACAACTCCCACCTGTATATCTCCATCCAAGCCCTGTCTTCAGGATTCCAGGTGTATATAGACACAGCGTATGTGACACCACTGCTTCACTGTCTCAGAGGCACCTCGCATTCAACACTTCCCCTCACACATGCATTGCCTCACTCTGCATTCCATCCACTTGTTCCTGCATCTTAGTCAATTACACCTCCTTTTATTTCAGAATGTGGGGAGTTTTCCTTTACACTCTGTTCTCACTCATCCTCCCACATTCAGTCTATGAATGACTCCCATCAGTTCTGCCTCCAGAATATACATATTTCAAATGTGTCCATGTCTAAGTGTCCCCATTGTTAGCATTTCTTAGTCTAGAATCATCAGTCGGTGCCCAGAATGGTTTCACTTTATCCACTCTTGGCCCTCTCCTATCCCTTCTCCACATCCTAGTCAGGGTGTTCTTTTAAAAATAAAATTATGTTATGTGACTCTCATGTTTGGAGTCCTCCCAAAGCTTCCCACTGCGCTGAAAATAAATTACAGAACACCTGACGTGGCCCACAAGGCCCTCGTCCCTGCCAACCTTTTCACACCCTGACTTTCCGTCCCTTCCTTGAGAGCTCCAGCCATGCTGGTCTTCCGGTATTCCTGCAAAATGTCAGGCTCTCTCTACCTTGGGGACTTCACCTATGCCTGAAAGACCTCCTTCTCATTCTTCACAGGCTTTGTCTCAAATGTTACTTGCTCAGAGAGGTCTGAGATAGCAAGGAATCACCACAGAGAGGACATTCTTTCATCTTACCTGATTCCAAGCATGGACACGGACTTAATCACTGCAGGACTTAATCACTCACTGTGAAGCTGAGAACCATTCTCAAAGCTTTCCTAAAGTCCTGATGATAACAGAGAGATATTATAAGCCCGATATTAGAATGAATCATCAGCACGGTTATTCCTTAGACTATGGTCACATCCTTCAAAAGGGGTCCCATCTTGCCTCCTTCCTCCTGGGTCACCATGTTTTAGAACCTGCTTCCCCTTCAGCTCGGAGTTCCCTTTGACCTAGACCTTGATCCCCAAGTCCAGAACTCCAACACTTATTTCTCCCTGGATCTAGTTCCAAGACCCTTCCCCATTCCAGTTAATAACTCATCATTTTCTAGTTATACCACCCATAATGAACACAGCATTTATGAGCAGCTTAGTTTCTTTATCTTTGCCATTGTCTTCCAGGCTAGGCTACATATATCCAATAGGCCCAGAAAAAAAGAGCAATCTCAAAGATAGTCATGAAGTCTGTATGTGGAATATGGCTATATAGTTTTAAAAGTAAAAATCCATTTTAAAATCAAGCTGTATATTGTATAACTGAATCACTTTGCTGTACAGCAGAAATTAACACAACATTGTAAATCAACTATATGTCAATAAAATAAATTTTTTAAAAGATCAAGCTGTATAGAGATAGATACCAATAGGTAAATACAAAAATGTTAACTGTGGTTGGTGGGACTGTAAGGGATTAGAAAATATCTTTGCTTACTTTTATTTTTTTATTTGGTCTACAGTGTTTACCAAAGATGTCATAAAGCCTAAAATAGATAAAACAAATGTGTTTGTGTTTAATTCTTAGGATATTATTGCTACAAGTATGACAATATGGGTGGGCAATCCAAACCACAGGAGCTAACATGTAACTTAGGGTTTCTCTCTGCTTGATGTGTGTGTATAAGAGAATATAAACACGTAATTGTGTCTTCACTGGGATGTCAAGGGTCTTTACATGTGTAATGAATGTGAGTGTCTTATATTCTCCAAACACATCTATCTCTGATGAACAATGTAGAAGGCTAGTGCCTTTCTGCTTCGTATTACTTATAAGCCATAATTTTGATATTATGTCAGGAGGTCATTCCTGAAGACTCACCTGGCAAAAGCAGACTGTAGTGGCTTCCGTAAAAAAGGGAAAACACCTGCTCACAATTATTTACATGCAGATATGCTTTCAAATGCGTAAGTGCCTCCCTCATGGCCTTTTATGCCAACTCGCTTCCCGTGCATTGTTCACCGTTGTGTAATGAATGGTTTCTCCAATTTTTCCATCTCACATGTCACTGTGAGGCTCTAAAGGGAATGCAGTGTCCTGATGAAGAACTGACTAGTGTGAAGTATGAGCTATGGATAATCCCTCCCAGATGGGCTCCAGTGAATCCCTGGGTATCATATATGAAAACCTCTGAAATGTCAGGTGGATGGCCCTTGCCGATGAGGTATTTGCCACCACAGTCACCCAGAAGGGTCCAAAGTGCCCGATATCTTTATGTTATGGGTCGGTTTATATAAAATGTGTTTAACAACCAAATGAACCTTTTTCATTCATTCCAATCATGGAGTTCATTAAAGTACTTTTGTTTTTGAATATTTGAATCTTACTTTATTTAGTTTTTTAAACAGCACGTTCTTATTAGTCATCCATTTTACACAATCAGTGTATACATGTCAATCCCAATCTCCCAATTCATCCCACCACCACTCCCACCCCCTGCCGCTCCCCCCTCTTGCTGTCCATACGTTTGTTCTCTACATCTGTGTCTCTATTTCTGCCCTGCAAACCAGTACATCTGTACCATTTTTCGAGGTTCCACATATATGTGTTAATATACGATATTAGTTTTTCTCTTTCTGACTTACTTCACTCTGTATAACAGTCTCTAGATCCATCCACGTCTCTACGAATGGCCCAGTTTCGTTCCTTTTTATGGCTGAGTAATATTCCATATATATATGTACCACAACTTCTTTATCCATTCATCTTTCAATGGGCATTTATGTTGCTTCCATGACCTGGCTATAGTAAATAGTGCTGCAATGAACATTGGGGAGCATTCTTTTTGAATTATAGTTTTCTCTGGGTATATGCCCAGTAGTGGGATTGCTGAATCATATGGTAATTCTATTTTTAGTTCTTTAAGGAACATCCATACTGTTCTCCATAGTGGCTATATCAATTTACATTCCCACCAACAGTGCAAGAGGGTTCCCTTTTCTCTACACCCTCTCCAGCATTTGTTGTTTGTAGATTTTCTGAGGATGCCCATTCTAACTGGTGTGAGGTGATACCTCATTGTAGTTTTGATTTGCATTTCTCTAATAATTAGTGGTGTTGAGAAGCTTTTCATGTGCTACTTGGCCATCTGTATGTCTTTTTTGGAGAAATGTCTATTTAGGTCTTCAGCCCATTTTTGGATTGGGTTGTTTGTTTCTTTACTATGAGCTGTTTATATATTTTGGAGATTAATCCTTTGTCCATTAATTCGTTTGTGAATATTTTCTCCCATTCTGAGGGTTGTCTTTTCATCTTGTTTATGGTTTCCTTTGATGTGCAAAAGCTTTGAAGTTTCATTAGGTACCATTTGTTTATTTATGTTTTTATTTCCATTACTCTAGGAGATGTATCAAAAAAGATCTTGCTGTGATTTATGTCAAAGAGTGTTCTTCTTATATTTTCCTCTAAGAGTTTTATAGTGTCCAGTCTTACATTTAGGTCTCTAATCCATATTGAGTTTATTTCTGTGTATGGTGTTAGGGAGTGTTCTAATTTCATTCTTTTACATGTAGCTGTCCAGTTTTCCCAGCACCACTTATTGAAGACACTTTCTTTTCTCCATTGTATATCTTTGCCTCCATTGTCATAGATTTGTTGACCATAGGTGCTTGGGTTTATCTCTGAGCTTTCTATCCTGTTCAGTTGATCTATATTTCTGGTTTTGTGCCAGTACCATATTGTCTTGATTACTGTAGCTTTGTAGTATAGTCTGAAATCAGGGAGCCTGATTACTCCAGATCTGTTTTTTTCCCTCAAGACTGCTTTGGCTATTTGGGGTCTTGTGTGTCTCCATACAAATTTTAAGATTTTTTTGTTCATGTTCTGTATAAAATGCCACTGGTAGTTTGATAGGGATTGCATTGAATCTGTAGATTACTTTGGGTAGTATAGTCATTTTCACAATATTGATTCTTTGAATCCAAGAACATGGTATATCTCTCCATCTGTTTGTGTCATATTTGATTTCTTTCATCAGTGTCTTACAGTTTTCGGGGTACAGGTCTTTTAGCTCCTTAGGTAAGTTTATTCCTAGGTATTTTATTCTTTTTGTTGCAATGGTGAATGGGATTGTTTCCTTAATTTCTCTTTCTGATCTTTCTTTGTTACTATATAGGAGTGCAAGAGATTTCTGTGCATTAATGTTGTATCCTGCAACTTTACCAAATTCATTGATTACTTCTAATAGTTTTCTGGTGGCATCTTTAGGATTCTCTATGTATAGTATCATGTCATCTGCAAACAATGACAGTTTTACTTCTTCTTTTCTGATTTGGATTCCTTTTATTTCTTTTTCTTCTCTGATTGCTGTGGCTAGGACTTCCAAAACTATGTTGAATAATTGTGGCAAGAGTGGGCATCCTTGTCTTGTTCCTGATCGTAAAGGAAATGCTTTCAGTTTTTCACCAATGAGAATAATGTTTGCTGTGGGTTTGTCATATATGGCCTTTATTATGTTGAGGTAGGTTCCCTCCCCTCTATGCCCACTTTCTGGAGAGTTTTTATCATTAATGGGTGTTAAATTTTGTTAAAAGCTTTTTCTGCATCTACTGAGATGATCATATGGTTTTTATTCTTCAATTTGTTAATATGGCGTATCACATTGATTGATTTGAATATATTGCAGAATCCTTGCTTCCCTGGAATAAATCCCACTTGATGATGGTGTATGATCCTTTTAATGTGTTGTTGGATTCTGTTTGCTAGTATTTTGTTGAGGATTTTTGTATCTATATTCATGAGTGATATTGGTCTGTAATTTTCTTTTTTTGTAGTATCTTTGTCTGGTTTTGGTATCAGGGTGATGGTGGCCTCATAGAATGTGTTTGGGAGTGTTCCTTCCTCTGTAATTTTTTGGAAGAGTTTGAGAAGGATGGGTGTTAGCTCTTCTCTAAATGTTTGATAGAAGTCACATGTGAAGCCATCTGGTCCTGGCCTTTTGTTTGTTGGAAGATTTTTAATCACAGTTTCAATTTCATAACTTGTGATTGGTCTCTTCATATTTTCTATTTCCTCCTGTTTCAGTCTTGGCAGGTTGTGCATTTCGAAGAATTTGTCCATTTCTTCCAGGTTGTCCATTTTACTGGCATAGAGTTGCTTGTAGTACTCTCTTAGGATGCTCTGTATTTCTGCTGTGTCCATTGTAACTTCTACCTTTTCATTCTAATTTTATTGATATGAGTCCTCTCCTTTTTCTTGTTGAGTCTGGCTAAAGGTTTATCAATTTTGTTTATCTTCTCAAGGAACCAGCTTTTAGTTTTATTGTTCTTTGCTATTGTTTTCTTTGTTTCTATCATTTATTTCTGCTCTGATCTTTATGATTTCTTTCCTTCTGCTAACTTTGGGTTTTGTTTGTTCTTCTTCCTCTACTTCCTTTAGGTGCAAGTTTAGATTTATTTAAGATTTTTCTTTTTTCTTGAGGTAGACTTGTATTGCTATAAACTTCCCTCTTAGAACTGCTTTTGCCGCATCCCATAGGTTTTGGGTGGTCGTGTTTTCATTGTAATTCGTCTTTATGTATTTTTTAATTTCCTCTTTGACTTCTTCAGTGATCTCTTGGTTATTCAGTGACGTATTGTTTAGCCTCCATGTGTTTGTGTTTTTTACGTTTTTTTCCCTGTAATTGATTTGTGATCTCATAGCATTGTGGTCGGAAGAGATGCTTGATATGATTTCAATTTTCTTCAATTTATTGTGGCTTGATATGTGACCCAAGATGTGATCTATCCTAGAGAATGTTCCATGTGCACTTGAGAAGAAAGTGTAATCTGCTGTTTTTGGATGGAATGTCCTATAAATATCAATTAAGTCTATCTAGTCTATTGTGTCATTTAAAGCTTGTGTTTCCTTATTACTTTTCTGATCTGTCCATTGGTGTAAGTGAGATGTTAAAGTACCCCACTATTATTGTGTTACTGCCGATTTTCTCTTTTATAGCTGTTAGCAGTTGCCTTATATATTGAGGTACTCCTATGTTGGGTGCATATATATTTATAATTGTTATATTTTCTTCTTGGATTGATTCCTTGATATTATGTAGTGTCTTTCCTTGTCTCTTGTAACATTCTTTATTTTAAAGTCTGTTTTGTCTGATATGAGAATTGCTACTCCAGCTTTCTTTTGATTTCTACTTGCATAGAATATCTTTTTCCATCCGCTCACTTTCAGTCTGTATGTGTCCCTAGGTCTGAAGTGGGTCTCTTGTAGACAGCATATATGTGGGTCTTGCTTTTGTATCTTTTGTATCCATTCAGTGATCCTGTGTCTTTTGGTTGGAGCATTTAATCCATTCATGCTTAAGGTAATTATCGATATGTATGTTCCTATTACCATTTTCTTAATTGTTATGAGTTTGTTTTTGTAGGTCCTTTTCTTTTGTTTTGTTTCCCACTTAGAGAAGTTTCTTTAGCATTTGTTGTAGAGGTGGTTTTGTGGTGCTGAATTCTCTTAACTTTTGCTTTTGTGTAAAGGTTTTGATTTCTCTGTCAAATCTGAATGAGATCCTTGCTGGGTAGAGTAATCTTGGTTGTAGATTCTTCCCTTTCATCACTTTAAGTATATCATGCCACTCCCTTCTGGCTTGTAGAGTTTCTGCTGAGAAATCAGCTGTTAACCTTCTGGGAGTTCCCTTGTATGTTATTTGTCAATTTTCCCTTACTGCTTTCAATCATTTTTCTTTGTCTTTAATTTTTGTCAGTTTGATTACTATGTGTTTCAGCGTGTTTCTCCTTGGGTTTATCCTGCCTGGGACTCTGCACTTCCTGGACTTGGGTGGCTATTTCTTTTTCCATCTTAGTGATTTTTTAGACTATAATCTCTTCAAAGATTTTCTCAGGTCCTTTCTTTCTCTCTTCTCCTTCTGGGATCCCTATAATGCGAATGCTGTTGCATTTAAAGTTGTCCCAGAGGCTGTTAGGCCGTCTTCCTTTCTTTTTATTCTTTTTTCTTTATTCTGTTCTGCAGCAGTGAATTCCACCATTCTGTCTTCCAGATCACTTATCCATTCTTCTGCCTCAGTTATTCTGCTCTTAATTCCTTCTAGTGTATTTTTCATTTCAATTATTGCATTGTCCTTGTCTGTTTGTTTGTTCTTTAATCCTCTAGGTTTTTGTTCTTTAATTCTTCTAGGTCTTTATTAAACATTTCTTGCATCTTCTTGATCTTTGCCTCCATTCTTTTTCCAAAGTCCTGAATCATCTTCACTTTCATTATTCTGAATTCTTTTTCTGGAAGGTTGCCTATCTCCACTTCATTTAGTTGTTTTTCTTGTGTTTTACCTCATTCCTTCATCTGGTAGAAAGTCCTCTGCCTTTTCATTTTGTCTATCTTTCTGTGAATGTGGTTTTCCTTCCACAGGCTGCAGGATTGTCATTTTCTTGCTTCTGCTGTCTTTCTTCTGGTGGATGAGGCTATCCTCAATTACTTTTATAACATGAAATTTCAAATTAGGTTGTTACTCATCTCAGTTTATTCGGTTTTCTCTATAGTGGTGTTTTTCTCATATTCTTTTTCTTACTTCCTAAGTAACTTCGCTATGTGTTCTCTTGAACCACATTTGCTTCTCTTTTTATCTTTCCCCCCAAATCACCTTATATCCCTTTCCAACTGTTTCTGTATTTTTCCAAAATAATTTACTCACTATAATCTTGCCATAATTTTTCCCCCCTAACTTGCTTCATTTTCTCATTCTCTTTATTTTTATCATGGTTGTTATCAATAGTTAACTTTTCCTCAGTGCCCACAAGGTACAGGATGCTGCATTTGCTTCCTGGTCTCTCCATCTCATTACCTATGATATACAGACACACATGCTACTTGAGAGACAGTTCCTGTCCACCCTCTCCCTGCACCTCTCCACCTATCACTTAATCACTTGTCCTTTTCCAGGGGCACATTACAATGGAAGGGAGAAACTCAGTAGCTTCTATCACTCCTACATCTAATCTCCATCACTGAATATGCTCTTCAAGTACATCTGGCATCCCTCCATAGAGCTTTAGAATGTCTGTGAGCTGATATATTCCAAGTCCTAGGCACAAAGTAGAAGAATCTGGGAAAACACACATAATATCCCAACAACGAATGATGTCCAAGCTTACAGCACCCTGAATGGGTGATTTTTGCCCCTAAATGTTCTGTTTAAACTGACCTAATTGAATTACCTGTGTACTCTCAAGTCTGTTAATTATATTTTTTTCTCATATATTATATCAACAGCTATATTTTCCTTATCCATATTCTTATCTGCCCTTCTAGGTTGTAGGCCATTTATATTTCTTTGCCTACATCTAGTACACTGTGCTCTGAGAAGGCACTGAATATTTATTAAATTCGAATAAGCCATCTAATTTTAGAATAAGTCACATGGAAGAGATAGAGAAACTATAATCTCTGTGTACACTGTATTCAGAATAAGAAAATGAATTCTTTTAAGAGTGAGGTCTCGGGAATCTGCCTGTTTCCTTGACTTCACAAGTAGACTTGATTTTCAGAAATGTCCTTCCCTTTTTCCTCTAGCCAGGAAATAAAATATTCTGTCAAATGGAGACTTCATCATGGCCGTGCAAGCACACCTGAACTTACAGCATATAGGATTGTCAAGGAGGGTGACCAGACACATATTTATTCCCCTTCCCCCATGAGCCTCCTGACAATCTGCCACTCACACAATCACACAGCTCTTCTGCTCTCCAAACAGAATATAAGACCATAAAAGAACTCAATCCCCATCAAAGAGCACTACCGAATTATTGATTTGAATTCACAAACTTTATGAGTCCTCACAACTCTCTTGGAATCCTTTTCCAATTTGTTCTCCTCAGGACAGATTTTGGTCTGGGAGACTGTTTGCTTCTTCTCAGTATCCCCTCTGTTTTGCTCTCAGTAGAAGGTGGCTTTAGAGATACTGCCATGTGACTTGGCCCTGAGAAAAAAAACCAGCGTCACCCACCTCCAAATAACTCCCATTCCTGCCTTGAGCTCAGAACACATTCATGGAGTTTCACAGATAATACCTGGGAGGGAGCACCCCAGAGATAAAGTGCCATTTGGGTCAGCTTGGTGAAATTACAGAAAGCAAAATGGACTTACAGAGAGCCCCAGTTTCTGTTCTAGCACCAGAAGAATTCATGGTAGGACTTTGAACCAGCCCTTGCACCTTATTGAGCCTCAGTTTTCTCTTCTGTAAAAGGAAGTGTTATACTTAATTATATGTATGGATCCTTTCAATTCTAAAATTCTATGCTTAGACTTTCTAACTGAAACCCAATAATCTCCCCTCTGCCACAGGAATCTATTCTAAGGAAGTAACCCAAGATACAACCGAAAGTTTATATGCAAAGGTATATTGCTTATAATAGGAAACCTGGAAAAGACTAAAAATATATTTAACAATAAGGGATGGCTAAATAAATTCTGAGACATCCAAATAGTAGGATTTTATGCAACTATTAAAAAATATTTTCAAAGAATGTATAATACCATAGTGTGCTTATTTTACATGTCTTTCATTAAGCAAAATAAAGCAATATTCAAAATTATCCAAGATTTTTAACATATAAATTAAAGAAGTACAATACATCAAAATGTCAGTATCTGTTACCTCAGATAGTTGAATTATATGTGTTTTAAGGTTGTTTCATAAATCACATTTTTCAACTTCTCTACATAGGACCTGTGATATTACCTTTTAGTGAGAAAATGGACAAGTATGGGTTTTTACTATTAAGTTTAAACACCAAGGACGTTTTTCCCTAAGGAAAAATCCAGAATATAACTATATAATTATGAATGTTAGAGAGATGAAAAACAAACAAACAGAAATTTGGGAATAAATTTCCATAAGTGAGTAGGGCAAAATGATCCCAGGTTTACAAATTAGTTATCTGTAGAATATGTAGCCATCAATTTCACAGTGCTGTTTAAAAACAGGTAATTTCTGTGATGTGTCAACAGTAGAAAAACACAAAGAAATCCTTATTATTTATAGCAACATTATTACAATTCAAAAGAGGAGTGCATGTTTTGAAAACATCTTAAGGGTAAAATAGAATATCTTGATATTGAGCTATCTAAATTGAAATGGCTTTCAATAGCCTTGTTCTTTCATAAGAAATTTTCATGAATAGAATAGATACTAATCCGATTAATATTTTTTAGGTCAGCTGCTCAAAGCAGCCCAGGAAACTCTGTGCTTGCAAGAACTGTTCAGTAGATCACAATCTTTTTTTTGTTGCTGTTAACAAGTTTTCTTATTTGATTTAAACCAGTGCCCTAACAATAAAGCACTTTGTGGTATTATAAAATAAATAACAGTTTTAAAATATGACCTGAAAAAAAATCACCTTTGCAGGGGTTCAAATTGTTTTGTTTTAATTTCATTGACATTAGCAGCCAGTTTTTTGTAGCCATGCTGTTTAATTCAAGCTCGTGACCTCTGAACCTATGTTGTTACCTTGAGTTTGTGGGAAATTAGGTGCCCTCCCGTCTGAAGAGAGAGCAGTGAAGCAAGTAACCTTGTAAGCTCCCTCCCATGTCTCTGGGTCCAGGGCTTGGCAAATCAACTTCCTGGTGGACAGTATTCTGAAGCATGATGTCACAAAAACTGTTTCTCCCTAGGTGATTAAATTCTTCATATGAAATTAAGTGGGTCGCACCAGCACAGGTTATGTTACAAATTTTGTTCAGACTGAGCGAGAAGTTAATCTTAACATTTGCAGAAGGGGATTTAAAACTTTGTGAAACCAAATATACTGACATCTTAAGACAGACAATCAAACCAGTCGCTTTAGCCCCTGACAAAGGATGTTGGCTAATCATATTAAATGCTCTAGTAGCAGTCTACATTAACTACATAAACGATATGCTCTTAAATTTACAAAATGAAGAACAATCAGATACATAACCAATCCGCAGGAGAAAAAAAAGGCACACGGTAAAGACCAAAGAAATGAATGCAAGCAGTGAGTTTCTGTTCAGCCAGCCACACATGAGAATAGTTATGAATTATTCAAATTGTGGTCCTATTAGCCTTTCCTTCATCAGCTGTCCTGAAGAGGATTAGGGGGTGCTGATTTTCCAATGTAGGTGCTTCTTGCCTCTTTGCATGTTCTGCCTCACTTATGTGCTTTATAGAATTGTGTCGTCATGAGTCACAACACTTAAGGATTTTTCAGAGTTGTAGCAGTGCCAAAGCTATTTTAATAATCTCTACTGATTCATTGTAGGGCTTTTTTTCTTTTTAATAATGTTAAAGAAATCTTGCAGTGTGCAACATTCATTTTATTCTTTCTGGCAACTTCCTGCAATGAAAGTTTTTTCTCTCCCACGGGTCTTTCTTAACCCCTGGCTGCTTCTTTGCACTATAAGTCTTCAAAGGGATTTTGATGCTAATTTTCCAATGCAGTTGGCTTTGGTGTCAGGTAATTTCCTGAGTTAGATGACCGTGGAGAAAAACAGCTAAAAGGCTGTATTGGTGGGCAGTTTACAGCCCTTGTTACAGATCAAGGTGATCTTTTTTTTTTAATTGAAGTACAGTTGATTTACAATGTTGTGTTAATTACTGCTGTAAGGGTGATCTTTTGAAGGCTACTGTCAATCCAACATTGGTAAATTGTTTAAAATGCAATCTATGTATGTAGTTTCTAATCTGAAGCTCTTTATGATAAAAGTTCTTTATACCCCATTTTAATTTGAAAAAAACCCAATAAATAACATATAGACCATTTCTTGAGAATCCAAGTAACAAAATGAACTGCTTTCCTTAATGTGTTTTTCTTTCATATTTTAAAGAAACTTTTAATTGACTACCAAGTTTAACATTCTTCCCACAGTCCGTTTTGCACTGAGAGTATGTATAACCTTTTTTTTTAACATCTTTATTGGAGTATAATTGCTTTACAATAACAACCTTTTGACTGGTTATCCTCCCCTAGCTGGTTTGGAGGTGGGAGCAAGCAACCCTAGATATTTGCCTGAAATGGTTGCTGTATTCATGCTGTGTCCTTACCCAAACTTATACTATGAAGCAAATGATTGATAATGAGTATCTGATTGAAAATGACAGTTTTATCAGCAAGAGAAAGTCAGGTGTCAGTGCACTTTCTCGTTGTGCCTCTTGTTAAAAAATCATAAAACATTTTTACCAAATAGTACAAGCAATGATTTATTGAGCATTTAGTTTGTTTCCAAGCTCACTGCTTGGTGCTTCCCTTGAACTATCTTATTTAATCTTTTTTCATAACTCTTTAAAGTAGGAAGCTTACAGAAGAGTAATCCAGGTTTAGAGAGGTTAAATAATCTCTCCAAGATCCCAAACTAGCACCGGCAGGGCGGGCAGGAGCCGGGTTTCACACCCACATCTGGGTAAGTCCAAGATTGATCTTCTTAAGAGCTCTGAGCTCCTACTGTCCACATCCTTTTGTGGTAAAGAATATTAAGGAAAAACCTGTGCAGACCTCTTAAGGGTTTAACCACAAGAGGGAAAGCTTTGAACACAGTTCTGGAGGAGCTGAGGTTTCCTCCACGGAACTAAGATAAAACATTCACTTCCTGCTGTATCCATTTAAGAAATAGCAACTGAACAAAATGAAAAGAAAACCTACGGACTGGGAGAAAATATTTGCAAACAATGCGACCGACAGGGGATTGATTTCCAAAATATGCAAACAGCTCATACAACTCAATAACAACAAGAACAAAAGCCGATCAAAAAATGGGCAGAAAACCTAGACACTTCTCCAAAGAAGACATACAGATACAGGTGGCTAATAGGCATATGAAAAGATGCTCAACATTGCTAATTATTAGAGAAATGAAAATCAAAACTACAATGAGGTACCACCTCACAACAGTCAGAATGGCCATCATCAAAAAGTCTACAAATAATAAATGCTGGAGAGGATGTGGAGAAAAGGGAACCCTCCTGCACTGTTGATGGGAATGTAAATGGGTGCAGCCACTATGGAGAACAGGATGGAGGTTCCTTAAAAAACTAAAAATAGAGCTACCATATGATCCAGCAATCCCACTCCTGGGCATATATCTGAAGAAAACTCTACTTCAAAAAGATACAAAAAGTATCTTGAAGTAGAAAAAACTCTACTTCAAAAAGATATGAACCCCAATGTTCATAGCAGAACTATTTACAATAGCCAAAACATGGGAGCAAAGTAAATGTCCATAGACAGATGAATGGATAAAGAAGATGTGCTATATATACAATGGAACATTACTCAGCCATAAAAAAAGAATGAAATAATGCCATTTGCAGAAACATGGATGGACCTAGAGATTATCATACTATGTGAAATAAGTCAGAAAAAGAAAGACAAATACCATATGATATCACTTATATGTGGAATCTAAAATATGACACAAATGAACTTATTGACAAAACAGAAACAGACTCACAGACACAGAAAACAAACTTATGGTTCCAAAGAGGAAGGGGTGTGGGGGAGGGATAAATTAGGAGTTTGGAATTAGCAACTACAAACTACTATATTTAAAATAGATAAACATAGAAAAACAACAAAGTCTTACTGTATAGCCCAGGGAACTATATTCAGTGTCCTGCAATAAGCCATAATGGAAAAGAATATGAAAAAGAATATATATATTTATATAGATATATTTATTTTTTATGCATATTAAAAACTGAATCACCTTGCTGTACATGAGAAACTAACACAACATTGTAAATCAACTATAATTTTAAAAAATAAATAAATAAGAAATAGCCCCTGAGCCCTCCGTTGGACCAAAACTGTTGCTGATTACTTGGTGTAGAAAGATAAGACATCTCCCTTCCTAGGAGAGTCCATATCTAAAGAGAGAAGTTAGGTATATAAACACATTATTATGAAATATGAGCTAAATTTGGGAAGTAAGCAAGACTGTGGAAGCAGCAGGGTGGCAGTGCAAGGCCTGAGGGACAAAGCAGTCGCTGGCTGGAGGACAGAGCCCCATGGTGGGACGGAGGAACAGCAGCTGAAATAAGGTGAAGCCCCAGTCACCCAGGACTCCTCCCATCAGCCTTCCTAAAGTATTGGGAATAAAATGGACGTGATTCCTTAAATCTTAATTATGTAGCCATTGGTTTGGGGATCCCAGGATTGTTCAGAGTTGATATTGTCCCAACACCTAGATCTCTATTTTTAATATAGAGCCCCCAGATATAGTTTGATTGATTCTAGTAGGCGGATTAGGCTCATAGATTCAAATCTATGAGCATTTTAAATACAACTGAAATCTAATCTGTTTAAGTAACAGTTAAACACAGGGTTTTGATGAGAAGAAAATGAAGAATTTTACCTCCCACCTCTGAACTGTGATTAAAAGTTTGCCCTAGAAAAATACTTTGAGACTAGCCCTTCATATAATGATGTAGTGTTTTTCAGTGTCTGTGTTTATTGAGTCATTTCATGTATTTTTAAAAATATTTTTAAAGATGCAGTGAGATTAATGCTGCATTTCCAATGAGTTAGTAACTGGCACTTCAAAATATTTGGTCAGCAGAAGTAGTAGATAATGATCAGTATTTCAAGGGATTAGTGGCAACTTAAAAGTGCATATAGGTATTTCACTAGTTGGTTTAAATGTCCTGGGAGCCCATTTATTCTTACATCTCTGTTATTCATTTTTCTTTTTCTATTTTCCTTGTTCATGAAGTTGAGTCAGCAACTGAAACATATTCAAATTAGACTCGTCATACAGGAAAAAAAAAACCTGACTTTGTCAGGGTGGGTGGAGGGGAAAAAAGCAACTTTTTGTCAGTCTTTTGTATTTCAGCAGCTGGATTCATTGCTACCATGGTAACGGACCACATGATGAGGTGTATTAGATTGCTGTGTGTTGAGCACAGGGGAAGAATGAACACAGCGTTTTATTGAAGTTAAAGGTTACTTTGGAGTTTCTTCTGTGGAAATGTGTAAGGTCAAATAATCTAGCTTTCAGCATATGTAGTACTTTAGAGGAAGAATTAGGGGCATGTTGCTGCATTTAACTACAAAACCAGGTAAGGTTCAGTTGAATCTATGAAACTGACCTCCTCTTACTTCTTCTGTTGCAGTGGCATAACTTGCCGGGTGGAATTTCACTGTCACCCGCCCCCCACATGGGCACAGGACAAATTTCTCCTGTCTCCATACCCCAACTCCCCCACCTCCGATTTCATCTGTTTTTAATTTGAAAGTCTGAAACATTGTGAATTTGTATAGTTCTATGGTATTACGGGTGAGGGTGTGCATGCAAGTCAAAGAAAGAAAACTGGAAAGGAAGTCATAAGAATGCAATAAATAGCATCTTTGGATCAATGTAAACCTGGGAAAAGTGCTTCCTTGTTTTCTTCTTTGAAAACGGTCCACTTTTCTTAGAGGACACCTTATTAGTGGCATGGATCCAAAGCTGCTTGTCTCTTATATTAAATGAAGCCGTAAGACCAAGTTCTCCAGCATGTTATTCAGTGTATTTATTCTATCTGGGCTTCCATGCCTCTTTCTTTCTATTACTACCAACCTTATCCAACACGAAGAGTTCGGTTTTATCTGTAATTTTTACAACGTATTTTTTTTCCATTAATATTCCATTCTTTCAGACACTGTGGTCATATGTGTCTTAGGGGATTTGAAAATAGAAGTAAATACGATACGGGGTAGTAGAAAATGAACTCTTTTGCTTAGAGGCTGGTAAGAGCCGAATGTAAACAATTCAGTGTGGCTCCGTGAAGCATCAGTTCCCAGAGCACAGGCGACTCCTCATTGCGTTGTTTACGTATCACCCTAGCAGCTTGCTTCAAAAGGGGAGGCTTTGGTATGTGCGGAGCAAGTTAAAGAAGAAGAAAATTTATGAATAACTTGTTTTGATTTCTTGTTCCTGCTTTCTGCTGATGTTTGATGTTTAGCTTTCTCATAAGACATTAGGATTTACTTTCATTTTTTAGTTAAGGGCTAACCTAGGCAACTTTTCTCCTCCTTGAACAAAGTTGTCTTGGGAGCTTCAGAGACAAAACCTAACTAAAACACTAGCAGAACCCACCGTTATTCAAGGGTATTCACTGGAGTGTTTTCTTATAGGAGAGGCTTGAAAAGTACTTTTGAAAAATACTTTCTTAGCTAAAAGCAATTTATTTGCCACTAATTGGCACCTATTAGGATAAAAGCCAATAAATTATTCCAAGGTTAGTCCTATACCACTCTTTTTTCAAAAGGAACACTTAGATTTTTTAAAATTCGTTTATGCTCTGTGATTTTCATTGCTATTTTCTTAGTCTCTCTAGTTTTCATACATTCAGGCCATCTTCTAAATTTGACCATAATTATTCAAAACAATTTTTTGCCATGATTTCAAATAAGGGGAAGTATTTCCATGGTAACAAATATCAAAAGCATTATAATAGCACATTTGTAACATTTGTAAAATGTCCATGCTTGTATCCAAATTCACTCTTTCTTTTTTCCCTTTGTTGCTTTGAATACAGAACAAGCTATGAACATGTCCTCCAAAATATTTTCACAAGCCTAAGTTGTTATTACTTAAAAATAGGAAATTACCAAGAAGTGGTGAAAGATGGTACCTGGTAAAATATTTTAAATTGTGAAATTCTCACAAGGTATTGGCAGTACCTGAGGTAGAAAGAGAGAGAAAGGCGCAGAGAGACACAGAGAGAAGACACAAGAAAAGAAAAATAGGCAAAAGGTAAAGCTAAAAGTGTGAATGATCTCTTAACCAAGCTTTCTTCTTTCTCTCAGTATTGGAATGGGTTAAACCTCTATACACAAAAAAAGAGAGAAAGTATAGTGTGGATGAGGTGAAGTTAGCAAGAAATACTAGCATTCCACTTTTCCCTGTTTCAAGTATGTGATAAGGCATGAATAGTTCCTTTCTATTAATTGAAATGAAAACAAATTCCTATAGCTGAATATGTTTCAGTCCTTCCTGTTTTGGGCTAAGATATCAGCTAGCTTAGGCATTAGAGCTAGAAGTGTATAAAAATCAATATATACCCAATTTTTGTGATTTTTATACACTTGACACTAGACCATATGCACATGTCCATTTTTAAGGTTATCATAACTGAGAGGTCCATAAGATAGCTCCTTTTAAATTTTATTTTTTAATAAGAATTGTATGTATTTAAGGTATACAACATGATTTGATATACATGTATGTAGTGAAATGATTACTACAGTCAAGTTAATTAACATATCTTCTCAAATAGTTACCATTTTGTGTGTGTGATGAGAGCACCTGAAATCTATTAGCAAAGTTGTGTTATACAATATACAGAATTATTAACTCTAGTCACCAGGCTGTACATTAGATCTCTAGACTAGTTCATCCTACATAAGTGCAACTTCATACCCTTTGACCAACATCTCCCTGTTTCCCTCACCCCATATCCCCTGGTAGCCATCATTCTAACCTCTGCTTCTATGTATTGACCTTGTTTAGATTCCACATATAAGTGAGATCATACAGTAGTTTTCTTTCTATGTCTGCCTTATTTCATTAGTATAGTGTCTTCCAGGTTCATCTGTTTTGTTGCAAGTGGCAGAATCTTACTCTTTTTTAAGGCTGAATAGTATTCCATTGTATGTATATGCCACAATTTCTTTATCTATTCATCTGCTGACTGACACTTAGATTGTTTCCATATCTTGGTTATCACCATTAATGCTACAATGAATGTGGGAACACAGATATCTCTTCCAGTACTGATTTAATTTCCTTTGGGTATATACTCAGAAGATGGATTGCTGGATTATACGGTAGCTCTATTTTGAGTTTTTATAGAAGCCTCCACACTGTTTTCCATAATGGCTGTATGGAATACTTTATAGTCTTAAGAAGAGAAATGACTTTTGATGTTCTTGCTTTAAATTAGAAATTTTGCAAAGATGTTTTGATTGAATCATTTTTGTCAACTCTTGTTTAAATCATGCTTTATTGTTAATTTTGAAAGATTGGGATTATTTCTTAACATTTTAGCTCTAATTTCTAGAGTTCCCTAGCCTTGCAGACAAATAGCTAATTATCTGCAAACATTTACCTCTATTAAGGAGATGGATGTTCAACAGTCATGGTAAAGAAGAATCATATTGACTATTATAGCCTCTTCAACAAAACTAATGATAATTTTTCCACCCCAAGGCAATGTTTCTGAAATAGATGAAGATCAAGCCAATGAATGATGACTCAGTATCAGCTAGATATTCTACTTTTAGGTGTTGCTATTTTTAAACCTATGACTTCATTAAAGTGGATTTTATTATTGACAACCATGTGGTTTTTTGTATGAAAAAATTGGACTCTTTTAAAATATTCTTAAATGTTTCAAATGAAAAAAAGAGTAGTTGTATCATGATCATGATGGTGATTATAATGGCAATAATGGTTAATTCAGAGAGAAAGACAGACTTCATTAGAAAGCTGTAAGCTCTGTATGTAGTCAAAGGCCAATGTTTTTTAGAAAGAAATGGAAAATTTCTAATAGGTGGTATGATTTTCTGATATTTCCTCCCAATTTTCATTAATTCCATTAATAGCATTTACAAATCACTAACAATAGTGCTTGTTATGTTCTTCTCAGAGTTTATTATAAAAGATGTTGACTTTGTTCAATAAGCAATAGAGGCTTCCATCAATAAAGATTAAACTCACCAATAATTGTACAATGTGTGGGCCAGTATCTGATAGGAAAAGAGTAAGTGCATTGCCAGGAATGAACGATTTGTTACATTTTTAATATATAAAATGGTACAATCAACTGGTTTCACTTTTATGATAATATTAGCTTGATACATTTTAGAGTGATATTATTATTATTATTCCCCTCTACCTGGCACTTACATTATAAAATGTTCGCTCTTGACACAATATAAATATCTTAATTATCTTTTAAATTTTTAATTATTTGTTTTAAATATCAATGATATTTCATGTCTGAAACTTACTAATTTGGGTTTGTTTGGGAAAAAATTATACTTAGAAAAACCACTTGCCTCTACCTACCCTCACATGAAAAAAAATAGCAGATGGATTAGTAATTCCAATATAAAATGTGGATCCATCAAAGTAGTAGAAGAAAATATAGAACTTGAGATAGAGCAGTATGCCTTCAAAGGCAGAAACCATAAAGGAATGGTTATATGAAAACTTATTACTTCTGGAAAATGCTATAAGCAAAACTAAAAGTCAAATAGCAAACTAGAATCAATATTTGCAACACATATGAAAGAGAAAAGGTGATATCTGTAATATATAATGAAATCTCATAAATCAATAAGAAAGAGAACAGCACTAACTTTTTCCCCTTGCAAAAGCTTCTTTATTTCTCAGTTCCACCGTACTGCAAAACTCCTCAAAAGAGTTGTCTATTATCTCTATTTTATTTCCTATCCTCATATGCCCTCTTATATTCACTCCATTCAGGCTTTATAACTTTGGCAAAGTAATCAATCTTCATGTTTCAAGGTCCAATGATTATTTTTCAGTTTCATCTTGTTAACTGCCAGCAGTGTTTGACACAGTTGATCATTTCCTCTTTCTTGAAATATTTATTCACTTGGCTTTAAGGGCATCATATCTCTTTGATTTTCCTTCTACCTCATAGACCATTTGTTCAGAGCCTCCATTGTTGATTTCTCCTCCTCAGCATTTATTGGAGTCTACCAAGGCTTAATGCCCAGCTCTCTTCTTTTTTTTTTTTTTTTTAACATCTTTATTGGAGTATAATTGCTTTACAATGGTGTGTTAGTTTCTGCTTTATAACAAAGTGAATCAGTTATACATATACATATGTTCCCATATCTCTTCCCTCTTGCGTCTCACTCCCTCCCACCCTCCCTATCCCACCCATCTAGGTTGTCACAAACCACCAAGCTGATCTCCCTGTGCTATGCAGTTGCTTCCCACTAGCTATCTATTTTACGTTTGGTAGTGTATATATGTCCATGCCACTCTCTCACTTTGTCACAGCTTACCCTTCCCCCTCCCCATATCCTCAAGTCCATTCTCTAGTAGGTCTGTGTCTTTATTCCCGTCTTACCCCTAGGTTCTTCATGACCTTTTTTTTTTTTTCCTTAGATTCCATATATATGTGTTAGCATACGGTATTTGTTTTTCTCTTTCTGACTTACTTCACTCTGTATGACAGACTCTAGGTCCATCCACCTCACTACAAATAACTCAATTTGTTTCTTTCTATGGCTGAATAATTTATCCATTCATCTGTTGATGGACACTGAGGTTGCTTCCATGTCCTGGCTATGCACTAATTTTTTAAGACCTTTTTTTAGTGCAGTTTTAGGTTTGCAACAAAATTGAGGGGGGCGGTACAGAGATTTCCCATATACTCTCTGTCCCCACACCTGCATGACCTCCCTCATTATCAACCCCAGTCACCAGAATGGTACAAAATTTTTTACCAAAGGTGAACCTACATTGACATATAATAATCACCCAAAGTTCATAGTTTACCTTAGGGTTCACTCTTGGTGGTGTACATTATATGGGTTTGGATCAAAGTATAATGAGAGATACATATATATATATATATATATATATATATATATATATATATATATATATATCCATTGTTATAATATCATATAGAGTATTTTCACTGCTCTAAAAATCCTCGGTGCTCTGCCTAGTTATCTCTTCTCCCCACACACACAAACCCCTCCCCCATCTCATCGTGGAAACAACTGATCTTTCTACTTTTGCTATAGTTTTGCCTTTTCCAGTATGTCAGGTGGTTAGAATCATACAGTATATAACCTTTTCATATTGGTTTCTTTCACTTTATAGTATGCATTTAAGTTTCCTCCATGTCTTTTCATTGCTTGATAGCTCACTTTTTTTAGCACTGAATAATATTCCATTGTCTGGATGTACCACAGTTTATTTGTTCACCTACTGAAGGACATTTTGGTTGCTTCCAAGTTTTGGTAATTGTAAATAAAACTGCTCTAAACATCTATATGCAGGTTTTTGTGTGGAAATAAGTTTTCAGCTTTTTGGGGGTAAATAACAAGGAGTGCAATTACTAGAATATATGGTAAGAGTATGTTTAGTTTTGTAAGAAACCACCAAATTGTCTTTCAAAGTGGCTATACCATTCTGAATTCCTACCAGCAATGAATGAGAGTTCCTGTTGCTCCACATCTCACCAGCATTTAGTGTTGTCAGTTTTCTGGACTTCAGCCATTCTAATAGGTGTTTAGTGATATCTCATTGTTTTAATTTGCATTTCCCTAATGACATATGATGTAGACATTTTCCATATGCCTGTTTGAAATCTGTATATCTTTTTTGGTGAGGTGTCTGTTTAGGTCATTGGCTCATATTTTAACCAGATTGTTTTCTTATTGTTAAGTTTTAAGAGTTATTTGTATATTTTGAATAACAGTCCTTATCAGATGTGTCTTTTGCAAATATTGTCTTCCAGTCTCTGGCTTGGTCTTCTCATTCTCTTGATATTGTCTTTCACAGAGCAGCATTTTTAATTTTAATGAAGTTCAGCTTATCAATTATTTCTTTCATGGATCATGTCTTTGGTGTTGTATTCACTATTATTTTAAAAATACCTACAAATTAAACAAACAAATACCATTTTAATCTTTAGCAAATATTTTTAAAAGAGAGAAGCAAGAAGAAGAGAGAGGGTGATAACACCCAGTGTTAGGAAGGGGTGGAAAACGCTGCTATTGAGAGTATAAATTGACACATTGGGGAGGGGGTCAGCCTCGAAATGTGTAGCAAAGAATTTTAAAATTACACACCCTTGGACCCAACAATTCTACTACTAGGAAAATATCCTAACAATAAATGGTCAAGCATATATACAGGGTTTTTCATTGTTGTGATGTTTATGAGTATAAACAAGGGCAGTCATTATGAAAAAAAAATATCTGAGAAATGTAACAAACATGCCAGCTCGTTTCTGCTCTGATAGCTCTAAAGCTGTAAGAAGTCATAGACATGGCTCTGTGCTTACCTAGAGCCAAACCTGCTCCACTGCTCCTCTTTTTAGTTGGAATATATATAGGCAGCATGTTGTAGAGAAAAGGGTCTTGACTTAAGAGTCAGAATGCCTGGGTCCTGCTGTGGGCTAGCTGAGATAATCTAAGTATACAAATATAAGGCATTATTCAAATGCTAATGTTAGAGAGTAGAAAAGTTCCTGAATCCCTTTATCCACATATATGCATTTGTCTTCACAACTGATGTTTTCAATTAAAAGTCCCCTATCAAATTGGGGGAGAGAGGGTACATTTTTATAATTGCACTGAAAGAAAGTGCCAGATGGTGAAATCTGGAATGGCTTGACTTTGATAGAAAACAGCATAATATTTTGAATAAGATATACTTCCCAATTGTTACTGCTTGAATTTCATTTAAAAGAAATTTCTGCTCATATAAGGATGGCAGAGGATAATTGATGTCAACTGTAGCCTAGCATTTAGGTGTAGTGAAGATGGCAGAAATCTAGAGGAGTGTTGTTCAATGGAAACTTCTGTGGTGTTAGAAATGTTGTCTACACTGTCCAGTACAGTAACTACTAGTCACATGTGGCTGCTGATCACTCAAAATAACACTAGCATGACTAAGGAACTATATTTCTAATTTTATTTAATGCTAAGTAATTTAAATTAAATAGCCACATTTGACAAGTGCTTTTCTCTTGGACAGTGCAGCTGTAGAATTAAGCACAGCAAATCTGTGAGGATTTTTTATGTAATTATTTAATTTTTTATTTAATTTAATGTATGGATTCATTTCAAGCGTCTATGATGAATTAGGGTGACATAGGATGAAAAGGGGAATATTCTTTATGAAATTTCCCTTCCATTCAAAGAAATACTAATCAGAGAGATACTTTGATTCTGGAGCCTGTTAAGTCCAAGGTTTCCCATAGAAGTCTTGGTCTCAAATATTCCTTAGCCTTGCTCACTCAAGAATTCTAATGTTCATTCATTTTCTCATTGATTAAAAAAAACACTTAGGTTGAATTTATATGTTTCAGTGTGTAAGAAAAAAATGCACTATTTTCCCTTATTCTCACACTACTACCACACTCACAACACTTCTTACCAATGACACATCTTACCTCATGTGCCCGATGCACAGTGAGGCCAAACAAATCGAAACATTGGAGTTTGGAGCAGAGAAAGGTTTATTGCAGGGCCGTGCAAGGAGACAGGTGGCTTGTGCCCAAAAGAAAACCTCAACTCTTGAAAGGGTGTCAGCAAAGCACTTTGAAAGGCAAAAGAGGGGTGAGGTTGGTGGTTGCAGACCTCTTGGTGGAGGAATCCTTTGTTCTTGCAGCTGTCCATGTAGGTCAAGTCAGATGTTCCTGTAAACGTCCAACAAAACAAATGTTATTCTCTGTTCTGCAACTTTTATCTGTATATGAATGGACTCTTAAAGGTCAGAGCCATGAGAATAGGCTATCCTGTGTATTTCAGGCTGTAAGCAACATTCTTTTAAGCAAGGTGCAGAGCCAGCATGACTAAGCACAGATCAACAAAGCACAAAAGCTAAAGCAAAAGGAACAGATCTAATATGGGGTCAGTTTTGTTCTTCGCTATTATATGCTGTCACCAGATGTATGGATTTTCCACACCAAGCAATTATGACTAACTGCCTGGAGTCAGTGTCAGATCCCTCAGGGTAAGGGCTCAGTTGCACAGACTGCCCCCACTCCCATTTCACATGCCAGTTGCAAGTCCAGGTTGTCACCTGTGCTTCTCACAGACTGACTACAAATTGGGAGGTTCCCACAACTGCCTCCTCAGTTTCAATCGTTTGCTAGATCAGCTCACAGAACTCAGGAAAACACTTACGTTTACTGGTTTATTGTATAATATTATTGTATAGTAAAGAATATGATAAAGGATACAGATGACCAGCAGATGAAGAGATACATGGGTGAGCTCCAAAAGGGTCCCAAGCACAGGCACTTCTGTTCCTGTGGAGTTGGGATACAGCACCTTCCCAGCACATGGATGTGTTCACCAACCCAGAAGTTCTCCAAACCCCATGCTTTGGGGATTTTTATGGAAGCTTCATCATGTAGGCACGATCATTCATTAACTCAATCTCCAGTTCCTCTCCTGGAGGATAGGGGTGGGGCTAAAAGTTCCAAGCTTCTAATCATGGCTTGGTCTTTCTGGTGACCAGCCTCAATCCCAAAGCTACCCAGGAACCCACCAAGAGTCACCTCATTAAAACAAAACTCCTATCATCTAGAAAATTCCAAAGGACTTAGGAGCTTGGCATCAGGAACCAGGAACAAAAACCAAATATTAGCACAAAAGATGCTCCTAGTGTTCTTATCTTCTTAATTTCTTAGGAAATTACAAGGATTTTAGGAGCTCTGTGCCAGCAACTGAGGGCAGAGACCAAAATATTTTTTTTCTATTATTTTAAAATCAGACACTATACTTGACATTGAAAAGATAATGTCTCTCCAGAGTCCCTAGATGAAGAGTTTCCTTGGAATATGATTAGGAGTCATATGATACAGAACAGATATTATGGAGGAGGGGTGAGAAAGTGCTTTGTGAAGAAGGAAGCACTGGGATAAACTTTTACAGTAATATGCATTAAATAGGAAGCTGGGGAAAGGAGAATTTATAGAGAGGGAACAGTATAGAAAAATCAGGGAGAAATGAGAATCAGAAATCTCTGGAAATGTAAGCTAGTCATGAAGATGTAACGAGGATAGAATTCAGAAAGATGTTCAGGCATCACCAGATCATCATCATCATCACCACCACCATCACCACCATCACCATCACCACCACCACCATCACCACCACCACTATCACCACCATCACCACCACCATCACCATCACCACCACCATCACCACCATCATCACCACCACCATCACCACCATCACCATCATCATCACCACCATCGTCATCACATCATCTTCACAATCACAATAACCACGTACTGGACACTTAGCATTAGGCCAAGCACGTTTCGTGCATTATTTTATTTTATTCTCACCACAACCTATGAAGCAAATATCGTCCTCATTTATTGATAAGAAAACTGCATCACCAGTGAGTAGCAAGCTGGGACCTCAGGCCAGAGGCAGCCATGCTGAGTCTCCACCTATACTGAGTGTTATCTCTCTTCTATGAAATTTAAACTGCTTTATCCTGAATAATCTGGTTAACCATATACATTTAAGGAAATTCATACTGGCAGCAGCACAGAAAATAAACTAGAGGGAAGACATACTTGATGGATGGAAATAAGTGAAGAAGTTGTTAATGCTACAATCCAGAACAAGAATAAGAGAGGTTCTGAGCTAAGGAAGTAGAAGTGGAACTTGAAAAGGAGATTGTTTGACTCCTTTGTCAGGTGTTGTGTCTGGTGTCTGTCTTTACAGTAAGTCAGGTAGAGAACATCTGACTTATTTTTTTAAGCCTCCCTGAAAAGTGTCAATTCCTGTACGCAGCACTAGAGCAAGATTATTGTGGCCAAGGAAATAGCATATTTTATAATATGCAAGTTTTCCTAACAAGATGAGCCTGCATAAATCATCCTGTTGGAAGCAAGTGTCACTACATCATCTATGTTGTTGAATGTGTGGCTCATCACAATATTATGTGAAGATGTAAGATAACTAAGGTGGGAACTTTATATTCATGAAATTTTCCCTTTCATAAAAATCTTGTTGGTTTTTTTTTTGATATTGACAAATAGTGATTTTTTTTCTTTCCAACATCCAAGAATTTTTAAAATACATAATTAAAGCTCATTTAGAAAGGTCAAAAGACAGTTCCCTTTATCATTGTGAAAACAGTCTTCAGCTTGAATTTCTGATTTGGGTACATTATTAGTCTCCTGCCTTTGCCCCATTTGGGTAGATTTTTTTTTTTCTTTTGGCAGCATATCCAAGTTCATCTATGGGTGGAAGATAGTAGAAGCTGGTACTTCCAGCATCAGAGATCCACGTTTCCCAAGAAATTAATCTTGATTTCTTCCAAAGTCTTACGATTCTGGTAAAATGCAGAAAAAGAAGGTGGAGGAGATGGAGTGTTGTCTTGGAAATAAAGAGCTGGGGGGAGGAGGAGAGGGTATTGCTGAAGGGGATGCACAGTAGCCTGACATTAAGGAGGACTTTGGTGGTAACTGCCAGCCAGAGGAGGTAAGGAGGGAATAGTAGCCATTTGGCCAATGGGCTGATCATGGAATTCTTTCCAGTATTTTGGATGACAGTGGGAAACCCAAACATACTAGAAGACACACAGGAGCACATTATATTAGAGTTCTGTGAGTTCTCTGATATAATAAAATAGAATACTTTCTAAGCACCAGATACTGTTCTAAATGTTTTTTGTTTAACTCATTTAATTTTAATTTATCCTCATTTAGAGAACAATACCTAGCACATAGAAATCACCGAATATATATAAGTACTTATTATCTTTCCTTTAATCCTCACAATAACCCCATGAATCAGGTACTTTAATCATCTTTATTTTACAGATGAAGAAATTAAGTCTGAGAGGTTAAGTAATCTCTCCAAGGGCGTACAGTTGATGAGAGAGAGTGCTATAGTTAGTGCGGTTCAACGACTATGCCATCTTGCCTTAATCTATGTAAAAGCTATCATATGTAAAGAGACAGTACTTGTAAAGTGCTTATAAAGTATCTGACATTTGGTAAATTCCTGAAGATGTTAGCAGTTATTATTATGTAATAAGATTTAGAAAATGTTCTGGTAATTATATTGTTTTATACAACATTACTCAGAAATAGTAACATTTTTAGGGCAGCTTTGGATTTTTCTTATGTAAGTTTAAGTAAAGCTTTATTTAATGAGCATGCCCATTATAAATTGGAGGAATCCTCTTTCTACCCAAATACTATCCATCTGTTTGACTGGCACAGTTGAGGTTTTCACCTCAAAGAATGTGCCTCATAGAAATGTTCCATATACACATCTGTGTAGCTCTGACCTTTTGACAGAGAGTGATTAAAGCGAGCAAGTGAAATCCCCTTCCTTTATTGCTTGGTATTTCAATAATATGTCAATTTGTTCATTGCCATCTTGTTAGGAATTAAATGCTCTGATATTTGCATAACCTAAGGGAGCTAGTGAGTCGTTGACAGCCAGGAAGAGCAATCAGGCCAGAGGCTGGAAAGACGTATTCACAGGGGATGCATTGGTAACAGAGTCCTCAAGGTCACTAAGTGGTTCCAGGCAGAACCCAACCAGCCCCTAGAACAAAGTCAGGTGCAAACTTGGGTTCTGATCTCTTTTCCCAATAATATGGGTTAGTTGGGGGTAGGTGGATTCTCATCCTCTGAACCGAAAGAATGTTATGGAAGATTAGGTGATGTGAAATCTATCTGAAGTAGAATGTCAACAGATGCAGAATTACAGATACTTATACATCATAGACACAGGTAGTGCAGGAACAACAGCCCTGTTGTGCTGGAATTCCTGGAGAGAGTGATGCTGCTCTGGGTGGTACATGAGAAATGAGCAGCAGACAAGGCAAAGGAGGCTTGAGGACACCACAGCTCAGGACAGTAGACATGTGGGGACCTTAGAGGGATTCAGGAGACTGCAGAAGAGAGAGGGCAGGGTGGAGTCTCAAGCTGGGTGACCTTATCTTTATCTGTGACCTCAGAGTGTTGGTGCTAATGATGTCATTGGGCGAGTGTGCCAGGCTGCCGACCCCAGTAAGAGGATGACAAAGGAGACCAGCGGACCCCCCACCTTTCTGCTACTAGGGAAGGGTGGCCTGGGGGGATGGGGTGGGAAAATCTCTCTGGATGTTTGTCTTCTACTTTGGCATCCCCATCCCAGTTGACTACTTCTCCATGAGCTTAAATGGCAGTAGTTTCTTTCAACTATTGAGGAGTATGTTGATAATGCTAGTGATCCATAGGGTCTCCAAAGCAATCTCTTTGAATGTTACCTGTAGTTTATTATCTGGAGAAGTAACAGGCTCTTATTAACCATAATAACTAATATTTTGTATTGTGATTTACTGTTTGCAAAGTATTTTGACTGCATTGTATTTGAATCTCCTAACAATCCTGCAAGGAAGATGATGTCATCATTTCTTTTTGAAAGGGGAGGAGAATCAAGCTCAGTGTATGTCTCACAGGCACTGAGTTAGGAAGCAAAGCATAGATCTTTTTAAAAATTTTTTATTGAATTATAGTTGATTTACAATGTTGCATTAGTTTCAAGTGTACAGCAAAGTGATTCAGTTATACACACACACGCATGTATATGTATTCTTTTTCAGATTCTTTTCCATTATAGGTTATTTCAAGGTATTGAATATAGTTCCCTGTGCTATACAGTTGGTCCTTGTTGTTTATCTCTTTTATATATAGTAGTGTCTATCTGTTAATCCCAAACTCCTAATTTATCCCTCCCCCCTTCCCCTTTGGTAACCATAAGATTGTTTTCTATGTCCGTATGTTTCTGTTTTATAAACAAGTTTGTTTGTATTATTTTTTTAGATTCCACATATAAGTGATATCATATGATATTTGTCTTTCTCTGTCTGACTTACTCCACTTAGTATGATAAACCCTAAGTCCATCCATGTTGCTGAAAATGGCATTATTTCATTCTTTTTTATGGCTGAGTAATGTTCCATTGTGTGTGTGTGTGTGTGTGTGTGAGTGTGTGTGTGTGTGTGTGTGTGTGTGTTACATCTTATGTACCCATCCGTCAGTGGACACTTAGGTTGCCTCCATGTCTTGGCTATTGTAAATAGTGCTGCCATGAACATTGGGATGCATGTATCTTTTTTAATTAGAGTTTTTGTCTTTTCCAGATATATGCCCAGGATTGGGATTGCTGGACCATATGGCAACTCTATTTTTAGTTTTTTAAGGAAACTCCATACCGTTCTCCATAGGGGCAGCACCAATTTACATTCCCACCAACAGTGTAGGAGGGGTCCCTTTTCTTCACACCCTCTCAGCATTTATTATTTGTAGACTTTTTGACAATGGCCACTCTGAACATTGTGAGGTGATACCTCGTTGTAGTTTTGATTTGCATTTCTCTAATAATTAGCTGTTTGAGCATATTTTCATGTGCAAAGAAAGCATAGGATCTTAATTTACTGATCTAGTAAGGCACGCTGCTTCGCTCAGAACCCGTCTCATCTTTAAAAGTAAAAATTTCCTCAGCTATTTGCTTTTAGAAACTTGCTATTATAAATGAAGAGCTCTTGCATTTGTTCAGATTATTCAGATTAAATCCTCTTTTTCATCAATACTTTCAAGTTCATGTACACAGTAGGTATTTAATAAGTGTTAACCACCTGATTAATGTCTCTTTGAACTCCCCAGAAGTAATCATTCTGATTCTCACACATCTGATGAAAAGATTATTTGGGAATGGAAGCGAGTAGTCAGCAATTACAATTCCCAATATGGGAAACTAATATGAAAAAAAAATATGTAAAGCAGTTCTTTTGAATTTAAGAAAATGATCTAACCTCTAACATCTAAATGAGAAGATTTAAAATAACTCAAATGGCCCAAACCAAAAGGCAACAAGGCAGATACTTTATGCCTACATAAAACCTATAAAAGAACATTATAGTGAGACCCCTAAACTACTCTCGCTCATATTCACACAACAGCCAAACAGCATACAATTTTATCTTCCTGCTGCAACATCCTGCTGTATTCCTAGGTATGTGTTTTGTCTTCATGTTACTCACCATCTATCTTCTTTACAGCCCTCGTTTACCCAACATTGCCCATGAGTTTAACCATCTTTCTTGTCTACCAGAGATATCAAAAATACTCTTTCCCTGGCTAATTCTCTGTGAGAACCAATGATTAATGTCTGGGCAGGAGAAATGAAGCCAGAGTGTATGATTGTCAGCAAGTTTTTTTCAATTTGGCTAAACTGAAGTTATTTAGTGAATATCGCTGCTTTTTAGGTTTCCTTCTGCTTGTACTTCTCCTTAAAATGTGAAAAACAGCCATTCTAAATTGCAACATTTATCACCTTTGGTATTTAAAATTATATTAAAATAATCCTTTGGGTTTAAATGTTCTCTTCTGACAGTAATACTAGGATCTGAGACTCTTGTTTAGGATTAAGGTGAGGCATGAAAAGAATATTAAAATGAAGGATGGCTTTTCTTACCAGCTAGTAAATATATTATAAAGCTATCATTATAATTAAGTTGAACTATAATTAAAGAGCGTGTTGATATAGACAAAATCCTGGAGTATAAACAAATACTAACATATGTATTAATATATGCTAGATGAGGCAGTACATAGCAATAGGGAAGATGATTATTTTTATTATGCAGTAAATCTTATGGAGAAGGAAGAGGTCTTCATTCATACTGCAAAATAAATTCCAAATAGATTAGACTTAATATTTATAATAATAATTCAAATTATAGAAATTAGAAGAAAATATTGAAGAATATTAAAAAGAGCTTTATTGAGATATAATTGATAATAAACTACACTGTTCAAAGTATACAAGTTAAGTTTTGGCATAATGTGTATCTCTTTTAAGCCATCTCTAGAATCAAGATGGTAAATATTTCTATCATCCCCAAAAGTTTCTTCATACCCTCTTGCTAATGCCACCCTCCCAGCCCTCTCCTATTTTTAAGCAACCACAGATCTGCTTTTGGTCACTATAGATTAGTTTGCATTTTGTAGAGTTTTATATGTGGAAACATACAGTGCATACTATTTTCTTCTGGTTTCTTTCACTCACCATAATTATTTTCAAGTTCAACCATGTTGCTGAATGTACCAATAAGGTATTCCTTTTTATTGCTTTGTTTATTTACTGTTGATCCATTCACCTGTTGATGGATGTTGGGGTTGTTTCCAGATTCTTTGAACGTATAGTTGATATACAATACTAGTTTCACGTGTACAACATAGTGATTCAATAATTTGCTAGATTATACTTCATTTAAAGTTATAAAATATTGGCTATATTTCCTGTGCTGTACAGTACATCCTTGTATCTTATTTATCTTATACATAGTAGTTTGTACTTCGTAATCCTCTACCCCTATAATGACCCTCCCCCCATCCCTCTCCCCACCAATAACCACTGGTTTGTTCTCTATCTCTGTGAGTCTGTTTCTGTTTTGTTATATTCATACAATTTTTGACTATTGCAAATAAAGCCACTATGAACATCCTTTAAATGGATATCTATTTTCTTTCCTTTTGAGTAAGTACCTAGAGGAATTTTAAATGATCTGTAAAAGGGAAAGGTTTTATAAGTATAAAAATGAAGATTCATAATAGAAAAAAGTTATATTTGACAATAACATTTTAAATTTCTGCGTATCAAAAAATGTCATTAAAATGACAGGTTAAATGATAGTCAAGGAAAATATACAGGTAATTCTAACCTTAAATATAAGATCCCTTTCTATAGGCAAGGCATGGAAAATTATATATCTGATCTATCGGTTAATCCTCACAACAGTCCTAAGAGGTAAACACCATTATCTCAGTTTAAGGCAGCCCAGAATTGCCTCCCTGTGTAGAAATGGGGCATATATTATATGCAGACAGTATACCTGTCAGGAAAAGTTCAGTGTCCTAATGTAGAAGAGTATATATAAAACGTAATAGAAATAATTCATAAAATGGAAATGTCTGATATTCATATGAGAGATAATAGGTCAATAACCTTAATCTGTAAAGAACTTGGAAAAATATGTGTGAAAACACTAAGACAGAGGTAAAATGGGAAAGGGACATAAATAGGTAGTTTGCAACCAAGTGAAAGTAAAAATATATGAAAAATACTAAACTTCACTGTTGATCGAAGAGATTAAAAATAAGGTAAGACTGTAACCCCTTTCAAATTAGCAAATATTTTTAGATATTTTATTGTTGGGTCGTTTTGCTTTACTTTGAAAGTGGTAATATGTAATGTTAGTGAAGTTGGAAGCCTTTCTCATACTTTACTGGTAGAAGTACAAATTAATACAATCATTCTGGAAAAATTTGACAGTTTCAGTAAGTATCAATGACTTCTAAAATAATTACACCCTTTGATAATCACCCAAAGAAATAATCTGAAAGGGATCCAAAGATTTATGTGCAGACATCTTCCTTTTTAGAATTATTTATAGCAGTGAAAAAATTGGAAACAACCAAAAATCCTATAACAGGAAAGTGAGTAGCTAAAGTCATTCCATAGTTAGGAAATCCTATGCAAATCCTATAGCATAAACTGTTGGTAAGAGTGGAAATTACTACAAATTTTCTGGAAAGCAGTTCAATAATTTTTTTTTTTTTTTTTTTTTTGCGGTATGCGGGCCTCTCACTGCTGTGGCCTCTCCCGTTGCGGAGCACAGGCTCCGGACGCGCAGGCCTCGCGGCCATGGCTCACGGGCTTAATTGCTCCGCGGCATGTGGGATCTTCCCAGACCAGGGCACGAACCCGTGTCCCCTGCATCGGCAGGCGGATTCTCAACCACTGCGCCACCAGGGAAGCCCCAATAATATTTTTAATTGACTTCTGAGCATTGACCTGGTAACTCTACTTTTAGAGAATTTAAAGTGGAAATGCCTTTGCACAAAAATTTATAAACAAGGATATTAATCACTGAATTATTTAAAATAATGCAATTTTAAAAAACTAAATGCCCAACAATGGATAAATTAAATTATTTAATAAACTTAATAAGTTATTTAATAAATTAAATTATGGTACATCCATATGATGGAAACCATTTAAAAATGTGTTATAGGGCTTCCCTAGTAGTGCAGTGGTGAAGAATCCGCCTGCCAATGCACGGGACACGGGTTCGAGCCCTGGTCCGGGAAGATGCCGCATGCCGCAGAGCAACTAAGCCCGTGCTCCACAACTACTGAGCCTGCTCTCTAGAACCCATGAGCTACAACTACTGAACCCATGTGCCACAACTACTGAAGCCTGCACACCTAGAGCCCATTCACCGCAGCAAAGACCAGCCCCCACTTGCCGCAAGTAGAGAAAGCCCACACACAGCAACAAAGACCCAACACAGCCAAATAAATAAATAATAAAATATATTAAAGATAAAATAAAATGTGTTATAGAAGTGTTTAGTAAGAGAGAATTTAGTTTTTATAAAACACCATCTACCATCTAATCCTGATATTGAAATTAAAAAGGAAAGAAAGAAAGAGAGAGAGAAGGAGGAAGGGAGGGAGGAAGAAAGAAATCAAAATGTTAGTAATGATTACTCTATGGGTAATAGATTAATTTTTCTTCTTTACTTTCTTGTATCTTCTAAATTTCCTTCAGTGGATATGTACTACTTTTGCAATGCTGTGATATAAATTGGGTTATAAAGGCAGAATTTGAAATTGAATACTCAATGTGAATGCAACTTTGTCTAGAAAAGAGGCAAGAAGGATATCAACAAAGCATTAATAGGATGGTTTTTATTTTCTTTTGCATAATTTTTGGAATTTTTCTAAATAGTAAGGATTCAGGGAAAAAAATATTTTGAGAGGGAGAGGGAAAAACAAGGCCCTCCCTAATTTGTGAGAAGTAATGCAAAAGAACGGAAGGGAATTATAATAGACTCCTCCTGCTGCAGGAGCGAGAAATACCAACCACTCCAACCAGGTTAAACGGAGGAATAGGTAGATGTAAATAAAAAGAGTACAGGTACACTTAGCTTCAGACTTGTTTAGAGCCAAAGACACAGAGGATATCCCCAAAGCTCCAGCTTTCCCTGTTTCCAGGCTCTGCTTGTTTCTGCTTAGGTCTATTCCCCATGAGTCCTACTCAAACATTATAACCAGCTCGTGGGCTCCATTAGCTCTTGGACAAGGGCTTTCCAAGCAGCAGGTAGGATGGCTGCTGGGCCAGCAGCCCCAAATCACGTACCACCCTCTTTGTATCCCCAGCAGGGAATTTTTCTCAGTAATGCAACCAAGGTCCCAGCAAGTAAGTGGCCGAGGCTGGCTTGGGTTGTGTTCATAGTCCTGAAAGGTCACCCTTTCTGGGGTTGTGGGGTGTTCTGACCTGGTTCAGTCAAGTCAGCCCCACAGCATCACATGGAATGATTCCAAGAGAGGTTACAGGAGAAAAGGAGGAAAGGAAATGTTGGAAGGACAGTCTGACAGATGTCAGTGACAGAAACAAATAGGTACCATACCAGACATTTGACAAAATTACCTCATTCAATCCTCAAGGAATTACATAAGGTAAATTTTCTTCTTGAGATTTCAAAGAAGGAAATTAAGAGTAAGGAAAACTTGTTATTTGCCCAAGAACATGCAGTGGAGAAATTTGAACTAAGATATGTCTCACACCACAGCCAAACCTCCCCTCCAAAATGTTGTAAGCTTCTCTGGCTGCTTCATCTGCAATCAAGGGCCACAGAGAGACAGTCTGTGTTTCATGTGTGAGAAATGGCAAAACAAAGGTTATAATCCCTTCCAAATTATACATCTAAGTAACCAGTTGTCCTATCTCCCCTGAAAGCACTGCTTTGAGAAAAGTATATCAGATCATGTGCCTTCCGTAAAATGTTGGATATTTTCTGTACGTTAAATTTGGGTGTAGTATTCAAATCTATTAAAAGAATTACACACTCAAATTTCTAAACTTTTTTGAAAAAGCTTAGACACATTCTGTTTGGCATTCAAAGACTATTTTCAACAGCATACTAGGTACTCTCAAAGATATAAAAGTTAACACAACTTAAATGAGGACACAGAGAAAAGACAGGAGAAATTCAAGGTGGGGAGACATAAATAGCCACCTAGAATAATGGTCTTTGCAGGTCTGGCAGTTCCCCAACCAAAGCAGACAATCTAAAAGGAACCTAAGTTTATTTATACCTGCTGAGGATTTACTCTACCTAGTGATTAAACCTCCAGACACACTAGATAAGTTTAGTAAAGCTTTAAGGCCTCAAGGTTTGCATTTCCTTAACTTTCTTATTTCCTGTCCTTGGTTCTGCATGAAAAAACTCATCTCCCCACACAGTTCCAAGAAACAATTCCAAAAATAAATGTAGTCATTTGCTTGAGCCAGGACGTTATGTCCCCATTTTTCTTTCCAAAGCCTACAGGACATGCAAGTCACTCTTTAAGTCTGTCCACTAGCACAGCAGATGCAAGCTCCACATTTGCTCCCCAAGTAGAGTCTGTGTTTGGCAAACCTGCAAGTTGTAGATAATGCCCATGAGGAAACTACTAGAAGAGTAATTTATAGTAAAAAGCACTAAAAAAAATCCTTAGAGTTTGTTTAGCACAATTTATGTAGTACTTCCTTCAGAAGAAGTAAAATTCCATTCATTAAGCAATGTATGTAAAAGTGTTTTGAACACTAAGCATTAAAGCAATACACAATTGCTGGGGATTCTGAAGTGAGTATGGCCAGCCTGTACCTTGCTCAGTCTGGAGCTAATTCCTTCCAGGCCATATGTCAACTGAAAAAAATGCACAACCTAAAAGTTGAGAATTATGTTTTATTTAGCAGACAAAACTGAGGACTTAAGAGGACTTATTTCTCAGATAGCTCTGAGGGACTGATCCGAAGAGGTAAGGGAGAAACCAAGATATGTAAGAGTTTTTACAACAAAAACCAGGGAGTCGGAACATCAAAAGATAACTGTAAATTAAAGAAAACCAGATATCTCAAGTTAAGGAATTTAGCATATTATATGTATGGGAAAATGCAAGAGTCTGAGCTCACTGAAATCCTTCCTTTGATACGCTATCTGGGGCCAGTATCCTGTGCTTCTCATCCTGAGTCTCTTCAGGGTCCATCATTAGGGCTGGCTGCAGCGGCTGTTGGTGGGCATCCTGTTTCCACCCTCAGTTTCCTCAGAGCTTACCGTCGGGACCGCTGTAATGTGATGGCTTGATGGCTGCAACATCCTTTGTTTACTGAGATGGGAGACAACACTTTTCACTGACACATAGAGGATGAGTAGTATTGCCTTGTGGCCCCTTCTTGTCAAAACTAAGGTAGTGTGATGAAGTAGAAAGAGTACAGACCTTGCAGTCAGATTTAGGTTCAAATATAATGTTCACACAATACCTAGCTCTGGGACCTCTCTGAGTCTACATGCCCTCATTTGGATAAGCCAGTTGTCATCTGGGACTTCCTATCCTCTTGGGGGAATCAGATCAAGTTGGTGGGAACCAATGTGTAAGTCTGACCCCTACCCACCAGCTTTGGGGATTCTTGGGGGTTAGTACCCCCAAACCTGTTATTTGTCTGGTTCCAACAGTAGGCTGCCGTGTTCTCTTTTTCCCCTTTATCAGATTGTGAGTGCCTCCTCACCAGTGTCCACCAGAGAATCCACTCACACCAAGTGTCTAGTAACTTCACTGCAGGTTTGGGGTTGGCAAGGACCGGTAGGCCTGGGCAGCGGGGCGGAAGCACACGGCCTTTTTCATCTCTGCAGCAACCTCTGTCTTACTTTTCCCTTGTTTCATCCCTCACATAGGCCTCCAGATTGTTTCCTAGAAACTGCAAATATTTTCCCTCTCACTATGCAAAAAGATTTAGCTCTCTTTTGTCCCTGTTCCAAACTTTCATTCTCAAATACATCAAGCTGCTTGCAGAACAAATGGCCTCCTCAGAAGATAGTCAAGGTTATACATAGAAAAAACGGAGTTTTCCATTATCTTTTTAAAATAGTAATACCTGCTTTGCTCCTTTCCAAGATTTGTTTGAAATTTTGATATAAGGATGTAAAATACTTTGCACATAGTAAATACATAATAAATGATGATGATGACGTTTCTGTATTAGGTAGCCAGTGTTTGTAGTAACTGTACTTCTCTGGATATCACATATCATGATTATAATAATTATTTTTGCCATCATATTTTAATGTTTATCTCCCCCATAAGATTATAAATTCCCTGAGGGCAGAAACAATTTCTGTCTTGTTTCCCACTGTGTCCCAATGCCTCACACAGCGCCTGGCCCACATAGTTAACTCTTCACTGCATTTATGGATAGATGAATGAATAAATGGAAAGATGTTATATGTGGAGGACTTTTATCTTTCTTTAGAGTTAGTGACATTACAAGAAGTGACAGAGCAGGTGAGGGATGGAGAAGGCATGTAAGATGTTCTCAGAATGTTGTGAGCTCTCTAAGAGTTTGGAAAATTTAGCAGAGACTCCATTGTTTCTCTGCATTTTCTGCTCTGCCCACAGCATATTCGTCTCCTTCCTATTCTTATTGGGTTTATTAGTCTCCCTGAAGCTGAAAAACAGACAAAATATTTGTTTCTCAACCTCCATTTTGCCTCAGTCACACAAACCATGATCATTAGGTTTTTCAGACTAGTCTGGGAAAACCTATCTTCCCCATAATTTATGTGAAATAGTTGGGTTTTTTCCTTAATATTTTTCCGTGGCAGATCATTTGCTTTTTAGCTACCTTGTGGGGTCACCTAATAATCTAATTTTAATGTTCCAGCATTTTCTGAACAGGAAAATGGGTTCTGTGCTGTAATGAAGCTTTTAAATTAACTTTAGGAACATAACTCATTCCTCTACTGCAAAGTTGCCTCTATCCACAGTGACAGCACATTGCAAAGCAAAGACGCTGGATTTACAGTCACCCTCTGTGGGCCTTCTTTTCTCATCTGAAAATGAGGAGTCTGGCCTAAGGGAATGGATTTCAAACAGTAGCGCAGGATGGAGCCTGAGTCGGCTGGGATCTGCCCTCCTTCTCTTGCCAGAGCAACTCCCTATTATCTGTTTGAAATGCTTGGCTCCAGTTGAGGAATTAATTTGAAGAAAAGAGTCCATGGCAAAAATAAAAATCAGCAAGCTGGGGAACAGACTCTTCTATAATCCAAAGTGAAGAAAATTAAATCACCCACTAAATGTTTTCTGAGTCTGAAGTGCTATGTTAGTAGGACTGTCAGATTAAAAAAAGGATATGCAGTTAAATGTCAACTCCAGATAATAATAAGTAATTTTTTCATATGTGTATGTCCTATGGAATATTTGAGACATATGTGTGTATATATATGTATATATATATGTATCTTTAAATTTATTTGCTAAATCTGGCAACCTTATATACTAGACTTATAACACCATTCGAGAATGGGGGGTGAGCATCATACACTAAGAACACAAAGGCTTTATAAATAAAGTTGGATATTTTTGCTGTTTCTTATTACTTTTTGTTGTTTTTTTTTTCTAATTTTTATTTTATATTGGAGTATAGGGTTTACCTCCTAATTTATCCCTCCCCCACCTACCGCCTTTCCCCTTTGGTAACCATAAGTTTGCTTTCTAAGTCTGTGAGTCTGTTTCTGTTTTGTAAACATGTTCATTTGTATCATTTTTTAGATTCCACTTATAAGTGATATCATATGATATTTGTCTTTCTCTTTCTGACTTACTTTACTTAGTATGATAATCTCTAGGCCCATCAATGTTGCTGCAAATGGCATTATTTCATTCTTTTTTATGGCTGAGTGATATTCCATTGTATATATGTACCACATCTTCTTTATCCATTCCTCTGTCAACGGACACTTAGGTTGCTTCCATGTCTTGGCTATTGTAAATAGTGCTGCAATTATTATTATTATTATTATTAGTTAGTATGGCTCTTGAAAATTCATTGCATTACTTCACTGCCTTGCCTCATTCTGGAGCACACACTGGCAATTCCACTTGCCAGCCAGTTGGCCTGGCTCCTCCTAAGCCTAACTTTTAAAGTGTTCAGGTTACAAAAGGCTCTAAAGCATTGCATGAGAAACTAGCCACTTTCTCACCTTCATCTCTGCCTCATTTTATTATATCATACAGGGTCCTCACCCCCCCCCCACTCCCAAGACTACTTCCTATGACCTTACTACTTTTGGAATTTCTTTCTCATTTAAAAATTGAAATCAATGGGAAATAGTGTTAAGTATACAGAATTAACTTAACAACAAATATACCTAGGGGACATCTATGCCATGGAGTTGGAAATTCTGGTTCAGTGCCCTGCATGTGGACAACTCTCATAAGCTCTAATGGTGTAGTACTATAGTTGTACTCAGATTGGCTGTTAACACTGATAAAATTTATACTTACAAGAGAGCAAAACCATGTTAAATTCTAAAATGTTACTTTCCCTAATGAACATTTGCACACAGCACTTACATGCATGTACATTATCATTTGTTTCCATGTGTTAGAGACTTCATTTCTAAAAACAGGAGGAGAATCTTTTCAAATAAATTGTATGTAAGCCATAATTAATGTGAATACATCCATCCAGGCAAAATATTGTAAGATATACATTTCCATTTGGTTTTATAGTAAGCAGTTGTCACCAAGTGGGGAATTGAATTGCGTTCCATAGCCATTGTGTCATGGATCTTCAAATGAAGTCACAGTTAAGGGGAGAAGAATGAAAGATTATATAGACAGAATTGAACTCCAGGTTCTAAAACCACTAGGCTGGACAGAGAAGATGGAGACAGCTTTATAAGGGTAAAATTCTGAGTATTCTGATATTTAAGGCTTCATTTCAATGCCTTGAATTTCTTGGGATTAAAAAACATTTGCTATATCACTGAAACTAACACAACATTGTAAATCAACTATACTTCAATTTAAAAAAAAATAAATGAAAAAAAAAATTTTGCCCACATGCTCCTGAGCTATTCATTGCACATTTACAATAAGAATAATATTATGAACTTTCAAATATATTCATAGTACATTTTTGTGAAAAACACAGCAGATCAACCACATTGCTTGAATATAGGTCTTGTTTGAAAGTAGTGATAGAAAATTCAGTAGTAAATTTTGAAAAATTAAAAATAATCTGGTTTTAGAAATGACAAAATTTGGAAAAATGATTCTCTACTTGTTCCTCCTATAATTTGATCTTCCTACTTTGCCAAACATCCTCAGTTTTGTCAAGAAGGGCGTAAATTACCACAGGCAACATGTCTCACTTTCTTTGGCTTGGGAAGAAATTAGCTCTATTCAAAACTGGGGAGTAGGGCTTCCCTGGTGGCGCAGTGGTTGAGAGTACGCCTGCCGATGCAGGGGTTACAGGTTCGTGCCCCGGTCTGGGAAGATCCCACATGCCACAGAGCAGCTAGGCCCGTGAGCCATGGCCACTGAGCCTGCACGTCTGGAGTCTGGAGCCTGTGCTCCACAAAGGAGAGGCCACAACAGTGAGAGGCCCGCATACCGCAAAAAAAAAAAAAAAAAAAAAAAAAAAAAAAAAAAACCTGGGGAGTAGAAAAAATTAATTTGTATTCATTTTAAACAGTTGTATAGTGAAAGTATTAGTATTTGAAGACTGTTTGGCTTCTTTGAAAATATTAAGAGTTATCCAAAATTGACCATTTGGGGCTAAGCTGAAATAGGACTGTATGTTTTTTTAAGACTATCTTACTCACCAAAGCTCTAGTATTTATTAGGGAGATTGAGTCAGATTGTACCTATGAAAGTTATCTAAATTCACAACCACAAACAGCATACAGTTTAAAATTTTAAATGATCTATGTGTGCAAAATTATTTTGTGAAATAACCATGAAACTTCACTTACTTAGGTGAATTTTTAATTATTTCTTCTAAGATGGTCTGTTGTTCTTCACCCTGTCTCCCCATCTCTTAAAAATATACTTGAAACCATCAGAGCAGAAGTGAATGATTTTTTTCATTTTATTTCTAAGCAGTTTCTCTTAGCAACAACTGACACATCAATGTCACTGTCCTCCCTCTTACAGAACATATACCAGAGGCTACTCAGATAAGAAGGCTCCCGGTGCTTAGGAAAAGCTCTCAGCTGTGAGTTCCACTGCCAGTGCTTCTAGGTCAAATCCTCCAAAGCTTTTTAGTCTTTCCCCATCCCCAATTCATCCTGTATACTTACTTTCAGGTTAATATTCTGTAACCACTGCTTGCATTATTTAATTCCTGTGCACAAGAATCTTCCCACAGCTCCTTTTTTCTCTATGAAGTATAAGCCCCCTGAATGGCCTGCAGTCAGTGTAACTCTCCCTGCTTTCATTTATTCTAGGTACTAGTGGTACTGTTACCAAACCAAACTTAGTCTGCTTGCCCATGAGCAGTAAAACCAATCTACTGTCACCGGGTTGCGGTGAAGGAAAGTGCAGCATTTATTGCAGGTGCCAAACAAGGAGTGTGGGCAGCTAATGCTCAAAAAAAAAAAATAAACCCCAAACTCCCCGATGGGTTTCAGGGAAGAATTTTTAAAGGCAAGGTGAGGAAGGGGAGTCACAGTGTGTATGATCAACTCGTGCACAGTTCTCTGATTGGTTGATGGTGAGGTAACAGGGTGGTGTTGTATCATGTGTTAACATTATCAATTCTCAGGCTCTAGACAGTCTGGGGGCTACGTGCTCATAGTCATCTTGTAGTTAACTTCTTCCATTTGATGAGGGTTTTGATGTCTGTAAAACAACTCAGGAATATGCATCAGATACTGTTATCTTTGTACTTCAGGGAGGAACTAAAGATTCTGTGACTGCCATATGGCTGATTTACTGTTTAAATTGTTACCAGTTCTCCTGGTCCTACTGCTCTTTTTGTCACCACATGTGCACATCCTTTCAATCATTAATTCTTGAGCCAGGCTTCTGTGACTCAGGGGAGGTCTGGGACACTACAGCTTTTCTACAAACAAAAGACACGCAGAGAACATGGTGGGAGGGGTCGGTCCTGTGAAGGCCCAATGGAGTCCTGCGTGGTTACAGTACTAATGAACATCACAGATGTGGTGTATGCCTTCACAACACTGATTGTCTTATGAGTGATACAGACACCAAAAACAATTTCATAAAATATTTTATGACTATAATTGTGATAACTGTTACATAAGTAAATTAGGAGGGCATTATGAAAGAGTTAGCTAGGGTGTATTAGAGAAATTAGGAAAGGGAGCTAGCCAGGATTGGGTCTGAGAGGGGTGGGGATATTCAAGGGGAAGAGAAGAGAGAATATTCCAGGGAAAGGAATCAACCGAAAGGAAGGCCCAGAGGTCTGTGTGACTACAATGCAGAGAATGGGCAGAGCGACATGGGCTTAGGATGAACCTAGGAGCCAGATTGCTCAGGACCTACAAAGCCATTTAAAAGCTTTGGATTTAAACTGAAGTCAGTGGGAAGTCCATCCTGCATTTACTTGCCGTTTTCCAAAATGCATCTTAGTTTACTACAGAGGCCATTAGACACAACAGGTGTGTCTACTAGATTAGCTCATGTAATCCCGAGCTGTCATAACAGAAGCACAACATCTAAACCAAGGAAGGCGCACAGTACAGGCTCGGCTAGTGAGGAGGGTAACCCAGACCTCAGAAATGAAACAGCACGGTGTGTCTGCTTCTTTCAAAACAAAGGTGTCCACATTGATTGTTTGCCATTCAAAACGTATGGTTGGGCTTCCCTGGTGGCACAGTGTTTGAGAGTCCACCTGCCGATGCAGGGGACACGGGTTTGTGCCCGGTCCGGGAAGGTCCCACATGCCGCGGAGCAGCTGGGCCCGTGAGCCATGGCTGCTAAGCCTGCGCGTCCGGAGCCTGTGCTCCACAACGGGAGAGGCCACAACAGTGAGAGGCCCGTGTACCACAAAAAAAAAAAAAAAAAAAAAAACAACCCCCCAAAAAAACCAAAACGTATGGTTTACTAACAATCCAGACTACCCAGCAAACCACGCTAGGCCTGGACACCTTTTTTTTTTTTTTTTTTTTTTTTTTTTTTTTTGGTGGTATGCAGGCCTCTTACTGTTGTGGCCTCTCCCGTTGTGGAGCACAGGCTCCGGACACGCAGGCTCAGCAGCCATGGCTCACGGGCCCAGCCGCCTCGCGGCATGTGGGATCTTCCCGGACCGGGCACAAACCCGTGTCCCCTGCATCGGCAGGTGGATTGTCAACCACTGCGCCACCAGGGAAGCCCCTGGACACCTTTTTGATGTTGAGTCTGTCACCCTCCTTTAGCTCCTCTCTCTCCTGTTCCCCCTTTATTCTCTCCTTCTAGCTGCTGTCCTGGTCTGCCGAATCCCTCCCCTCTACTGTTAGGGGTCTACTGTGTCTGTGGAGGGAAAACATTCGACAGTAAGAACTGCTGATCTAATACTAGTGCCCTTATATCTAGGGTATTGTGCAGTGTTCACAGTCCTGGGAGGGTCCTGGTTCCGAGAGCCCAGAGCCGTGTGTGGCACATTAATGAAGGATTAGTACAGGATGCTATGCCAGAGAAAGTTTTTCTGATCAAGTTTCCAAATAACTCCTGACAAGTTTCGCAGAGAAAAGCTGCATAATTAGCTTGAACTTTTTGAACTAAAAAACGCCTGCCTCTGATTCTGCGGGATTAGGATATAGCAGCCTCTGTGTTAAAAATAAACACGTTTTCATACTTCTAAGTGACATATTTAAAAACTAAGAAGGACCGTTCATTTTTTCCTTTCTGTTTGGAGGCGAGAGGTGCAGTTCTCTTTTTATTGGTCACCATCACAAAGAGTCTTCCCTCTACATGCCTCCATAAAAAACTGGCATAGTCCTAAAGTTTGGATGAATAAAGGCACATCAAACTTGAAAAAGCTCTGTCATTTCAAGGCCTCATTAGCTTGGCTGCTTTGCAGACTATTAATGGACCTTAGGGAACAATAACTCAATTTCAAAACATTTTCAGACAAATGGAGCCACAGGGCAATGACTTGATGGCTTGGAAGGACTTCTGTGGACCCTGGTGATGGTGACACTCACTTGTGAACTTCGAGGTTCTCATTCTTCATTCCCCCTCCCTTCCATAACACCCCCTATTCATTTCTTGATAGGAGTCCTCTAGAGAGTTTTTTACACTCAAGGGACTGGCTCAAAGACGTATATCTGTAAAGCAGAAGAGAGGAAAAGTGTCATGATCTTGTGAAGGCAGTTGTACTGAAACACATCTCTAACCACGACCCCCAAATTTTACATTTTTGACTTTGCTACCTCACTGTGCAGCCTTGGACCCCTATCATTTGACTTCTGACTGTCATTGTTCTCACCAAGTGACACCACAAAGTGTAGAAAGAGTAGTACAGACCTATATTGCAAATGGGAAGGTCATGAGGAGGAGCTTCTTGTTCTGAATCCTTGATTTACACACTGTTTTTGTTTGCCCCTGAAATGTTGTGCAGGCTCTGACTTCTTTTATTTGAAATGGTCTGACTTTATGTAACTGTCTAAGCGACAGAACTGATGCACTGCACGTTTCAAGCCTAATAATGTACCAGCTCACAGCTGGAAGGGAGCATCTCTGAGATGGATTTCTATGCTATGTGAGCTCAAAGGATACTGTTGGTCACATGTAGTAAACTTCCTAAGTCCCAAAATCCCTTTCAAAAGCTTTTTGGAGCTTTTGAAAAGGACAGTTTTTTAGTAGTTATTTCTCTCAGTGCCTAATCATTTCCAGGTAGTAGTTTAAGTTCATTAAGTCTTTGAAGTCACTAAGGTGCTTTTAAATGCATCACTGCTCCCGTGCATTGAATGACAGTGAAATGGTGGGGCCTGGTCTGTGTGCCCAGAACATCAGGAAATGGCTTGAGTGCCCTTCAGCAAAAGCCTTTGTTCAAAAAGAACTGCTTGTTCAGTCCAGGATACTGAGGCTGCTGCTCATTACCCTTTGCTACGTTCTCACAAGGGTCAGGGAGACTTGTTTCCATAAATGCAGACACTGAAGCGTGAATCTGGAACACTTGCTTTCAGTATTCACAGATTCACAGGGTGGACACAGTGATGCATCACAAGAGTAACGTTTATAACCTCAAAAGTGTGTCCACCGTGGTGTTAGTGCTATTTCGCTAAAAATGTTTTGTTCACTTCTTACTTTGCATCACTGACTGTTTCTAGTGCTGTGTCTGTGCAGTGGGGGGTACTTTGAAGTATGGGCATAGTGAGTCAGAGAAGCACCGTGTGTGTGTGTGTGTGTGTGTGTGTGTGTGTGTGTGTGTGTGTGTGTTCTATTCGTTCCTTTTACAAGCACTAACTTGGGGGATTATGATTCAAAAATTAACTGTGTTTTCTGGTTCTCTGGGCAGGTCTGTTTTCTACATAATTATATTGTATATCACTTTGTCCTTTATATTATCATAAGAATAACATAATGTAATAAAAGGCTGTGCTCTTTTAATTAGGTTAATGTAATTCATTGTGGTACTGACTCGGGGATCATAAAGTTCCCAGTAGCAGGCATCTCATTTTCACAGCCTTTGGTTAACTAGCTACTTTCATGTTTCAGGATATTCTGTTATAAGCAGGGTATTCTCTCATCCAGATGAGTTTTGATATGTGGTAGATTGGGGGTTCCAATGATTCTCCTATTGTGATAGTCTTATGTATGATTGTGTATTTTAATAATCTGAAAATATTCTTTACTTAGTAAAGTATTTACCTCTATTAAGTTTGACCATATGAATTAAGCAGAGCTAATTCGATGTATTAATGTAGATGGGATCAGAGTGTAACCTGGTTAATTACAATCAGGAAGCCCTTGAGATTGAAAGGGCTTGTGTCCATGGATTCCCCCACTAACCCTCTGGAGTGGACTATTCCTAGAACCTAGCTAATATAGTGACTCCTATGTAAGCCATCTAGATGCGTTCAAGAATTACTGAGGGCAAATTACTCAAATTTAAGTTTGTGCTTTATGATGGCATTTAGCAAATGCTCAATAAATCTTGGTCCAAAGGATGTGGCAGCAGGATGAAGAGACTAAAAGCTAGTAATGAAAGTCAATCAGATAAACCTAAGTTTAAATTTCAGCTCTTCAAAATCTCTAAGCCTCTCTTTCCTCATCTATAAAATGGGCATAATAATGCCTCCAGACTTGAGGATTTAAAAAGATCATGAGGGCTTCCCTGGTGGCGCAGTGGTTGAGAATCCGCCTGCCGGTGCAGGGGACACGGGTTCATGCCCCGGTCCGGGAAGATCCCACATGCCGCGAGGCGGCTGGGCCCGTGAGCCATGGCCGCTGAGCCTGCGCGTCCGGAGCCTGTGCTCCGCAACGGGAGAGGCCGCGGCGGTGAGAGGCCTGCGTACCGCAAAAAAAAAAAAAAAAAATTTTTTAATTAAAAAAATAAATAAAAAGATCATGAAAATTAGGAATTAACACAAGTAGAGCTCAATAAATGAATAAATGATATTTCAGAGCTAGTGGAGTCTAAGGTGGAACAGGGAGGGAGAACAGCATGGTGTCTGGGTATATGGCCTCTAGAGAGATTCCTGAAGTACAAATCCTGGTTCTGCGGCTACCAGCAACGTGACCTTGTGGAAGTTTTTTAATCTTTCTCAACTGTGTTAGTTCCTTATGGCTGCTGTAACAAATTTTCATAAATTGAGTGGCTTAATTGAAACAACACAAGTGTACTACCTTACAGTTCTGGAGGCCCAGGAGTCCAAAACGGGTCTGTCTAAAATCGAGATGTCAGCAGGTTACTTCCTGTCTGGAAAGGAAGAAACCATTTCCTTGCCTTTTCCAGCTTCTAGAGTCTGCCTACATTCCTTGGTTTGTGGGCCTTTCCTCTGTCTTCGAAGTGTCTCTCCTTTCCTTTAAAGGACTCATAATTCCATTGAGTTCTCCCAGATACTGCAGGATAACCTCCCCATCTCAAGATCCTTAATCAAATCTGCAAAGTTCCTTTTGCCATAAAGTAACATATTCACAAAATCTGGGGATTCGGATGTGGGCATCCTTGAAGGGCCATTATTCTATCTACCTCATCAACCTTGATTTTCCCATCTATAAAAAAGGGTAGGGACTTCCCTGATGGCGCAGTGGTTAAGAATCCACCTGCCAATGCAGGGGACACGGGTTTGAGCCCTAGTCCAGGAAGATCCCACATGCCACGGAGCAACTAAGCCCATGCACCACAACTACTGAGCCCATGTGCTGCAACTACTGAAGCCCACGTGCCTAGAGCTCGTGTTCCGCAACAAGAGAGGCCACCACAATGAGAAGCCCGCCACCGTAACAAAGAAGAGCCCCCACTCACTGTAACTAGAGAAAGCCCACACACAGCAAAGAAGACACAATGCAGCCAAACATAAAAAAGGGGGGGGGGTAGTATAACATGACCTATCTCAGAGTTACGATAAAAAATAAATCAGATAATTCATGGAAAATGCTAAGTTCAGAGCCTACCCACACATAATAAATGTTGACTATTATTGTTATTATTATCAGTGAATGAATCTCAGAGTCCCTTTCTGCTACATAACCCAGTCATTCATGCCTCTGCTTCAACAAGATGATTCAGAGGCCATGCCTGATTTCAGACAAAAAAAGAAGGCGCCTTCCCACCAGCTATTCTTCCCCACTCAGATTCTTGGCCACTACCAGCTTAGAACCATGGCTCTCTCAAGGAACAGAGATTTCTTGCAGACGTTCCTTAATTTCAAATAAAATTCTCTTCAACAGAAGAGACATAACTAAGAGTGTTATAATTCACAGAAACAGATCCAGAGGCAAGAAATAAGGGCTGCCTCTGTTTCTTCTTTCCATTCTGTACTCCTGTCACACCAGTTAAGCCTCGTCTCAGGGAAAGGACCCTGGTGTTCAAAATGCCATTGTTTGCTCCTGGGGATCTTGCAGCCATAACTTTTGGCTGTTCGTACACTCTGTCTGTTTCTTCTCCATGTGGCCTATTTAATGTTGGCCTGAACCTTCATTAACCCCGTATACTTGGCTGTGCTTTTATTGGATAGCAATCATCAAAGTCCCTACAATGTCATTGCTGTTTTCTGAGTTGTTTTATATTATATCGGCCTGAGATAGTCTCCATTGAGAGAATTTGAGTGGGGAAAGGAAAAAATAGCATGATATTCATTAATTAAATCAATTAATTAACAATGAACCCATAGTTAGCCTCTGTTCCACTTTTCACCGACACATTAAACTAGATTGGAAAGTTGTTGAATGTGGGTTCCCTTAAGTTCTCATTTTAAATGAAAACAAAATAGTTCTTCCTGCCATCTAGAATTCTTGAGACTTACCCTTTAAAAATACTTTGTTCTGCCACAAATAAGTTTTCAGAGAAATCTAGAAGAATGAGTAGGGAGGAAAGGGATTTTTTTTTTAATTTAGTAAACATTCCCTATGATCTGTTCATACCCTTCATGGACTGTTCTTGAAACTCCCTTTTCTTCTTTTTTTTTTTTTTTTTTTAACATCTTTATTGGAGTATAATTGTTTTACAATAGTGTGTTAGTTTTCCCTCTACAACAAACTAAATCAGTTATACATACACACATGCTCCCACATCTCCTCCCTCTTGCATCACCCTCTCTCCCACCCTCCCTATCCCACCCCCCCAGGCGGTCACAAAGCACAGAGGTGATCTCCCTGTGCTATGCAGCAGCTTCCCACCAGCTATCTAATTTACATTTGATAGTGTATATATGTCCCTGCCACTCCCCCACTTCGTCACAGCCCACCCCTCCCCCTCCCCATATCCTCAAGTCCATGCTCGAGTAAGTCTGTGTTTTATTCCCGTCCTACCACTAACCTCTTCATGACATTTTTTTCCCTTAGAGTCCATATATATGTGTTAGCATACGGTATTTGTTTTTCTCCTTCTGACTTACTTCACTCTGTATGACAGACTCCAGGTCCATCCACCTCATTATAAATAACTCAGTTTCATTTCTTTTTATGGCTGAGTAATATTCCATTGTATATATGTGCCACATCTTCTTTATCCATTCATCTGTTGATGGACACTTAGGTTGCTTCCATGTCCTGGCTATAGTAAATAGAGCTGCAATGAACATTTTGGTACATGAGTCTTTCTGAATTATAGTTTTCTCAGGGTATATTCCCAGTAGTGGGATTGCTGGGTCGTATGGTAGTTCTATTTGTAGTTTTTTAAGGAACCTCCATACTGTTCTCCATAGCGGCTGTATCAGTTTACATTCCCACCAGCAGTGCAAGAGGGTTCCCTTTTCTCCACACCCTCTCCAGCATTTATTGTTTCTAGAGTTTTTGATGATGGCCAATCTGACCGGTGTGAGATGATATCTCATTGTAGTTTTGATTTGCATTTCTCTAATGATTAATGAGGTTGAGCATTCTTTCATGTGTTTGTTAGCAATCTGTATATCTTCTTTGGAGAAATGTCTATTTAGTTCTTCTGCCCATTTTTGGATTGGGTTGTTTGTTTTTTTGTTATTGAGCTGCATGAGTTGCTTATAAATTTTGGAAATTAATCCTTTGTCAGTTGCTTCATTTGCAAATATTTTCTCCCATTCTGAGGGTTGTCTTTTGGTCTTCTTTATGGTATCCTTTGCTGTGCAAAAGCTTTTAAGTTTCATTAGGTCCCATTTGTTTATTTTTGATTTTATTTCCATTTCTCTAGGAGATGGGTCAAAAAGGATCTTGCTGTGATTTATGTCGTATAGTGTTCTGCCTATGTTTTCCTCTAAGAGTTTGATAGTGTCTGGCCTTACATTTAGGTCTTTAACCCATTTTGAGTTTATTTTTGTGTGTGGTGTTAGGGATTGTTCTAATTTCATACTTTTACATGTAGCTGTCCAGTTTTCCCAGCACCACTTATTGAAGAGGCTGTCTTTTCTCCACTGTATATCCTTCCCTCCTTTGTCAAAGATAAGGTGACCATATGTGTGTGGGTTTATCTCTGGGCTCTCTATCCTGTTCCATTGATCTATATTTCTGTTTTTGTGCCAGTACCATATTGTCTTGATTACTGTAGCCTTGTAGTAGAGTCTGAAGTCAGGGAGCCTAATTCCTCCAGCTCCATTTCTCGTTCTCAAGATTGCTTTGGCTATTCGGGGTCTTTTGTGTTTCCATACAAATTGTGAAATTTTTTGTTCTAGTTCTGTAAAAAATGCCAGTGGTAATTTGATAGGGATTGCATTGAATCGGTAGATTGCTTTGGGTAGTATAGTCATTTTCACAATGTTGATTCTTCCAATCCAAGAACATGGTATATTTCTCCACCTATTTGTATCATCTTTAATTTCTTTCATCAGTGTCTTATAGTTTTCTGCATACAAGTCTTTTGTCTCCTTAGGTAGGTTTATTCCTAGATATTTTATTCTTTTTGTTGCAATGGTAAATGGGAGCGTTTTCTTAATTTCACTCTCAGATTTTTCATCATTAGTGTATAAGAATGCCAGAGATTTCTGTGCATTAATTTTGTATCCTGCAACTTTACCAAATTCATTGATTAGCTCTAGTAGTTTTCTGGTAGCATCCTTAGGATTCTGTATGTATAGTATCATGTCATCTGCAAACAGTGACAGCTTTACTTCTTCTTTTCCTATTTGGATTCCTTTTATTTCTTTTTCTTCTCTGATTGCTGTGGCTAGAACTTCCAAAACTATGTTGAATAAGAGTGGTGAGAGTGGGCAACCTTGTCTTGTTCCTGATCTTAGTGGAAATGGTTTCAGTTTTTCACCATTGAGAACGATGCTAGCTGTGGGTTTGTCATATATGGCCTTTATTATGTTGAGGAAAGTTCCCTCTATGCCCACTTTCTGCAAGGTTTTTATCATAAATGAGTGTTGAATTTTGTCAAAAGCTTTCTCTGCATCTATTGAGATGATCATATGGTTTTTCTCCTTCAGTTTGTTGATATGGTGTATCACATTGATTGATTTGCATATATTGAAGAATCCTTGCATTCCTGGGATAAACCCCACTTGATCATGGTGTATGATCCTTTTAATGTGCTGTTGGATTCTGTTTGCTAATATTTTGTTGAGGATTTTTGCATCTATGTTCATCAGTGATATTGGCCTGTAGTTTTCTTTCTTTGTGACGTCTTTGTCTGGTTTTGGTATCAGGGTGATGTTGGCCTCATAGAATGAGTTTGGGAGTGTTCCTCCCTCTGCTATCTGTTGGAAGAGTTTGAGACGGATAGGTGTTAGCTCTTCTCTAAATGTTTGATAGAATTCGCCTGTGAAGCCATCTGGTCCTGGACTTTTGTTTGCTGGAAGATTTTTAATCACAGTTTCAATTTCAGTGCTTGTGATTGGTCTGTTCATATTTTCTATTTCTTCCTGGTTCAGTCTCGGCAGGTTGTGCATTTCTAAGAATTTGTCCATTTCTTCCAGGTTGTCCATTTTATTGGCATACAGTTGCTTGTAGTAATCTCTAATAATCTTTTGTATTTCTGCAGTGTCAGTTGTTATATCTCCTTTTTCATTTCTAATTCTATTGATTTGAGTCTTCTCCCTTTTATTCTTGATGAGTCTGGCTAATGGTTTATCAATTTTATTTATCTTCTCAAAGAACCAGCTTTTAGTTTTATTGATCTTTGCTATTGTTTCCTCCACTTCTTTTTCATTTATTTCTGATCTGATCTTTATGATTTCTTTCCTTCTGCTAAATTTGGGGGTTTTTTGTTCTTCTTTCTCTAATTGCTTTAAGTGCAAAGTTAGGTTGTTTATTCGAGATGTTTCCTGTTTCTTAAGGTATGATTGTATTGCTATAAACTTGCCTCTTAGAACTGCTTTTGCTGTATCCCATAGGTTTTGGGTCGTTGTGTCTCCATTGTCATTTGTTTCTAAGTATTTTTTGATTTCCTCTTTGATTTCTTCAGTGATCACTTCGTTATTAAGTAGTGTATTGTTTAGCCTCCATGTGTTTGTATTTTTTACAGATCTTTTCCTATAATTGATATCTAGTCTCATAGCGTTGTGGTCAGAAAAGATACTTGATACGATTTCAATTTTCTTAAATTTGCCAAGGCTAGATTTGTGACCCAATATATGATCAATCCTGGAGAATGTTCCATGAGCACTTGAGAAAAATGTGTATTCTGTTGTTTTTGGATGGAATGTCCTATAAATATCAATTAAGTCCATCTTGTGTAATGTATCATTTAAAGCTTGTGTTTCCTTATTTATTTTCATTTTGGATGATCTGTCCATTGGTGAAAGTGGGGTGTTAAAGTCCCCCATTATAATTGTGTTGCTGTCGATTTCCCCTTTTAAGGCTGTTAGTATTTGCCTTATGTACTGAGGTGCTCCTATGTTGGGTGCATAAATGTTTACAATTGTTATATCTTCTTCATGGATCGATCCCTTGATCATTATGTAGTGTCCTTCTTTGTCTCTTGTAATAGTCTTTATTTTAAAGTCTATTTTGTCTGATATGAGAATTGCTACTCCAGCTTTCTTCTGATTTCCATTTGCATGGAATATCTTTTTCCATCCCCTTACTTTCAGTCTGTATGTGTCCCTAGGTCTGAAGTGGGTCTCTTGTAGACAGCATATATATGGGTCTTGTTTTTGTATCCATTCAGCCAGTCTGTGTCTTTTGGTGGGAGCATTTAATCCATTTACATTTAAGGTAATTATCGATATGTATGTTCCTATTACCATTTACTTGTTTCGGGTTGTTCTTGTAGGTCTTTTCCTTCTCTTGTGTTTCTTGCCTAGAGAAGTTCCTTTAGGATTTGTTGTAGAGCTGGTTTGGTGGTGCTGAACTCTCTCAGTTTGTGCTTGTCTGTAAAGGTTTTAATTTCTCCATCAAATCTGAATGAGATCCTTGCTGGGTAGAGTAATCTTGGTTGTAGGTTTTTTTCCTTCATCACTTTAAATATGTCCTGCCACTCCCTTCTGGCTTGTAGAGTTTCTGCTGAAAGATCAGATGTTAATCTTATGGGGATTCCCTTGTGTGTTATTTGTTGTTTTTCCCTTGCTGCTTTTAATATGTTTTCTTTGTATTTAATTTTTGACAGTTTGATTATTATGTGTCGTGGCGTGTTTCTCTTTGGGTTTATCCTGTATGGAACTCTCTGTGCTTCCTGGACTTGATTGACTATTTCCTTTCCTATATTAGGGAAGTTTTCAACTATAATCTCTTCAAATATTTTCTCAGTCCCTTTCTTTTTCTCTTCTTCTTCTGGGACCCCTATAATTCGAATGTTGGTGCGTTTAATGTTGTCCCAGAGGTCTCTGAGACTGTCCTCAGTTCTTTTCATTCTTTTTTCTTTCTTCTGCTCTGCAGTAGTTATTTCCACTATTTTATCTTCCAGGTCACTTATCCGTCCTTCTGCCTCAGTTATTCTGCTACTGATCCCATCTAGAGTATTTTTAATTTCATTTATTGTGTTGCTCATCGTTGCTTGCTTCCTCTTTATTTCTTCTAGGTCCCTGTTAACTGTTTCTTGCAAATTGTCTATTCTATTTCCAAGATTTTGCATCATCTTCACCATCATTATTCTAAATTCTCTTTCAGGTAGATTGGCTATTACCTCTTCATCTGTTAGGTCTGGTGTGTTTTTATCTTGCTCCTTCATCTGTTGTGTGTTTTTCTGTCTTCTCATTTCGCTTATCTTACTGTGTTTGAGGTCTCCTTTTTGCACGCTGCAGGTTCGTAGTTCCTGTTGTTTTTGGTGGCTGTCCCCAGTGGCTAAGGTTGGTTCAGTGGGTTCAGTAGATTCCCTGGTTGGGGGGACTAGTGCCTCTGTTCTGGTGGATGAGGCTGGATCTTGTCCTTCTGGTGGGCAGGTCCTCGTCTGGTGGTGTGTTTGGGGATGTTGGTAACCTTATTATGATTTTAGGTAGTCTCTCTGCTAATGGGTGGGGCTGTAGACCTGTCTTGCTCTTTGTTGGGGATAGGGTGTCCAGCACTGTTCTTTGCTGGTCCTTGAGTGAAGCTGGGTCTTGGTGTTGAGATGGAGGTCTCTGGGAGATTTTCGCCGTCTGATATTACGTGGAGCTCGGAGGTCTCTTGTGGACTAGTGTCTTGAGGTTGGTTCTCCCACCTCAGGGACACCGCCCTGGTGCCTGGCTGGGGCGCCAAGAACCTTTAATCCACACGGCTCAAAATAAAAGGTAGAATAGATAGAGAGGAAAGAAAAGGAAGGAAGGAGGGAGGGAGGGAAGGAAGGAAGAAAGGAAGGAAGAAATGAAGGAAGGAAGCAAGAAAGCAAGGACGGAAGGTGCAGAGGAAGAAAAGGAGGAAGGAAGAGAGGAAGGGAGGAAAGAAGGGGGAAGGAAAGAAGAAAGGAGGGAAGGAGGGAAGAAAGGAAGAAAGAAAGGGAGAAGACAGAGTAGTATAAAGTATAGTTATTAAAATAAAAAATAATTATTAAGAAGAAAATTTTCCTTTTAAAAAAAAAAAAAACAAACAAACAAACAAACAAAAAACAGAAAAATGGGTCGGTCTAACCCTAGGACAAATGGTGCAAGCAAAGCTATACAGACAAAATCTCACACAGCAGCACACACATACACACCCACAAAAAGAAAAAAAAAGGGGAAAATAATAGTATATCTTGCTCCCAAAGTCCACCTCCTCAACTTGGGATGATTCGTTGTCTATTCAGGTTTTCAACAGATGCAGTGCACTTCAAGTTGATTGTGGAGCTTTAATCCGCCGCTTCTGAGGCTGTTGGGAGAGATCTCCCCCTCTCCTCTCTGTTCGCACAGCTCCTGGGGTTCAGCTTTGGACTTGGTCCCGCCTCTGCGTGTAGGTTGTCCGAGGGCGACTGCCCTTCGCTCAGACAGGATGATGTTAAAGGAGCAGTTGATTCGGGGGCTCCAGCTCACTCAGGCTGGGGGGAGGGAGTGGCACGGGGGTGGGGCGAGTCCGCGACGTCAGAGGCCGACGTGACGCTGCACAGGCCCAAGGCGCGCCGTGCGTTGTCCCGGGGAAGCTGTCCCTGGATCCCGGGACCCCGGCAGTGGCGGACTGCACGGGCTCCCGGGAGGGCCAGTGTGGAGAGTGACCTGTGCTCACACACAGGCCTCTTGGTGGTGGCAGCAGCAACCTTAGCGTCCGACACCCGTCTCTACTGTCCGTGCCGACAGCCGCGGCTCGCGCCCGTTTCTGGAGCTCCTCTACGCGGTGCTCTTAATCCCCTCACCTCACACCCGAGGAAGCAAAGAGGCAAGAAAAAGTCTCTTGTCTCTTCGGCAGCTCCGCGCCCGGTTCTAGGGCTCCTTTAAGCGGCGCACTTAATCCCCTCTCCTCGCGCCCAGGCAGCAAAGAGGGAGGAAAAGGTCTCTTGCCTCTTCGGCAGCTCCAGACTTCTCCCGAACTCCCTCCCGGCCAGCCGTGGTGCACTAGCCCCCTTCAAGCTGTCTTCACTCTGCCAACTCCAGCCCTTTCCCTGGGATCCGACTGAAGCCCGAGCCTCAGCTCCCGGCCCCGCCCGCCCCGGCGGGCGAGCAGACAAGCCTCTCGGGCTGGTGAGTGCCGGTCGGCACCGATCCTCTGCGGGAATCTCTCCACTTTGCCCTCCGCACCCCTGTGGCTGAGCTGTCCTCCGCGGCTCCGGAGCTTCCCCCTCCGGCGCCCGCAGTCTCCGCCCGCGAAGGGGCCTCTAGTGTGTGGGAGTCTTTCCTCCTTCTCGGCTCCCTCCCACTGGCGTAGGTCCCGTCCCTATTCTTTTGTCCCTGTTTATTCTTTTTTCTTTTGCCCTACCCAGATATGTGGGGAGTTTCTTGCCTTTTTGGAGGTCCGAGGTCCTCTGCCAGCGTTCGGTGGGTGCTCTACAGGAGAAGCTCCACGTGTAGATGTATTTCTGATGTCTCTGTGAGGAGGAAGGAGTTCTCCGCGTCTTACTCTTCCGCCATCTTTAAGCCGTCTCCCCTCCCTTTTCTTCTTATGCTTTGTTACTGGGTCTGAATTCACATGTACATAGTGATGATCAGATTGACATTCTCCCACCTATCTTAGCCCTCTTCTACCATTTTCCCTCCCACCTTCCTTATCTCAAAAGAAAGTTTTTTTCATGTGGCCTCTGAAGTATATCATCCAAACCTGACCTCCCCAGAAGGCATCCAGGAGCCATTGTTATTTCCTCTTCCCAGTCAATCAAAATTGCCATCCCCTCATTGCGTTTATCTTAATATGCAACCAGGCAGTAAGAAGAAAGCAACTAAATTAATTAAGGTGAATTTTCTGATTCTCCCAAGGAAATTTGCATTTTTAAGGCCATAAAACTAATGTTTTTCTTTTTCCCTCCAATTTTATTGAGATATAATTGACAAATAAAATTATAATATATATAAAGTATACAGCATGATGATTTTTTAAATAAATTTATTTATTCTATTTATTTACCTTTGGCTGCATTGGGTGTTCGTTGTTGTGCGTGGGCTTTCTCTAGTTGCAGTGAGCGGGGGCTACTCTTCGTTGCAGTGTGCAGGCTTCTTATTTCGGTGGCTTCTCTTGTTGCAGAGCCTGGGCTCTAGGCGCACAGGCTTCAGTAGTTGTGACACACGGGATCAGTACTTGTGGCTCACGGGCTTAGTTGCTTTGAGGCATGTGGGATCTTCCCAGACCAGGGCTTGAACCCAGGTCCCCTACATTGGTAGGCGGCTTCTTAACCACTGTACCACCAGGGAAGTCCCACAGCATGATGATTTGATAGACCTATACACTGTAAAATGACTCCCACAATCAAGTTAATTAACACATCCATCACCTCACATATTTACTTTTTTTTGATGAAAACACTTAAGATCTACTCTCTTAATAAATTTCAAGTTTAAAACACAGTATTATTAACTACAGTCACCATGCTGTACATTAGATCCTTAAAACTTATTCATCATATAACTTTGTTTTTTTTTTCCCACTGTTCCTGCCTTGGTCTTTCTTTCTCAAGCTAAGAACTGTCTGTTTTGTTGGTGGGAATCATATTCCGTAGTACACATAGAAATGCAGAAAGTTATTAAAGGGGCAGAGTTAAGGAAAGGAAAAAAAGGGCAAGAAGGGAAGTCTGGATCAGGGAAAGAGGGAATCAGATGAAATGAGGAGAGATGGAAGAAAGCGATGGGGGAATGAAGAGGATACAGGCATTTTATGATGTGCAAGTCTCTTTCCTTAGCAAAACTGTGGCATCGCACAGCCCATTAACTCCATCCTGCCCAGCTCCCCTTGGCATCCACTAATGTATGTCTTCAGTTATGCTTTAGTCCATTTCAGTGTGTGTATGCGTGGGCAACGTCCCACCACCACCACCCTCAGGAAAAAAAGAGCCATTCTCTTGAATCTTATTTCATACAATTCCATTTTGGTCTTTCTTAGAAGCCCAGTGTACTCATGTCTGGTTTTAAGCCCTAAATTGATCACCTGGGCAATTACTTAATCTCTCTGAAGCTCAGTTTCCACATCAGTAAGATGGGAAGAATAAATACACCAACAGTATGGTGTCCTTCATAGTGCTTGGTACCTAGTATGCTTTTTTGTAAAATAGTTAATTGTTTTATATAGTATTGTGGAAATTATTATTATTATTATTACTATTACTATTACTATTTCTTCTACCAGAAAAAGTCTGATTTTCTCATCCTCTTGCAGAAAACAATTAACTTACCTGCGTCTCCCTTTTCCACCTCTCCAAACTCAGCACTCCCCAGCCCTAAAAAAATAAGAAATGGAAATTTTTAAGTACGCATGCCTCCCTGGCTTACATCTCGATGCTCAATGCTCTGCACTACGCTTTTATTCTCACTTTCGTTTTCCCAACTCTCCTCATGGAAATCTCACTCCTAGAAGTCCAGATAACAATTAGCCCATGGTCAGTGGCAGCCCCAGTTGCGTTTTGTTTCCTCAGCACATTAAACACGGACAAGAGAGGACCTATTTCTTTCTCCTACTCTTTTTAAGATCTTCCAGAACAAAAGGTGAGTTAGAATCCTTTCAAGCACCAGAAGTCATGCTGGTAATGTCCTAAAGCACTCTGCATTTCCAGATGCGAGTTTCTGCCTGACACTGAATACTGACTTTGTGTATCTGGCACCTTGGTTTCTACCACTTGAGGAGCTCATCACTGTCTTCTCCGCATCATCATGGCTCCACCTTGATTTCTTTCATGTTTTCCTCGCCTGAGGAGGCCTCCACGAGCCTCTTGCCCTCTCCCCTGGGCATTTGTTCTGTGGATGCATCCATTGGCTGCTCCCTTTAACTAATGGTTAGTGTTCCCTATAAAATAAAGCTACCTTTGATTCTCATGAAATCCTGGCTTTCTTCCCCTCAACCAGCCCATGCAAGCAATTATAATCCCTTTATTTATATATCCAGAGACATGAGCATCTTGGTGGAGTGAGGATCCACATCTTTTATCAAATTATTGAAAGGGGCTAAAACTTAAAAGAAATTATGGACTGGATAGCATTGCATTGCTTAATCAGCTAATACCTCCTCATTGAGAAGCTAAATTAACTCAGTCACTTGAAAAAAATTTTCAATTGCATCTTTAAATTTTTCCAAATTATTTTCCTTATATAAATGTGTGTGTGTGTGTATATATATATATATATATATATATACACACATTTTTACATATGCAAGTAAAATTATATATACTATATATACTATTGTATATAATATATATATATATAATATACAGTATAATCCCACTATAATGAGATAAGTCAGGCTTAAAAATCCAAAACTCAAAAACTGGGGTTTGGACTTCCCTGGTGGCGCAGAAGTTGAGAATCCGCCTGCCAATGCAGGGGACACGGGTTCAAGCCCTGGTCCGGGAATATCCCACATGCCACAGAGCAGCTAAGCCCCGTGAGCCACAACTACTGAGCCTATGCTCTGGAGCCTGCTAGCCACAACTACTGAGCCCACGTGCCACAATTACTGAAGCCTGCACTACTAGAGCCCGTGCTCAGCAACAAGAGAAGCCACCACAATGAGAAGCCCTCGCACCTCAACAAAGGGTAGCCCCTGCTCGCCACAACTAGAGAAAGCCCGTGCGCAGCAGTGAAGACCCAATGCAGCCAAAATTAAAAATTAATTAATTAATTTTTAAAAAATACATTAAAAAAACTTGGGGTGGTATTATTGCGAGATTAATGAAAAATTATCTTGTAATTATGGGGGGAGGGGAATTTTCATTTTTCATTTATTTGTTTTCATTTATTAGATATGTAGGGAAAAGAAACAGACCTATGTTTATAAACAGTCATAACCCACACTGAATGGAGAAGGTTCCAGACTATCGGAAGGCAGTCATTTACTAACAAACACCTGACCCCCAAAAGTTAAGAATTTGGCAATCCCAGCAGGAGAACAGGGAAGACTCTTGCTCCAGTGTTAAGGTCAGCCACAGTTCCCCCATGACCAAGTGGGCCTATACACGTAACACTATTGCTGTTGAGAAATACAGGTGCACACACACAACCATTGTCCCAAAGGCACATCATACTGGATAAAACATGGTTCTCTAAAAAACTCTTAGGTCCTAGTGCAGTGCTAACGGCAGCAGTACAGACGACCGCCTCCCTGTGGTTGTTTCCCCTAGGGATCTTTGAGGTCCTTTTGATGAAGCTCTTAGGCAGGGTTCACGAGTCCTTCAGAGACTTTCTTTTTTTTTTTTTTAACATCTTTATTGGAGTATAATTGCTTTACAATGGTGTGCTAGTTTCTGCTTTACAACAAAGTGAATCAGTTATACATATACATATGTTCCCATATCTCTTCCCTCTTGCGTCTCCCTCCCTCCCACCCTTCCTATCCCACCCCTCTAGGTGGTCACAAAGCACAGAGGTGAACTCCCTGTGCTATGCGGCAGCTTCCCACTAGCTATCTAATTTACTTTTGGTAGTGTGTATATGTCCCTGCCACTCTCTCACATCAACACAGCTTACCCTTCCCCCTCCCCATATCCTCAAGTCCATGCTCTAGTAGGTCTGTGTTTGCTAGAGTTTTTGATGATGGCCATTCTGACTGGTGTGAGATGATATCTCATTGTAGTTTTGATTTGAATTTCTCTAATGATTAATGATGTTGAGCATTCTTTCATGTGTTTGTTGGCAATCTGTATATCTTTTTTGGAGAAATTTCTATTTAGGTCTTCTGCCCATTTTTGGATTGGGTTGTTTTTTTTTTGTTATTGAGCTACATGAGTTGCTTATAAATTTTGGAGATTAATCCTTTGTCAGTTGCTTCATTTGCAACTATTTTCTCCCATTCTGAGGGTTGTCTATTGGTCTTGTTTATGGTATCCTTTGCTGTGCAAAAGCTTTTAAGTTTCATTAGGTCCCATTTGTTTATTTTTGTTTTTCTTTCCATTTCTCTAGGAGGTGGGTCAAAAAGGATCCTGCTGTGATTTATGTCATAGAGTGTTCAGAGACTTTCTAATAACTTTGAACCTCACATGACAGAGTCCAAATTTTTATCATCTTCCTTCCAAAAGGGTCCCTTTTCCCATACCAAGTTGCTCCCAGCCCTGTTCTGCAATCTTTAAACCCTGACTAATAGGAGGTGATGCCAGCTCCTCTTGACCAGAAGTCCTAGCCTCGTACCAAGCCAAATGAAGTCAAACAAAACCAAATGACCTTAAATATCTTGTACACTCTGACCCCAGAACAGCAGGTTCCTTCCTGACTTGAAAGTACCACTGATAGTAGTTCTTTCCAGCTAAAAATGGTTTTCTCACTTTTTAATGGCATTTTGTTTCTTAAAGTTTGCCTCATTATATACCCATATCAATGTACGTATCTGTTTATGTCTATTTACATTCCCTGAAGAATTAATTATCTTCTCCCTGGGCTCAAAGTACATTTTAAAGTGGGTCTTACACGCTAGAGAAACATATTACAAAGCAACATGAGAATTCCAACCTAATGTTGTGCAAATAAGTTCAATGATCAAACTCAACTGGCATCATATTTCTAGTTCAAATCTGGGTAGGTATCAGGAGTGCCTATGGTTCATTTTTAAAGCTCAAATGTTCCACCTCAGCCCCAGATTCAGTAGATCCAGGTAGTATTTGTATTTTTTGTAAAGTCTCCAGGTTGGTGTGATGGGCAGCCACAGCTGAGAATCACTATGGTGGACACTTCTGAGGAAAGATCAAATCCCTGTTAATAAGTCCAGCTGGTCATGACACTAAAATAGTGAGCTCATGCCTCTCATCCCCCAAAAACAAAACTCAAGTTCCAAAAGCAGAAGACGATGTTCAAAGTAAAAGGCAAAGCCAGAAACCCATCATAGCCATTTATTTTAGTGACAGCATTTTCCTACTTTCAGGAGCTCATCCAGATAAAAGACTAAGAGATAAAAGCAAATGCAATTATATTTTGCCTCGGGAAAGAGCTCTGAATACTTTTTTATTATATTGCCGGAGATTAGGACAAGAATGTAAATCTGAGAAAGTCCTACTAGAGGCTTCTTTCATTAACAGAAATGGAAACAGGCATTTATACGCCACCAATAAATCAATTAAAGGAGGAAAGGAGCTTGAAATGGCCTTGATTGCACTTATTAACTTTGGGGATTGCAGCAGTTGGTGATGGCTAGACCCTGCATCTTCCTGTCATCCACCTGGAGCAAATGGATGGAAATAAAGCCTGGGAAGAGTCTCATCACACTAAACATGAAATCTGCAAGTCTTGTGTTTGCTAAAGGAGCAGAAGCAAAGCAGAGCCAGACTTTTCTAAAAACATTGTCGGCTTTTGTGGATTTAAAATGTGAGAGTGTGAATCAGTGTGTGAGTTGGTGTGTTTATATGTGTCTGGGTTTACACGAATCCTGACGCCGGGAATTATTTTAATCTCTATGATAATTTCCAGTCCAACGATGTTTTCAAATGGGAGGATTCCGTTAAGAAGTAGCATTCAAAGGAATTTCTCAGTGACATTTGAGAGTGATGTGGACCCTTCCTCTCTAGGCTCCTTTTGGACTGTTAATCACCAACTTCTGTCAACTTCTTTTCAGTTTATCAGTTTCCGAAAATCTTCATTTGTGTTGACCAGTGGCAGCTGGAATAAGATTACTGGCAATTAGAATCCAAACTAGCCGAGGAACTTCTAAATTAAAGGCAAAAAAAAATTGGATTCAATTTCCTGCCCTGCCAGACAATACTTTGTTTTGGGGGCAGCCACTTCACCTGCCTAGTGTCAAGTTCTTCAGCCGGAGTTTGAGAGTAATAATATCTCTTCAACTTCCTCACCAGGTTATAAGGAAAAGCATTTTATAATCTTCAGAAAGTTATACAAATGGAAGACACCATTAGTTTAAGCTTCTACCTCTAAAATGTCTTGTATGTCATGTGTAATAGAAATGTCTGTTTATTACTGTTGATGTTGGATTAAAGACGTGTCATGAAGGATGTGATATTTCAGTGTGAACTTCTCACTCTGCCAAAATAAAATGCACTTTTCTTCCAACATTCTGTGCCTCACATTTGCATTTTATTCTTTATTTCTTGCTGGTTCCCACACTGTTCTACTCTGTTATTTCATCCCTCCCCCCTATATAGGGGCTAAGAGGTGGAGCCCTCCCTATCCAGCTTTCAGCCTCTTTTAATGACTGTGCTGGAAGAAGGGTGACTTGGTAACCTCACCTCCTACAAACTCATTGTGCCGTGAGTTCAGCAGAATGTTTTCTAATATATGTGAAGTGCTGCGGGCAAGCAAAAGCTGAGGTCCCCTCCTCTGCTGTTCTCCACATGACCTGCCAATCACCAAGTCCTATCAGATGTGTCCTAAATCTCTCTCAAGTCAGTCCTTTAGCATAAGACATATTAGTTTCACTCCTGAATCACGGAAGTATCCAGCTAACTGGACTCTTCCATTACTCATGGGTTTCTATCCGCTACCCTCCTGCCTACCCAAATCTTTTCTCCACTTGACATGCTGGAGCAGTCTTGCCAAACCCTAAATCTATGTACATCAATTCCCTGCTAAAACCTTGGATGGTACCCAGCCTCCCATAGGAAAGTCCTATACTGTCTAGACTTGACAAATAAGGCTTTAGATCAGATGCCTGTTCGCCTCTCACTTGCACTCAGCAAAACTGAACTATTCCCAGTTGCCAAATGCACCATATACCCTTTCTCGAGCTACATGCTTTTATTCTAGTGATTCTTTCTAACTATAATTGCCCTCTATCCACCCTTTTCTGTCTGGAACATTCCTATTCATCCTTTAAAACTCTGCTCCAGAGTCACCCTTTCTTTGATGTCTCTTTCGAATCTTCCTAGATATAAACTACTATATCTAGCAGTACATATTTTCATTATTGTACATATTACACCAAATTATAATTATTTGTTAGAATAATTTGTTTCCCCTTCTGGACTGTGAGCTTAAGGGCAAGGATCATGTCTTACTCATCTTTGGATCTCAAGAAGCTAACAGTGGTCTGACCAATATTATAAATATTTCTTAAGTGAATGAAAGGATGGATTCTCATAAGTGAAAACAATACACACCCTGTGTAATCTGTGGGACTGAGTGCTAGTAAAAGAAACATCTAATGGGGCTCATCCCTTATTTATCATTGTTAGTTCTTTTTATACTTGTGACATTTCTGCAATCTTCTGGTAAAACTCTAAGGTAAGCATCTCATCTACATGAAGGAGCAACAGACACTGACCAAATCAGGCCTGTTGGTGAGCCATGCACCTTGTGATATTAGTATTGTCATAGATGGGTTATTTTCCCCTTCATCTCCTCCATGTGACTCTGGGCAGCTGTCCTTATACTGAAATTCTTGAAAAGTCAAGCTTCTTGACAATTTCAGAAGCGAAGTTGCTCTCTCTAAAGCTCTTCCTCCTTCCTCTACTGAATTTTTTGCTCTTCTTTCTTTCTAAAACAATGAGAATATAGTCAGGCATTGTGTATCCCAAGACCCACTGATCAGAGTTAAATTGGAAACTAAGGAGCCCACAGTGGTGCTTTTTGCCTATTTGATTCATGAGCTCACTGTGTCCACGAGTCCCTCTGTGGAATCAGTGTTAGCTGGAAACTGGCATGCCTCCATTTTTACTATTATGACTGCAATTGATGGGGAATAAATGAATATTCTCCATTTTATCTAACCGCCGCTTCCCAGAAAACTCTGGGGGGCAAATGAGAGGTGTGCTATTTTTCCTTTTATATATGTAATTATTTTCCAGGCTTTCCATTATTTTACACCACTGAGTTTTTCTTTCTTTTCCTCATAAGGTACACATTTTACTTAGAAGTGAGAATTAATACCTATTGTGTAACTAATGATTGTTCTTTTATGAGTTAATTAACCAAAACAGTGATGAATAGACCAAAAGGTGACATCAATATAGTTTGCATGTATTTCAACCTGTTTCATAAGACAAGATTTTACTGTAAAATGCATGGTTCCAGATTATTTTAAAAATATAAATTGGTTTCTCTCATTTCAAATAATTAATCTCTGAAACTAATACAATTGGAATTCCACTCTTCTATGAGTCAGCTTTTGAATATATAATTGAAAGTCCATTTTCGGGAAACAACTTATTTTTCTTTTCTCTTTCCTCTTTTTTTTCTGTTTTATTCTTTTGTTCAATAAATAGTAACTGGACATAGTATCTGTTGACTGGATTTGGCTAGACTCTGTGAGGAATTTAAAATGTTCAGTTATTGCCCCTAAAAACCTTACAGAGACAAACAAAAAGTTAACTAATAGAAGAGATGTCACAGACAGTACCGATAGTAAGGGCAGTAACTCTGCAAGTTCACAAGCCAGTCTTTACCTCCCTGACATTTTCTTTCTTTTTTTTTTTTAACATCTTTATTGGAGTATAATTGCTTTACAGTGGTGTGTTAGTTTCTGCTTTATAACAAAGTGAATCAGCTATACATATACATATATCCCCATATCTCCTCCCTCTTGCGTCTCCCTCCCACCCACCCTATCCCACCCCTCTAGGTGTACACAAAGCACCGAGCTGATCTCCCTGTGCTATGTGGCTGCTTCCCACTAGCTATCTATTTTACATTTGGTAGTGTGTATATGTCCATGCCACTCTCTCACTTCGTCTCAGCTTACCCTTCCCCCTCCCCTGCTCCCTGACTTTTTCAATCAGAGCTTTCCAGCCTGCCATCCTTTGTAATTTATTTTTAGTCATTCTTCTCATCTCAATCCAACATATAGACAGATGCAGGAACATAACCTGGTTCTATCCCCTGTCTCTATACTGCTTCAGCTCTACTTCTGAGCTCTTGAAATAAAAATTGGAAGCTCTCCTCAGACTAGTTTGTGAATGTCAGATTATTACCTGCCCACTTCCTCTGGAGGAAAGGAGATGGGTTACGTGATTCAGGAAGGGTGTGTCTTTCTCCTGATCTCTTTATATCAACCCTACCTGCACATTTAAAACCTCATAAAAAGGAAGTGTTGGACTGTGTTCAGCACTGCATCGTTACCATGTGGAGAAAGGCTCATTAACAACTCTGTGTTTTTCCAGTTATTACTGAGGGCTGACCTTGGTTATATTATCACCCATTGTGAACACACTCTTAACTCTGTAAACTAAGGCTGTTCCATGCCCTTCTTTCCTTTCCTAGCAATAGGCAAATAATCCTTAGCTCATAGAAGCAACTGGAGAGGCTGTATGACCAGTTTGTCTGACATCACATTTTGTTTCTCCACCAATTTTCTTCTTTTAGTCCCCAGTGAGTCCTCATCTTTTGAGCTTCTGCAAGCACAGCAGGCCCTCCATATCTGTGGGGTCCACACTGAGAACTCAACCAACTCCCCATCAAAGGCAGATCCAGGCGACCAACCGTACAACACTGTTTTATATAAGGGACTTGAGCATGTGAGGATTTTGATATTGGGGAAGCCGGGGAGAGGCTGGAACCAATCCCCTGTGAATACCAAGGGAGGATTGTAGTTCCCTTAAATTTACCCCCAGGTAGTCAACCTCTCTCATGTTCACATATCTTTCTTTACACTTCTACAACTATAGTTGCTTCATTGTGTTTTCATTGCTTTTATGCTTCTGTATCTCACTACTAGAGTGTAAGCACCTTAAGGGCAGGAACTGTGACTTAATCACTGTTGTATACCCAGAGCTTAGTTTGGTTCCTGGAGTGTAGAAGGCACTCAATAACCATTTGTTAAGTGAATGCTCAGCGTTGAGAAAGAGGCATAAGAGACTATGGAGATTCAGAAGACAGTAACCAAACCATCATAGAGAGTGCAGGAAAATTTCAGAGGAAGATATAGCTAAACTGAGACCTGAAGGATAACTGCAACTTATCCATTCATAGGCTGAAGGCAACCCAAACAAAAATAATAACAATAACATGAGCAAAATTCATATTTGAAAAAGAACAGGGTCCATTGAAAGCCAAAAAGATCAGCTGTGTCTTCTGTTTACCATGTCTGAATCAAAACATATATATATGTATGTATATAAGTGTATGTATATATGTGTGTGTGAGAGAGAAAACCTTAGTTTTTAAAAGCTTAATTTGCTATAACAAAAAATCAACTCCATCAACCTATAAAACATGTATATTTAGCCCCAAACCCTCAATCAGGCTAAACATTTCCATTAACTTTCTCATTATTTTCTTTTTCCTTAAGTCAAATTTTAATTTTTAAATTTTTAAAAAAATTCTCCATTTTAACTGTTGGTGTTTTCATAGTATTTTTTAAGTAGTTCTGTTGCAGACGATAATATGGTTAAGTAGAGAGAGGTGAACCTAACCACTTTGCCTGAAATTATGTATAGAAAAACAGTTGCAGGTTCCAAACACTTAAATTAGAAATGAACATTTAGGAAATGACCTGCTTCTAAATTGAGATTTTGGGTGCACACAGGACAAGTTGTAACAGAATGTAGTGGAAAGCAGACTGGTCTTGGAGTACACATGTCTATGCCATTTCCTTTACTATGTCCATGAGACTCTCAATCTCATCATTTCTTGAATGGGATCTGTAATATCCGCTCTATATTACTCATAGGTATTCCCAAAATTGAAAGAGGAACTCTATGTGAAATGCATCACCTAACAGATGGTAGAGGGTTGTATTCCATTATAGCACAAGGTGATCTGCTATTGTAGTTATTTGTACATTAGAAAATAAAAATTTTACACCCCCTTCCACAACTACAACATTATATATGGAAAATATGTACAACCATTTAAGTTAGTCAAAGTAAAGCTGTTCTTTTTACAGACACAGTTTTAAGTAGTTGGTGTCTACATCTGTGGCATGACCACAGCAAGTGTGTTTATGTAGAAATGGCTGTTTTCCTTATTAACATGAGGTTAATACACATTGTAACCATTTTGTCTCATAGAATGATTGAAGATAGTGGGAAAAGAGGAAATACCATGGCAGAAAGAAGACAGCTGTTTGCAGAGATGAGTAAGTATGGAACTTTGAAGGAACACCCTTGAATACTCATGGAAGGCTGGAAACAACCACTTAATCCTTATGACATTTGTACTTTTCCCTAAAATCCTAAAGTCTTTACATAAAATGTATATTTAGACGTTTTTGCCTCCTCTTGGGTAAGAATTAAATTAGACAGTGAATCATCATAATTTATTACTAGGACTGTATATCTTATATGAAAGAAAAAGGTTCATGGACCTGAATGTATATATACATACACAGATGCTTAATAAACACTATTTAGTGTTGGCTTTAATACAATCCACTAAACTTCAAAGTCTGTGTTCATTTCCCTGTACTACCACAGAGTCTGGCACATTGCAGGCAATAGATAAAAATTTGGAAATGAATCATTGAATGTCTTACCCACAAAATGATACTATATGTTCATATGGAAAAGAGGAGTCAGGCGTGATTACCAGACCAAGCTATAAGCTGTCATTTGAACTGCATGCAACGGGGGACAACCTGTCCTACAGACTAGTTTCTAAAAAGCTAAAAGGAAAACAAAGGTTTAAAAGAGCTTGGAGGTGACCTGCTATGCAAGGAAAACCAAACCAAGACTTTATTTAGTGACTCCAATGGAGAACTCATTAAATAAATATTGTTGGTTTATGTAAATGCAAAGTTGCTCTGTAAGTAATTGGGTGGTAGTATCTCCTTCTAGACCATTTTTCTTATTCATAAGGAAGAAAAACTTGACATTGGGGGGAAAACACACATCTCAAATTAAATGTTATAAAGAAAAAAGTATGATTCTCTTATGGACTTTTTATCTCTCCTTCCCTGCAGAAGGAATGAGGAGCAGAAGTGAGTCGTAAGCCTTTTACTCCGGGAAGGCAAGAGACAAAATTAGGCTTCTACTGAAGATTGGAACTGATTGGCAAGAATGAGGGTCAGAGCAGATAAAAGAAAGCCCCAGATAATAAGATTTACATTTTCCTTTATCATTTCCCAATAATCTGGAGGCACCAAGACAGCGTTAGAACTAACAAAGAGGAAAGAAAATTAAAATTGATGTGGAGAATCTCAATCATGCTCCTTGCTTTTTCCACTTTTAGAAACATGTCTAAAGTGCCTGTGACAGTTTCAGCCATGACCTTCCAATTTCCATGTCTGATACTGTAGCCTCACTTCTGGCCTGACCAGTCATCTGGAACTGTGACCTTTGTTGATACAAATCTAACAGAGGAAGGAACCTAGTTACTGCCTGGCCATCTAAACAAAATCCAAAGCAGCACAGGTATCCTCTCGTATCATAGATTCTTAGACTGACGAGGCAAGAGCTATGTATATCATGGGCCAGTGTTTTGTCAGAAAAAGAAAAAAACTATTAATTTTTTAAATTAATTTTTAACATAGAAAAGCAATAAATTCTTAGAGGAAATCTTTAAATTTATCATTGTTACATTAAAGACCGTACTAGCCAACAGACTGTAAGAATTTTAAAAGTGTGCTTATGTCATGATTTTATAAAATTTATCTGAATTTAAGTACACATTCCCAGCTCCTTCTACACCTGGTGCAGTGTCTGGCACAGACAAACACATATGTCACAAATGTCTTTTGAATTAAAGTTGTCCAACTCAGAGAAAGATCAACATAAGTTTTATAGCCATAGAAACAGAAAAGCTCTAAATTTTTCAAATGAGAGAGACTTAGGAAAATTGTGCATTCATTTCCCAAATTGTAACTTAACCTTTTCATAGAAGCTTCTCAGGGAGGTCATACAGTTTATTAAATCATTTTGAGTTCTCCTGATTAGTGATCAAAATAGTTAAGCAAGCCACACAGATATGTATCTTTCTTCCTTTCTTCCTCTCTTCAAAAGCAAGTAAACACATCTGACCTTAACAATTCATTAGGGAGCATCATGTCCAGATTAACACTAAATAGGACACACGTCCACAATAAGTGGGATTCTGCCAGATAAAGCAGTTGGCTGATTTCAACAGGAGAAATTGATTTTGATAGACTGTCAGACAAAAGAGAAATGTAATCTCATTGAGAATGTGTTAAATATTTGAAAAATATATGGGTTACCCCAGCTCTATCAGCAGGACACCAAAGAAACACAAGGAAACTATTATCAGAGAAGACTGACATCAAAACTTAGAAAGTAACTTCTTCCAGGAATCTATGATGTCTAGACAGGGAGCTGAAAAAGAAGGAAGAACTTGTAAATCCGGTCAGCTAAGTATTACCTAGAAGTAGTTCTTTTTACACATGAAAGGAAAGTGCCAAAGAGTTTCTTGGTTTTGGAAATTGCAAATGTCACAGGAAAAAAAAGGACTTAAGAAAGCAGGGAAGACTTTTTTCAATACGATTGTGAGAGGGGAGAGAGATGGAACTCAGCTCTGCCAAGACAGGAAGGTTTCTAAGCACTGGGGTGAGCTAGAGCAGAAGTACTGGAGGATACCAGAGGGGAAGCTGGTCAACTGTGTTTACTCATTGTCACAATGAGGAAGTTAGGCTCCTACCCTCCCAGAGAGACTAGGAGATCTCCTTCAATGATATCATTTCTGAAGAATGGCTCCCAGTCCTTGAGAAAGATATTCCTGGGGTGTAAAACTGGCAAAAGTCTGGGAGGTTTACATCTTTAAAGGGGCAGACAAAGAATTTACAAAGGAAAGTTTGGTAGAAAAGTAAGTGCTCTGAGAAAAGGGAGATCAAAGACCTAGAGTCAGGAAGAAACCTGTCTAAAGTTTAGTCAAGCTGAGGGGAACTTTAGAAAAGCAAAAGAGCAGAGAACACAGGAAACAGGGTAACGATTTTTTTTAATTTATTTATTTTTTATACTGAAGGTTCTTACCAGTCATCCATTTTATACACATCAGTGTATACATGTCAATCCCAATAACCCAATTCAGCACACCCCCACCCCACCCCCACCGCTTTCCCCCCTTGGTGTCCATAAGTTTTTTCTCTACATCTGTGTCTCAATTTCTGCTCTGCAAACTGTTTCATCTGTACCAATTTCTAGGTTCCACATATATGCGTTAATATACAATATTTGTTTTTTTCTTTCTGACTTACTTCACTCTGTTTGACAGTCTCTAGATGCATCCATGTCTCTAAAAAAACACCAATTTCATTCCTTTTTATGGCTGAGTAATATTCCATTGTATATATGTACTACATCTTCTTTATCCATTCATCTGTCAATGGGCATTTAGGTTGTTTCCATGACCTGGCTATTGTAAGTAGTGCTGCAATGAACATTGGGGTGCATGTGTATTTTTGAATTATGGTTTTCTCTGGGTATATGCCCAGTAGTGGGATTGCTGAATCATATGGTAATTCTATTTTTAGTTTTTTAAGGAACCTCCGTACTGTTCTCCATAGTAGCTGTATCTATTTACATTCCCACCAACAGTGCAAGAGGGTTCCCTTTTCTCCACACCCTCTCCAGCATTTGTTGTTTGTAGATTTTCTGGTGATACCATTCTAACTGGTGTGAGGTGATACCTCATTGTAGTTTTGATTTGCATTTCTCTAATAATTAATGATGTTGAGCAGCTTTTCATTTGCCTCTTGGCCATCTGTATGTCATCTTTGGAGAAATGTCTATTTAGGTCTTCTGCCATTTTTGGATTGGGTTGTTTGTTTTTTTAATATTGAGCTGCATGAGCTGTGTATGTATTTTGGAGATTAATCCTTTGTCTGTTCATTCACTTGCAAATATTTTTGCCCATTCTGAGGGTTGTCTTTTCGTCTTGTTTATTGTTTCCTTTGCTGTGCAAAAGCTTTGAAGTTTCATTAGGTCCCATTTGTTTATTTTTGTTTTTATTTCCATTACTCTAAGAGGTGGATCAAAAAAGATCTTGCTGTGATTTATGTCAAAGAGTATTCTTCCTATGTTTTCCTCTAAGAGTTTTATAGTGCCCGGTCTTACATTTAGGTCTCTAATCCATTTTGAGTTTATTTTTGTGTATGGTGTTAAGGAGTGTTCTAATTTCATTCTTTTACATGTAGCTGTCCAGTTTTCCCAGCAACACTTATTGAAGAGACTGTCTTTTCTCCATTGTATATCCTTGCCTCCTTTGTCATAGATTAGTTGACCATAGGTGCGTGGGTTTATCTCTGGGCTTTCTATCCTGTTCCATTGATCTATATTTCTGTTTTTGTGCCAGTACCATATTGTCTTGATTACTGTAGCTTTGTAATATAGTCTTAAGTCAGGGAGTCTGATTCCTCCAGCTCCGTTTGTTTCCCTCAACACTGCTTTGGCTGTTCAGAGTCTTTTGTGTCTCCATACAAATTTTAAGACTTTCTGTTCTAGTTCTATAAAAAATGCCATTGGTAATTTGATAGGGATTGCATTAAATCTGTAGATTGCTTTGGATAGTATAGTCATTTGCACAATATTGATTCTTCCAATCCAAGAACATGGTATATCTCTCCATCTGTTGGTATCATCTTTAATTTCTTTCATCAGTGTCTTATAGTTTTTTGCATACAGGTCTTTTGTCTAACTAGGTAGGTTTATTCCTAGATATTTTATTCTTTTTGTTACAGTGGTTAATGGGAGTGTTTCCTTAATTTCCCTTTCAGATTATTCATCATTAGTGTATAGGAATGCAAGAGATTTCTGTGCATTAATTTTGTATCCTGCAGCTTTACCAAATTCATTGACTACCTCTAGTTGTTTTCTGGTGGCATCTTTAGGGTTCTCTATCTATAGTATCATGTCATCTGCAAACAGTGACAGTTTTATTTCTTCTTTTCTAATTTGGATTCCTTTTATTTTTTTTTTTTCTCTGATTGCTGTGGCTAGGACTTCCAAAACTATGTTGAGTAATAGTGGTGAGAGTGGGCAACCTTGTCTTGTTCCTGATCTCAGTGGAAATGGTTTCAGTTTTTCACCATTGAGAGTGATGTTTGCTGTGGGTTTGTCATATATGGCCTTAATTATGTTGAGGTAGGTTCCCTCTATGCCCACTTTCTGGAGAGTTTTTATCATAAATGGGTGTTGAATTTTATCAAAAGTTTTTTCTGTATCTACTGAGATGATCATATGGTTTTTATTCTTCAGTTTGTTACTATGGTTTGTCACATTGATTGATTTGTGTATATAGAAGAATCCTTGCATCCCGTGGATAAATCCCAATTGATCCTGGTGTATGATCCTTTTAACGTGTATTTGGATTCTGTTTGCTGGTATTTTGTTGAGGGTTTTTCTATCTTTATTCATCAGTGATATTGGTCTGCAATTTTCTTTTTTTGTATTATCTTTGTGTGGTTTTGGTATCAGGGTGATGGTGACCTCATAGAATGAGTTTGGGAGTATTCCTTCCCCTGCAGTTTTCTGGAAGAGTTTGAGAAGGATGGTAGTTAGCTCTTGTTTAAGTGTTTGATAGAATTCACCTGTGAAGCCATCTGGTCCTGGACTTTTGTTTGTTGGAAGATTTTTAATCACAGTTTCAATTTCATTACTTGTGATTGGTCTGTTCATATTTTCTATTTCTTCCTGGTTCAGTCATGGAAGCTTATACCTTTGTAAGAATTTGTCCATTTCTTCCAGGTTGTCCCTTTTATTGGCAAAGTGTTGCTTGTAGTAGTCTCTTAAGATGCTTTGTATTTCTGCAGTGTCCATTGTAACTTCTCCTTTTTCATTTCTAATTTTAATGATTTGAGTCCTCTCCCTCTTTTTCTTGATCAGTCTGGCTAATGGTTTATCAATTGTGTTTATCTTCTCAAAGAACCAGCTTTTAGTTTTTGGATCTTTTGTATTGTTTTCTTTGTTTCTATTTCATTTATTTCTGCTCTGATCTTGATGATTTCTTTCCTTCTGCTAACTTTGGGTTTTGTTTGTTCTTCTTTCTTTAGTTCCTTTAGGTGTAAAATTACATTGCTTGAGATTTTTCTTGTTTCTTGAGGTAGGCTTGTATAGCTATAAACTTCCCTCTTAGAACTGCTTTTGCTGCATCCAGTAGGTTTTGGATCATCGTGTTTTCATTGTCATTTGTCTCTAAGTATTTTTTGATTTCCACTTTGATTTCTTCTGTGATGTCTTGGTTATTTAGTAATGTATTGTTTAGCATCCATTTGTTTGTCTTTTTTTTACATTTTTTCCCTGTAATTGATTTGTGATCTCATAGCATTGTGGTCAGAAAAGATGCTTGATATGATTTCAATTTTCTTAAATTTACTGAAGCTTGATTTATGACCCAAGATATGATCTATCCTGGAGAATGTTCTGTGTTCACTTGAGAAGAAAGTATATTCTGCTGTTTGGGGATGGAATATCCTATAAATATCAATTAAATCTATCTGGTCTATAGTGTCCTTTAAAGCTTGTGTTTCCTTATAAATTTTCTGTTGGATGATCTGTCCATTGGTGTAAGTGAGGCATTACAGTCCCCCACTATTATTGTGTTACTGTCGCTTTCATCTTTTAGAGCTGTTAGCTGTTGCCTTATGTATTGAGGTGCTCCTATGTTGGGTGCATATATATTTATAATCATTATATCTTCTTGGATTGATCCCTTGATCATTATGTAGTGTCCTTCCTTCTCTCTTGTAACATTCTTAATTTTAAAGTATATTTTATCTGATATGAGTAATGCTACTCCAGCTTTCTTTTGATTTCCACTTGCATGGAATATCTTTTTCCATCCCCTCACTTTCAGTCTGTATGTGTCCCTAGGTCTGAAGTGGGTCACTTGTAGACAGCATATATATGGGTCTTGTTTTTGCATCCATTCAGCAAGCCTGTGTCTTTTGGTTGGAGCATTTAATCCATTTACGTTTAAGGTAATTATCGATATATGTTTATTCCTATTACCATTTTCTTAATTGTTTGGGGGTTTTTTTTGTAGGTCCTTTTCTTCTCTTGTATTTCCCACTTAGAGAAGTTCCTTTAGCATTTGTTTTAGAGCTGGTTTGGTGGTGCTGAATTCTCTTAGCTTTTGCTTGTCTGTAAAGCTTTTGATTTCTCCATTGAATCTGAATGAGATCCTTGCTGGGTAGAGTAATCTTAGTTGTACGTTCTTCTCTTTCATCACTTTAAGTATATCATGCCACTCCCTTCTGGCTTGTAGAGTTTCTGCTGAGAAATCATCTGTTAACCTTATGGGAGTTCCCTTGTATATTATTTGTCATTTTTCCCTTGCTGCTTTCAATACTTTTTCTTTGTTTTTAATTTTTGCCAATTTGATTACTATGTGTCTCAGTGTGTTTCTCCTTGGGTTTTATCCTATATGGGACTTTCTGTGCTTCCTGGACTTGGGTGGCTATTTCCTTTCCCATGTTAGGGAAGTTTTCGACTATAATCTCTTCAAATATTTTCTCTGGTCCTTTCTCTCTCTCTTCTCCTTCTGGGACCCCTATAACGCGAATGTTGTTGTGTTTTATGGTGTCCCATAGGTCTCTTAGGCTGTCTTCATTTCTTTTCATTCTTTTTTCTTTATTCTCTTCCACAGCAGTGAATTCTACCATTCTGTCTTCCAGGTCACTTATCCATTATTCTGCCTCAGTTATTCTGCTCTTGATTCCCTCTAGTGTAGTTTTCATTTCAGGTATTGTATTGTTCATCCCTGTTTGTTTGTTCTTTAATTCTTCTAGATCTTTGTTCAACATTTCTTGCATCTTCTTGATCTTTGCCTCCATTCTTTTTCCTAGGTCCTGGAGCATCTTCAGTATCACTATTCTGAATTCTCTTTCTGGAAGATTACCTATCTCAGTTTCATTTAGTTGTTTTTCTGGAGTTTTATCGTGTTCCTTCATCTGGTACATAGCCCTCTGCCTTTTCATCTTGTCTCTCTTTCTTTGGTTGTGGTTTTTGTTCCACAGGCTGCAGGATTGTCGTTCTTCTTGCTTCTGCTGTCTACCCATGGGTAACAATTGATAAGAAGAACAAATGATAAGTAATTTTGGCAAATTCAGGTGACTGTGGCGCGTACATGTGTTAAACATCTACTCGGAGCTCATAACCACAGGCAGCAGAAGCAAAAACAAACACAAAATGGCAAAGAAACAAAATTACGAGTAGCATGGACTCACCAATAAGCAAAAAAATAAAACTAAACCAAAAAAACAAAACAAAACTGTGTGACCACATACTTAGATTAAAGCAATTTTGGGGAAGTTGCCCTGAACCAAAATTTCCCCTCAGTATAATACCCTAATTATCAGTTTTCTTAGTACCTTAGATTAAAACTGAAAAGTAATTTTCAGTTAAATGTAAATGTCATTCTCACCTTGGCCTTTTCAGCCATCAAGTAAGTTTATCAGGTCAAATAATTTTATCCAGCTGGTTTTTAGCAGTATTGTTTGTTCTCGGAATCAAGCTCCCTTTCTTCTCCATTTTTCTGCTCTCAGAGCACATTTACTCTGCTTTGTATGATACTTACTTACAAAGTATTTACAAAGGAAAGTTTTCTGTGTCACTCATTCACATGAACTTCTCATTAGGGATGGACTCTGGACCTTTCCCTTCAAACCCATCCAGCTTAGATGCTGAATCAGTGTTGGTTTAAAAGCCTCGGAGCACAGGATAAGTAGGTTTTAATGGGAGGGAAATGATTGGAAAACACTCTTTCAGAACATGGAAGGCTGCCTAACAAGATGAGGAAGGTCCTGGGAAGAAAGCAGAGTGATACCAGTGGGTTCTGAGTGGCGGAGGGACCAGAAACCAAAGGGAGGCAAATGGAGGTGCTCAACAAACACTGTTAAGTGGTTCAAAGGCAGACCGTCCTTCTTCAGAATATTGACAGTAGTCAGCATGTGCATAGTTGGAATGGCACCTGAAGCATGATTTTGCAATGCACACTATGAGTTTTAGGAAAACTGATTTCAAAAATTCAAGGAAATGACATTAGTGATCCCACTCCCATGAGCCATGGTGGATACAGTGACTATTTTCCCTTTCATCTTCATTTCTCGTGCTCTTCAGCACTTTGGGTATGTCAACACCATGGGTCACCATCCTAGAAATTCTTCCTTATGTCACCACTGTAGTCTGGTCTCCTGTTTTTTCTGACCACTCTACTTCTCTTTTTCTGTCTCTTAGTAGCCTCCAGACCCCCTGAAGTCAGATTTTAACCAAAGTTTTGTTCCTGACCGATTCTCTCTCTATACAGTGTGACTTTCTCTCAAGGCTTCACCATTATTGTTATGGCTCTCAGGTGTTCAAGACATCCTTCAAAACTGCATCCCATGTTCTCAGGAACCAGCTTATCCAGCATAGTCAGCATGTAAAGTCAGTGTCCCTTCCAGACTTGGCTTCTCACCATCAAATCTTCTGCTGATGAAGCACCTTGAGATAGGCTCACCGTTAGCTCCATTAACTCCACATCATAACAAAGCAATGTCCCACCAAGGCTGCCACTTTCCAGTATTTCCAAAGCCACACAGTCCTTGAACAACTACCAAGGGCACTGTTCAGAAGTGGAGAGGAAGTTTCTAGCTCCAAATTTGTGACTCATTTGGTTATCTAGAATGTGAAATAGCCCTACTTGTGCACACAGTCTCCTCTTGGGAAATATTTCCAGTTCTGGCTCAATTAAGGCACATTGATACATTTTATATGTTTATTAATAATTCCTGGAATATAGTCCATATTAAGGAGTTCCATATCCATATATCCAACTGACACTGGATATCTCCACTCAGACATCCCACAAGCAACTCAAACTCTGTAAGCCCAAAACTAAACCCTTCATCTTCCCACACCTACAGACCTGTTCCCCCTTGTTGGTACCTTAGCTCAATGAGGGCCACCCCATCCCACTGAGTTGTCTAAGGTAGGAAGTTGAGCATTATTTTTGACCCCAAAACTCCTTTGCCTGCTCTCTCTCCCTCTCTTTCTCTCTGTCTCTCTCTCTCTCACACACACATACACATACAAACACACATCCAGTCAATCATCAAGCATTAAAAAGAGTTTAGACATGGAGTTCATAGGCTTCATCTTTATTCTATAAATATTTGTTGGGTGAGTTTGAAAAATGAGTAAGAAATTTAAGAATCTGAATGATTTTATAAAAGGTTTTATAAATGAGCTATGAAAACATATAAGGCAAAACATATGAATTGTGTGAAACTGTTCAAAGTATAATGAACGACGCTAAAGCCAAAAATTAGATAAGACGGGTTGGTTGGTTTGTCTGGCTGGCTGGCTGGCTGGATGAATGGATGGATGGATGGATGGATGGATGGGTGGAAGGAATGAAAGAAGGCAGGAGGAAGGAAGGGACAGAGGGAGGAGAAAAAATCTTGAAAAGAAGAGCTAAAGAAAGGACAAACAGAATTTGCAGAAGGTAACAATGTGATCAGTCAGAATTTCTGAACTTGCATCTTTGCTTTCCTCTCTATCATTTTTTTCCAGCTATGACCTGAGTGTGAGAGGTTTGAGGAGATGTCGCAAGAGCATCAACGTGCCTTAAATGAATTAGCTTTAAATTTTTCTTATGAAAAGTTTTAAATATATATAGAAGTAGAGAAAATACTATTCATCTCTACCCTTAATTATTTACCCCCAGCCCCCACCATATAATTATGAAACAAATCTAATCTAAGATATTATTTAGATGAGTCAAGTCTCCATGTTTTAAATAATTATAGCCCAGTGATATAATAATAATGGAAAAAACTATAAATATGAGAAATAATTAAGAGGACATTGCAAAAAAATAGGGAAGTGCTGTACTATTTTTTTATTGAAAAGAAAGAATTAGTTTCTTGAGTATAGAGTGTGAATTTGATGTAGGTTTCAAGATAAAATGGATTTTTTTTTTTCAGAACATGGACAGAATATAGTGGTAATCCTAGACATTTCAACACACTAAGAATAAGGATTACTCTACTGACCTCATTTCCTTATTCATTTATCCAAATTCCATCTTTTTTATAAATGAATTAAGTCAGCTAATTTCCCTTTTTAATAAGGTTACTAGACTGCTAGCTCAGGAAAATACCATAGGATAAAAATGAACCTTAATTTCAGCAAGATACTACAAAAGTCTCTTAGGTTGTGCATGCGTTGGAAAAACGTGAGCTGGATCTTTGTACAATTAGGTAGGGATTGTGACCGTGTTGTGACCATGTCTGGAGGAATAAGTAATGGATCTATCAACTTGGAGGACAGCCTCTAGTTGTATTCTGGAAGACTCTGTGGCCCTGTTCAGGTCTTAGATTTTAGGCAATGACTTGAACACAGAAGACATGAGACTACTTTCAAGGTAGGCTATGAATTTATAGATGTTCAAGAAGAGACTACACATGTCAAACTGAACTAAGTTCATGGTTTATTGGGCCAGAGACAAAGACATTTATTTTAAACAAGGTGGGTAAATGGAGCAAGAACCTTCCCAGCCTGTCTCAGTACAGCTTTTTTGGGGTTCCAGAATCCATGATGGATCCCATGGTTGCCACTTACATGGTCCATGTGAGGCAATGGGCCGTTGTATCTGAAAAGCTAAACTTCACTGCTCACAATATTCAGGGATTACATCCTCAGCCAGTAAGAACTTTCACAAACTGGAAACATTGACAGACCTCCAGACCCCTTCCTGAGGCTTGAACAAAACAGAGGGTCAGTTGAGTCCACATGGTGATGGGCAGAGGAGAGCAGTCAGTACACTCCTGACCCTAAGCATCATCTCTATGTCCCTCTTTACTGCATCCTGGAGAGCGGCACCTTTGCCAAATGCCCCCTAGGACCTCTATGAGATGGAGGAGCAGAGGAGCCAAGGTTTCTATTCTCAGAGGATGAGGTCTTGCTGGAACTAAGAAATTTAATCGTGTACTGCATCACAGTCATTTTATACCTGGAGCTTAAATCATTATTTTTGAAGAACTTACATAAATCATCTTTGTCTCTAATGTCTTCTTTTAAAGGACTATTTACAGATATTGAGATTCTCTTGATTATTGAGCCAAACTCAGCATCACTAAAAGTACATCTTCATCCAGGGGTAAAAGATTTAGCGGTCATGTATTTCTGATGGTCTCTGTGTCTCTGGTTATCCAGCATCCTAGAGAGTTCATTTCCCACATGAGCCTCTCAGATTTACAGAGGACATGAAACTGGGAAGCCCCTTTGAAATGCCAGTGACAAAATCAAAAATTTTTTAAATATCAGAAAGGTAGAAGCATGAGCTAAAAAAGTAAAAGAAACTAAGATTAAATACAAAGTCCTACCTTTAACCCCCAAATAAGCATTTAAATAGAAAATAGAAAAGACCTAACTTAATAAAAGTGCATATGATTTTTAAAAGCTAGCTTTTTTAATGAACTGCTAGCTTAATAAGATCCAGAAGAATGAGCTATCTATGAAAAAATTGCATCAGTAAATGTCCTCATCAATGGTGGTAACTATTGTATTCTATACATTCCATACAGGTTAGGCAATAGCTGTGGCATTTGGGTTAATTTTGTACATCTCATTTCAAGGAGGTATTAGCCAGCCATAGAACAGGATAACTTGAATGTGTAAGGGTCTGGTCACCAAACCATGTCTGATGAATAATAGCAACATCCATGTATTGAAGTCCATTATGTGCCATGCTCTGTGGTAGACATTGTGTTGATACTTGAAAGGCTTTGGACTTGGACATCTTCAACCTAAGAAGGTCAAGGATAAGCTACTTCCCCATCTAAACTTTAAACTCTGTGATGACAGAGACCTTTGTACATAATGTCCAGATGGTAATGAAGATGCTAATGATGATCATCATAGCTGCTTCCCAATCTTGGAGGAATAAATTAATCAAGTTTATAATAGACAGTGAGAAAAGATTATATGGCTCCAGAAGGGAAACCAGATCAAATGGATTGAAGTTATAAGAAGGCAAGTTAAAGCCCAAATATAAAAAAGAAATTTCTATCACTTATTGGTGCTCAGAAATGACACCTGAAACATTATAAGGAGGTCTATCTGCTATTAAGCGCTCACTAGGTACCAGCTCACTAGGTACCAACCACAGAGGTTACCAGCTGGTAAAGTTGATACTATCATCCTCATTTTATACATGAAGAAATCAGATGGCAAGTAAAAACTTGTCAAAGTTCACACAACAAGGAAGAGAAAGATTAAGAGTTACTAACTTTAAATCTCATATATTTTCACTAAATTATAATCATCCTTGTCATTGGAAATAATCTCACATGGACATTGGATAAATGTCCATCTACTGAGAACATGTTTAGGCAAATTCCTGCATTGGGTGAGGGTAAGTCGTACCTCTTTGGTCCTTCGAGCAATCAGTATCAATGAGTCTGTTTGTCAAGTAATAAACTCTCATAAGAATGAATGTTTAATGATCTGCCTCATAACACCATAGAGTAATAGAAGTATTCATAGTATTTTTTATGAATCTAAAGAGATCAGTTTGAGGTGAGGGAATGATAAATGTTCTCAGTGAGGGACACTTGCTAATTGATCCCAAGTTTCATTAGGAAGGCACTTAATTGGCCTCCTAATATAATTGCTTCTAGGCCAGTTCATTTACTTGCTGCCCTAACTCTTCTAAAGCATTTCTGTAGCACGTTTACTGGTAAAAAGAAGGTTCAATACATGTCAAAATATAGCCACGTTCCTTAATATCTGTTATGAACCATAAACGTGGGCTTTGAAGAAAGCCAAATAGTTAGAAGTGCAGAAGAACTGACATTTGTTGAAAGTCTACTCTGTCCTAGAAATTAGCCCATTCAGAGGAGGGTGGGAGGATGGCCAGGAACTCAGGTGTCGATTTAACAAGCAGCCCATCTGCAGGGGATGGTGAGGAGACCGGCCCAAGCCCGGCAGAGGTTCGGGGTAGAGAACAGTGGGAAATATTGTGGGGTGGGGTACGTAGGATAGAAAGAACCTGCAGAGGGGCTTGGATTCTGAGCTGAACATTCAGCCCTGCTGCTGCAGGCATCAGAAGCCATGCTGGATTCTTGGGTAGAGGAGTGGATGAGGAAAGTAGTTCAAGAATGTGGGGAACACGCTATGTTAGGGAGGAACTGGAAGCCACAGTGTCAGAAATAGCAGGGGTGGTTTTTAGAAAGGAGTGTCCTCTGAGGTTGACAGGAAGCACTGCAAGATAGACGGGAGTAATAATGATGCACTTACTGTGTGGCAGGCAGTGTTCCCAGCGCTGTAGGTTATAGGCACTCATCTATCCTTTTAACAATCCTATGAAATAAGTAGTAATATTATTGTCAGTCCCATCTTCCAGGTGAGAAAAATTGAGGCTTCTAAAAACAATTGGCCTAAAGTCACCAAGAAAAGATGGCCACCATTCAGCCTGTGCTCACCTCACAGCCATGTTCTAATGACCACTCACAGTGCACTTTAAAAGATTATTTGATGATGTTACTATCTGGTATCATCTAACTGTTTTAAGTCACAGCTTGAGCAGACTGTGCTCAGAAGCAGTTGACACCACAGGGCTGAGTTTGTGTTCCGTGGCCCTTGAACATAGTCAATAACCTGATCTCTGTGCTGGATACACATGCTCCCTTCCCGCAGAAACTGAGGAATATGGGACAGACCTTTTCAAGTCTTAAAGTTAAACTTATATTCTAATAAAGATAAAAATCAAATTAAGTGTATAATTTAGATCTGTAGTTGTTTTATTTATAAACATTATCACTTTCTTTCCACACGCATGGCACATGACATGTGTATGTTTTTCTCCCCCCAGGGGCTCAAGATCTGGATCGCATCCGACTCTCCACCTACAGAACAGCATGCAAGCTGAGGTTTGTTCAGAAGAAATGCAATTGTAAGTATGCCAGTTGTTTGGACTAATTACCTTCATGAATCCTATAGTTTACATTTGTTACTTAGTTTACTAAAAGTAGGCTTTCTTGCAAGTATTGATAAAAATATGTTTATACAGCAATAAAAGGAGTATTATGATACACAAATGGTAGAAAGACTATTCCCAAGTAATTCTGAAGGCTTAATGACTCAACTGCTAAAGTATTGGAATGGATGAGCCTCTGGATATGTATATAATCCTGCCCTTGAAATGGTTTCAATCCGGATGGATGGTTTTCTTCTTTTCTCTAGCTTTGGTATTATAAATGCAGTGCCGTCAAAATCATTTCAAAGATTTTAGAAAATACCAAACATTAAGTCCTCCTTATATTTCCTTTACAAATATAGGAAAATGTCTACAAACTCCTGGAAAACATTTAAGTTACTTTCTGAAACTACAAAAATTAGCCCTTTGTATCAGAGTATTAACTACTTTTGCCTACATCAGACAATAACAAGAGAAGAGACAATACTTAAAGAAACAAAGAAACTTGCTTCAACTTTTTCCCAAATTTTAACATGTAAGCAGCAATCTAGCTCACTATTCACAGCGCGCAGGTTCCCATTCCTTGCCAGGTCAATGCTTCCATCAGATTATCACATCCATTTTCTCTTGGAAAATATATTGCTTCAAAGTTCATTTACATGAGCTTACTCTTTCCTTTTTTGGAAAACTGACTGCTATAAAAAATTAATAACTGTTCTCATTCTCTAATTAGTATCAGGTGAATTTAAAAAATGAAAACCGTAAAGTTCTCCTGCATACATAGACATAGTTCTTGAATATGTGGTAGGGGGACTAGGCACTTGGTGAACGTAGAGACCAGCCATGTCCACATCTCTACCCTCCCAGAGTCTCCGGCAGATGCTTCTTGGGGCCCTGGGCAGGCCCCTGGGTTTACAGCTAATCATGACTATGGAGGTGGGCAGGGCACGGCTGCTTCTCAAGTTACAGCTTATTCTCTAGCCCCAGTAGCTAGAAATGGGGCAGGACAAAAAGGGAGAAAAAACGTAGGTGGGTCAAATATCAAAGATGTGTGTTGACTCCTCACAGGAAGCTAAACCAGTCCCCAAAAATGCAGTGAGAAGAACATTACAGATGTGGAAAGGAATCTGGGGTTGTACTTGCAGTCCTGGGGGTTGATAAGTCATAAAAGCCCTTTCGGGGACTGGTGTTAAAGGACAAGGAAAATGCTCCCACAGAAGAAAATCTTTCCTTCTCCCCTCAACCCCATCACCCATATTTAAACAAAAGGAAGAATTTCTGTGTTTTCAGCAATGAAAAAGTGATGGGATCCTCCCACTTTCTTTCCTTATTAGCACTCCAGTGACCCTCAATATAGAGGGAGTTTTGTCCCCTTAAAGCTTTGCCACGCAGAGCCTTCCTTAGACTACTTTCAGTAGAGATGGGGAATTTTTTTTTTTTGCGGTACGCGAGCCTCTCACTGTTGTGGCCTCTCCCGTTGCGGAGCACAGGCTCGGGTCGCTCAGGCTCAGCGGCCATGGCGCATGGGCCCAGCCGCTCTGCGGCATGTGGGATCTTCCCGGACCGGGGCACGAACGTGTGTCCCCTGCATCGGCAGGCGGATTCTCAACCACTGTGCCACCAGGGAAGCCCTGAGATGGGGAATTTTTAAGACATTACAAAATGGTAAGGATGAACAAATTAATTAATTAAAAGGAAAAGAAAGGAAGGAAGTAAAGAAGGGAGGAAGGAAAGAAAGATCAAAGGAAGAAGGGGAAAGGAAAAGAAAAGAAAAAAAAACCCACATTGATTTGGCAACCCTGCAGCCAACGTTACAAAGGGCTCACACTGTTTGCCCTAACTGGGTCCAGCAACCTACAGGCCACGTCCCATTCCTCCTACCCTCTGATAAAGCCCCTTTCTCATTCTTGGGCACCTCCTTTTCCATTACCTGATCTTCTCTGGCCCTCATCCTTATTCTATATCCAGGATTATGTCATAGTCTCATTCACCCTCTTGGAAAACAGCGGAGAAAACAGTGACCTTCTTGGAAAGCAGGGTTGATCCATCCTTGTCTAGTTGCCCCTCAGTACATCCGTTCATTTACCCCTTAATTTAGGAAGCTTATAGTGAGTTCCTACTACAGGTTTGCACTGCACTAGGTACCAAGGATAGAACGGTGGTGAATAAGATGTGATCCCTGCCTTAACCTTGCCCAAAGTCTAATTAGATAGATGGATTTTTAAACAGATGTATAAAACAGTGTGGAAGTATAACGCTAGGAATAAGGACATAGAGTGTAGGACCACCAAGAAGGCAGTGCCCTGACCTGGGTGTAAGGGCTGCTGACAGGAGTTTCCTGGAAAGGGCGGAGGCTTAAAGAATTAGTAGGCATTAGGGGAGTGTTACTTGCTTTACCATGTACCTTATAAATATCATACGTTTTTAGAAGGAGGAACAATATTACATTCTATACAAACTAGACAAAAGTAAGGCTCAAGGCAGAAAAACAAGCATACGTTGAGTGCTCTGCTAAAATTGAGTTTCATTTTAAAGTTGTTTCTACCTTGATCAGAAGGCTTAAACGTAAGTACTATATGTGTTTGCTGAGTTTTCCTTCCTGACCAAAAAATGTAGCAGTTGTGATGTTGAGGTACTTGCAAAGCGCGAACACAGTTGAGCCTGGTTTATCTACATCACAGCTGAAGTCTTCCTTTTAGGAAGATAACCAGAGCACCGGTGGTTGTGACATATTAGTCAACGTTGAATATACACCCCTGTATTAGAGAAGGATAATTTCTGTCTGCAATAAAACCTAACCCACAATAAATTAATAATGGAGTTTTACTCTGCAATAAAAGAAATAAGAAAAAAATCCAGAAAGTGTGCTTGTAAGTGCATTGTTTTATTGAAAACTCTTACATTGTATTTACTTCATGGAAATCAATAGACCTTAACTGAGAACACATTGTTTATTTTCAGGCCCAGACCTTATTTACAGGTAAAATTTATTTTGTATATTAACAAAAGCTTTAAAACTACATAATGGAAGAAAAAACATAAAAACTGACACTTGTAAAGTTATCACCTAGAAAAAATAAATATTGCCTGGGTATAGCATGGAATGGAGAGATTTTTAGGAGATTTCTTTTTTGTCTAAATTCAAAGATCAGAAGAGTTAGTTAATTCCCCATATTTTCTTCCCCACAGTGCTTGCCTTCTCTGTTTCTAGAATATTGATTCCTATCACTGACATTCATGTTCATTTCGTTTAATACGGATGCTGAGAATAACTCGTTGTCAGTGTTCTAAAAAACTCTAAAGGAGAGGCCAGAAAACCATGGCCCGTGGATTGAATGTGGCCCAGCATCTAATTTTATATAGACTGTGAACTAAGAATAGTTTTCACAGATGAGTATTTGTAACCTATTTGATAATAGGGAACACTAACTTATGACCCCAAGTAAGCAAAATGCTATCTCCCCAAAATAATTCTGTTCTTCTCATTGGGAGATGTGCATTTTTTAAACATTGGGCTCAATTATTATATTTTTAACTTCATAAGTAAAAATGTTGTGGAAACTTGTTTTCTCTACATAGTATCTACACAGGACTACTATATAATATGGTGGTGCCTCTTGGTCCACAAAAAACATTTACCAACCTCTGCTAGAAAAGAAAAGTTGTAGCAGACTCACTGATAACAGAGAACTAGTGGTTACCAGGGGGAGAGGGAAGTGGGGAGAGGCAATATAGGGCTGGGTGGTAAGAGGTACAAACTATTTTTATGCATGAAACAAGCTACAAGGACATATTGTACAACATGGGGAATATAACCAATATTTTATAATAACTATAAATGGAATGTAACTTTTAAAAATTGTGAATCGCTCTATTGTATACCTATAACTTATATAATATTGTCAGCAACTATACTTCAAGTTTTTTTTTAAAGCCCATCTTTTTTTTTTCCTCAGGCAAAAGATTTCTTCATTTCTTCAATTTTTCTCCATAGGCTCTATTTTCCGAATCAGCTTTTCCCTTTACCATTCATCTTTGTACCCTGTCTTGCCTTCCCTCCCCTGTCATGGCTAGCACATTCTCTAACAGAATAAAGGAATGAATGTGTCTAAAAACTAGGGGACAAAATTTGGCTATTCTATTTTCTAGGAGGAATGGGACAGAAGGGAGAATACAATATTCCCAATACTCCTTCTTAATCAGCAGCCTTCTCTTTAGCTTCCAGGTGTCCTGGTGACTTTCCACAAAATAAAAACCCTATATACCGTTTATAAGCATGTATGAAAATGGCAACATCTCAGCCTTTATTTTGAACAAATAACCGTCTTCTACTAGAACATTATTTCCTCTGTCAGCATCGACATGGTAAATGACCCAGATACCCTGTGATATCAGCAGATCTTTTTTCAGAAATTATTTTGGAGTCAACGAAACGCAGCCGCAAGTTCGTGAACAACAAAAGGCAACAAGAGAAATCGATCAGAAATCTCTAATCCCTCCTGTTTAATAGTGGGGGAAAGAAGTAAGGAGGCAAGAGGATCCTCTCCTCCACGCCCACAGCAGATGTTGCACCATCTTTAGTTCTTCTGGTTACAGTCTGAATTTTCTTTCTATCACTCATAACAATTCAAATTGAATTAAAATTTTGTTTAAAAGAAAAAGAGGACAAAAGGCATATGTTTGCATCTGGCTTTCTCAAAATATCTTTCCTCTAGTAAATGAAACATTTTTTAAAAGTATCCTTAATTCAGATATAATTTAAAGTCAGAACACATGCCTTTGTCTGTAACATCTCGAAACTTCTTTCAGGATTTCTTGTGAACCAAAAAAAAAAAAAAAAAAAAAAAATGCAGTTATCTATTTACCTAAATGTTTCTCTAACACTGCAAAATTAACCAAAGTGAATGCTCTCTATGTACTAGGTCCTGAATAAATACTCTTCTATGAATGAATGAATATGCCCCACTAGATTCATTCTTCACCAGCCAAGTGACTAGTCTTATACTGCAAAAGTAGCCTGCATTAACAAATGCTAATACCCACTCATTTTTCCTCAAGCTAGTGTACCAGCATATTCCTCATCTCTGCCTAATTTTTAAGTGTGTGGATTTCTGGCTGCCTGTGTCAGTTTTCTATCTTTGCATAACAAATGACCACACACACCTAGCAGCTGAAAACAACACACGTTTATTATTACCCTGTTTCTGTAGGTAGAAACCCAAGCAGTATGGCTGGATTCTCAGCTCAGCATCTCATGGACTGACATCAAAATGCTGGCTGGGTCTATGGTTCTTATTTGGGGCTCCAGGTCCTCTTCCAAGTGAACTGGCTGTTGGCAGAATTCATTTCCTTATGGTTGAAGGACTGAGGTCCTCATTTGCTGCTGACAGTCAGCTGGGGACAACTCTCAGTTCCTAGAGGCCACTCACATTCCTTGCCGCATGGCTCCCCACAGGCCGTTCAGAGTTTAAATGTCTGCTTCTTCTTCCATGTGTTTCTCTGACTGCCTCGTCTGTAACCAGCCAGAAAAATACTCTCTGCTTTTAAAGGACTCATGTGATTAGGTCAGGCCCACCCAGATCCTCTCCCTATCTTAAAGCCAAGTGGTTTGGGACCTTAATTACATCTGTAAAATTCCCCACAGCAGTACCTGGATTAGTGTTTGTTTGAATAACTGAGACAAGGTATGTGCACTCCGGGTGCCAGGAACCTTGGGGTGGGGTGAGGCAGGGCATCCTAGGATTTTGCCTACCACAATGCCCAAAGTTTAAAGTAAGAACACAGACAAGAGAAATAGCGCCCCCCCCCCAAAGAGATGTGTTTAAAAGAGAAAGATAGAAAGACTCTCTCCACTCAAGGAGTCAGAAGGAAGAGCAGGAAGGTTCACAGGGAAATAAGTGACAGATGTCAAACCCTTGGAGATAAGTATCTTTGTATTGTTCCAAATGTGTTGGACACACATTTTCATTCCTGACGTTGAATCATTCTAGACACTTGTTTAGAATAAAGACTAGTGCATCATGCTAGAATACAATGTTCCCCAAAATTCCCTGTGGGGAATTTGGTGGTGGCAGCAGAACATAAACAAACCCATTAAAGATGCCCATGCACCAGGCGGTGGAAACACTGCTCCCCTCTGGGCACGCTGGACGGACAGCAAAAATGTCTCCCCTTAATCAGGGCAAACTTCTGGTAGAGAAAAGCTATGATTTTAAAGCCCTCATGCTTGTGATATGAGTTTAATTAAAGCTACGTCTTCTCTTTAATTACCTTTATTTTGAAGATCTTAAAGATCAGGGTTTTGTTTTCTTGTTAGAATTGTTTTTTTAATAGAGTGCTTGAAGCTTTGTCTGTTCAAGCTGCTACCACTGCATGTACAGCCTGTGAAGTAAGCCGACACCTGTAGTCTCGTTTCTGGGCGTCCGGGTGTAACATGCATCAGCTTCCTTCCCTCTCTCTTGCTTCTGCTTTATGCCAGGAAGCTGTGCTAACTAAGCATTTTTACTCTCGCAATTTAGGAAAGAGCATCATCTTAAGTGCTCCAGTCAGTTGGCAAAGAGTGGCGTGTAGAGAGGAGTGCCTTTCAAGCTTCTCCAACCCCATCTAAAGAGGGCCAGAGCAAGAAGCAATGAATGACCTTCCCTTAGCGTTCTGCTAAGCTCTGCTCCTGGGAGCCTGCGGGATCGGCCCAGAGCCAATCAGCAGAGAGAAGAAGGGATACCCAGCGGGTGCTCTCCCGCAGTCTGGCTCCCAGGAGCCCCGGGCTCTGGTGAACACTGAGAGAAAACGAAAGACAATAGGGAGGACAGGGATGGAAGAATAGCCTCTCCCACATAACCACACCTGTCATCCTGCTGGAAAGTCATTCCTGATGCCACCTTGATTTACTCCTCAGTGAAGCTTTGTTGGCATTTTGTCCTTGTTATTAACAATCACACATTTATTCATTCATTCAACAAATATGCACTGAGATGTGCTAGGTTCCAAGCATTATGCTTAGACCATGGTGGAGGGAAAGTATGGTAATATTCCTTAGTGTACAAATGTAGTATTACTATAACCTCAAGTTTAGAATCTAATGATGTGTCCTATTTATTCAAAGCTTCTGATTTTGTTAATATCAAATAGTAGATACACCCAAAAACTTTGCTATAATAAACATATCTAACCTGTTGGTCCCCTGAGAGAAAAAAAAATTACTTATGAGTTTGGTGGTTAAAAGAAACCAAGTATATCTATAGCTACTGAAATGGATTGTCTGTAGCTATTTTTATTCCTTCATGGTGTTGGGCTAGGACTTTTGCTTTATCTCCTTTTCTATCAGGAATTGTAAAGTTGTTTGTTGCAGGTGAGGAGAGCATAGATGCTAAGTAGTTTCCCTTGGAAAAACACCAGATAAAATCATATAACTGAGAACTTCCCAATATTAGCTGACTGCCGTGGTAAACAGTCAACTGCCCCACGATGTCTGTCAAGACTTGTCATCAAGAGCCAAGCATGTGGACCACTAGGCCTGCTGCAGAGCTAATAATAATGGCACCAGCCCTTAATTAACTTAGTTTCTCAGAAAAATAATGAACTTCAATGTAAGATCAAGTACAATTCATTTTAACTTTCAAATTCAACACTGATGAATAAGATGGTGATATTATATCATGGAGAAGACTGAGAAAAATTTGTATGGCCTAGTAGTATCAGAATCTACTTCAAACATGGTCATAATCATTTTCTTCTTGTTTATTATTCCGGGAGAGTTCAATCAGTGATGGGTGGGACTTGATTAGAATCAGGGCTGCCCAGAAAGCAGACTCCACAACAAGACTTGTGTGGAAGTAGCTCATTTGGAGAGTGAACCCAGAGCAGAACAAGAAAGGAAAGCCAAAAGACAATTCTGGCACTTCTAAGGAAGCTTGTGAAATGCACCCCAGAACTGTCCATCCAGGGCTGACAAGGAGGAGGCACTAGACCAGCTGCTCTGTCCTGCACTGGCCAAGGGCCGACTACAGGACTTATCGCCCCCGAGCTTCTGGGTTGCACATGTGCGCCTGGCAGGCAGTGTCTGGTATTTGGTGGTGGGAGCCTGAGGCCAAGTGATGTCTGGTTGCAGCTACACTGAGCCGGTCAAAGTCTAAGTTGTGATGGTCACTCCCGCCGGGGCTGGAGAAAAAAAGTGCCCTTTTCCATCTGTCCTAACATTTCTTAGGACAGATGGAAAAGGGCAGAAACTGGAGACTTGCTGTAAAAATCTAATTCAAAGTCAATAAAAGCCCAAAATAGGGCAGTAGAATGTAGGATAGAGTTAGGGCACATTGAAGAAACCTATGCAAAGTTATCCAGTGAAATCTAAAATGACTACCCAGAGGGGAGTTAAGATACTAGATTTTCTTGCTTCTAAGGCTATTAAATATATTCTGAACAAAGTTGAACACTGACAGTGAGAAATTAATCATTGTTCAGATATTTCTTTTCATTTACCTTCTCTTATTATTTTTACAATCCTTGGTACAATACTTTGAAAACTAATAGGCTTAATAAATGCTTATTCAGTTGAACATAGTTAAATTTAATTTACAGTATGAAATCTATTGAGCCGACAATTATTATACCTCATTTTGAATAATCACACAAGTCTGCAAACACAATTTAAGGAAAACTGAATACTTTTCCCTGATAGGCAGTGGATGTACTGCCAGGGCCTTTGAGGACCGGTATGATACTCAGTTTGATTTTACACCAAAAATATGCTGTAGACCTTTTCCCGAAGCTCTATTATATCATCCACCTTAACCAGGAGATTAAAGTGAAAATAAAATGTTATGTTTGTAAGAAATGATGCTTCTCCCCAAAGATCCTTAACAAAGAGAACTATCTTGGTGATAAAGGCATATGTTGAGAGCAAGGAAGGTGTTGAGTTTGGAACATAAAATAATTTGGTGAGCTACTCAGATGTTGTTTAGATTCATATTTTAGAAAGGTATACAGCTCATGGCTCACTCATGGAGACCAAGTCTGAACTGTCATTTGCTGACGTTTTCTTTCTGAACTCAGTGTTTGGTTAATGTGAGTGATGACTAATATCTTCAATGTAAATCATCAAAATGCATTTGTTAACGCTGGTGAAGCATACCGCTTAACTGAGTTCCTAACAGCTTTTTAAAACACAATTTTGTCATGATCAAAGACCTGAATAAGGGCATAAAGTATATACTTGAAAAAACCTTAACTGGCTAATTTGCACGTGGCTTTCTCCACCACAATGTTCTTGGGATTCTCATGATTCTTTTTTTTCGGTACGCGGGCCTCTCACTGTTGTGGCCTCTCCCGTTGCGGAGCACAGGCTCCGGACGCGCGGGCTCAGCGGCCATGGCTCACGGGCCCAGCCGCTCCGCGGCATGTGGGATCTTCCCGGACCGGGGCACGAACCCGTGTCCCCTGCATCGGCAGGCAGATTCTCAACCACTGCGCCACCAGGGAAGCCCTAACTCCATCCTTTAAGTCAAGGGTCCCCAACCCCCGGGGCCTGTTAGAAACCAGGCCACACAGCAGGAGGTGAACGGCCAGGCAAGCAAGGGAAGCTTCATCTGCCTCTCCCCATCGCTCCCTATCGCTCTCATTACCGCCTGAGCCATCCCTCCCCACCCCCCATCCATGGAAGAATTGTCTTCCACAAAACCAGTACCTGGTGCCAGAAAGGTTGGGGACTGCTTCTTTAAGTCATGCTCCGTAGCAGTGGTTCTCAGGCTTCCTTCTCTTTCAAAATCACCTAAGGAGTTACTGAAACCTAGGGATGCCCTGGCTGAACTCCAGACCTATGGAATCAGAGGCCACGATCTGAGATCTACTCACTGCTCTAAAGATCACCTCTGATTTTCACTGCTGGACTGGTTGGCTGTAGCAGGCGATCTGAATTAGCTGACATGTTAGTTGGAAAATGAAATTAAGCATTAAACTTTGCAGGATGCAAATTCTCAATCTCTCTGTTTACTTACTGAAAAATTAGAGAAATCTTATATAATGGGCAATAGGAAAGGTTTCAAAGGTATAGACCCTACTTGCCAGTAAACCCAGCACAAACTCCACCGGCCCAGTCAGGTCAGTACAAGATCTGATTACACCATGATCACTCACTCCTCTCTGCCATTGGTCCCTCGACCCTCTTCCTGCTGGAGTATCCTCCCCGCCTCATATCCATGTATTCATATCCTGCTGTGATTCAGGAACCATCTTGAGCTCTACCTCCTCCTCCTCTAAAACCTTTCCAAAGTCTCCAGCCCACAATAGCATCCTTGTATGTTGAGCTCCAGTAGTTTGTTTTTTTTTTTTAACCTGCTCTATGAATATGGACTTTTGATAACATAGTATCTCGAACAGGGCTTCAGTTAGGCCTTCTGAATGTGTCTCTCCCATGGGAATCGTAAGCTCTCTTAGGGCCAGACTCTCCTATTGTGTTAAATCACCTACCACATCAAACATGTAACGCACTGTAGAATCTTTAAAATTTCCAGTTGGATCTAACTTCTTTCAAAAATATTATGGAATCTCACTTCTTGCTTCCTTTCCCAACTCTGTATGTATAAGCATATGGCAGTCTTTCTCCATATGTTTATGCCCTTACGTGCAATAGATGTATGGTAAATAGTGATACGCTGAAATTTTTTCTCATGAGCTGATGCTCTCTGAATTTCAACATAAGTATTTGATCTGAAAGTGAACTAAACTAGTCATCACTGTTACAATCTCTCATGGGTTTTTATAACATCACATCACATCGTTAAGAGGAAAACAAACCTGAAATTATAGAAGAAAAGCTTGTATTAAGGGACAAATATTTTTATAACTGACAGAGTGGAGCAAAGAATTGAAAGAATTTGGAGGGGATTTTTATAATTCTATCTGAATACGACAATAAATTTTCTCTCAAAAATAAGAGTAATGCCTAAAATGTATATAGTGCTTTACATTTTTACTAAACATTTTCCATTTTTGTTATTCCCAGGACACCTATAAAATAAGAAAAGTGGATATTATTATTCCTATTGTACAAATGAAGAAAGACTTGAGTCCAAATCTACTATCTTTAAGTCTATTTTTCTTCTGTATGAGAGAAAATAGATTGTTGTTGCATGCTCAAAGCACTTGTTTGCTAAATATCTCTATTCTTCACCACTTACAAATTCTGTATGATCAGGGACCTGCCTGTCTTGTTCATGCTAATTCTAGAACCCAGAACAGTGCTGCCACATAATAAGGGCTGATTAAATACTTAATGTATGAATGAAGTTTTAGTCTCTGGAATGGAAGGCTAAGAAACAAGGCTTGTTAGTGGCTTGGGGTAATGAGTTTGAAGAGGACTCTGAAGTCGTTCCAGGCGCTCACAAGGGGATACATTCCTCTCCCCACCTCTTCACACCACACCCTGTGGCGGCCTGACCCACACGTGAAGCTCCTTAAAAGCATTTTTACTCAAAGTCTACTTGGCATTTAGAATACTGAATGAAATTTCTTATTTGAGAGCTGTCATAGGAAGAAGACAATGCTTTGATGCGTGCTCACCTTTTAGTGCTAAGAGCATCAGAATTTACTGGACAACTGAAAGAATGAATCTCCATAATTAAATTTTCTACAAGCCTACAAACATATTTTCAGGATCTGCTATGTGAATGAACACAATTTGGCACTCCAAACCCACAGCGTAAACTACTCAGAAATACCACCTGAACTTGGTTCTCATACTCTGAAGAGTGTGGTTACAAGGGAAAATTCCTGCTGGGAATTTTCCTGAAGGTCGGGAAACTTTGGTCCAGGGAGGGGAGAGTTGGATGAGTTTTCAGGAGAAACAACCTATCTCTTTTGCAGTGGGATTTGATGAGTAAATCAACAGCAGGACTCACCCTGCTCTTACCTGCATGTCTCAGAGGTGGAAAAACAAGTCATAGCAAAGCCTCAGAAAACGGTCACCATCACTTTAAGTATCGGTGGCAAGGATGGGTGAGGGTTGAGAGGGCATGTGTATGGGAGTGCACACACAGGTACACACGCACACAGTCTACACACTAGAGGGTATGCATATTCCCAATGGCATATCGACAGATTTTGTTCAATTCCCAGACTAACTAAGAGTTGTGAGTTTAAGTTTTATTCAGGGTCTTACAGAGGACTATAGTCCGGGAGATAGGTCTAAGAAGCTGCTCCAAAGAAGTAGCGGGGATATATGGGGTAGTGGGGATAAATTCATATATATATGAATTTTGTGGCTGGGAAATACATGATGCCAAACATACATCTTGGTGAAAGATTACTGCTAGGCACAAAGAACAGGTATCTCAAGTTAATGATTTTAGTGTTTTTCTGTGTATAGGAGGATGCAAGAATCTGGGGTCATTGAAATTCTTCCTGAGATATGCATCTTAACTATCTAGGTGCCCATTTATACAAAGCACAGAATGCCTCATCCTGTTTTTTCATCCCTCAGGGTGCACTGTCCGTGGCTGATTGCAGTGGGTTGCGACTTAACCCTTGTAAAGCTGGATGATGAGTAATAAACATTCTTTGTTCTTTTTTTTTTTGTTCACAAATGTGTATAGACATAATTATATAAATCATTCTTAAACTGCATAAATTGATAGTGACCAGCTTCTTGTGATGTACCTCACAACCTATTAGAACATAGGAGGCTGTCTTGATGCCCGAAGGACTGAGAACTTCTGCCTTAGAGCAGTGCTTCTCCTACTTTAACGTGAATACAAGCTCCCTGAGGATGTTGTTAAAATGCAGATTCTGATTCTCTAGGTCTGGGGTGGGGACCTGAGAGTCTGCATCTCTAACAAGCCTAGTGTCTTGGGATTCCAAGTATGGTCCTGGACCAGCAGCTGCAGCATCACCAGGGAGCTATTTTACAGCCTTGTAGGTGAGTCCAGTGTGCAGCCACGGTTGAGAACCACCACTCCAAAGTGAATGAGATGAAGTCACTAGATGATGGTTATTGACCCTCCCCAGCTGCAAGCCCTCTGAGAGCCTTCTAAAGGTTTATAAGTCAGTGATTGTCAAGAGTCGCCTGGAGGGCTTCCCTGGTGGCGCAGTGGTTGAGAGTCCGCCTGCAGATGCAGGGGATACGGGTTCGTGCCCCGGTCCGGGAAGATCCCACATGCCGCGGAGCGGCTGGGCCCGTGAGCCATGGCCGCTGAGCCTGCGCGTCCGGAGCCTGTGCTCCGCAACGGGAGAGGCCACAACAGTGAGAGGCCCACGTACAGCAAAAAAAAAAAAAAAAGTCACCTGGAGAGCTTTGTCAAAACCCTTTCCCACCTTGCTAAATTTTGAAATAAGTAAGTGGTAGAATCTGGAATTGGGAATTTTGAGGAGCCCTATTTCATGAAGTGTCTTTTGATTTTCCTATCCTATCTGTACTCTCTCTTCCAGATTTTACCCTACTTATATGATTCTCCTACTTCTCATAAAGTTTATGACGTCAGTCATTTCTATCTGGTATAAATTAGTTTGGCATTTTTGCACTTATCTCAGGGATACTTGGATTTAAGTCATCTATATCTATGAAATAAAGAGTCCATCTCTTGTTAATAGAGTGTAAGACATCAGCAAACAGATAAGAAACATCGCTTGAGATCAACAAACTCTTCTCTACCCACATACAAACATTTCCTCCTACCCTCCCATCCTGCCTCTCACCCAGCCATTTTCTTCCTGATATTGCCTGAATTTAAGGCAAAATATTGAAGCTTTGTCTATTTCCATTTATTTATAAAGACAGACCATGACGTGTTAATAATAAATGTCTGAAATTAACATATTATTTTTAAAGTTCTGTGAAGTACTAAATATTGCTTTTAAGAATACATTTTGTCTGGACTTCCCTGGTGATCCAGTGGTTAAGACTTTGCCTTCCAATGCAGGGGATGCAGGTTCAATCTCTGGCTGGGGAGCTAGGATCCCACATGCCTTGGGGCCAAAAAAAACAAAACAAAAAGCAGAAGCAATATTGTAACAAATTCAATAAAGACTTTAAAAATGGTCCACATCAAAAAAAAAAATCTTTAAAAAAAATAATTTTGTCTATTCTTGATATGGTTAATGTTATCTGAATAATTTCATTATGCAAACTGATGTCTTATGTAATATATTAGTATAAAACGTATGCAATTTTATAGATGAGGAAACCCCACTTCTTATCACCTGTGAGTGATAGTAGGTACTCTGTGATGGACATTTAAAGCTTGATGGATATTTAGTAAAGTGTGCACAGTGCCATCTAGTGTTATACAGTCATCATTGCATGACCTAAATAAATTCCTCGTTTTCTAAAATGACTTGATAACTCGACAGTAAGTAACATACAACTGTCAGACCTTTAAAACAGACCTCTTAATAACTTCCTAATGACTCTCAACTTAGCTCATTTCTTAATGTTCCTATTTAATTAAGCAAAAGGCTTGTGATACTTACGTTTTTCAATAATAATTAATAGATATTGAATGCTTGTTATGCACTAAGCACTATGTGAAGTGCTTTACATGGATTATTTCATTTGCTTCCCACAATAACCCTGTAATGGAAAAGCTGTTATTGTCCACATTTTACAGATGAGGAAGCTGAAACTTAAGAACATTAAGTGACTTGCTCAAGGTCATAATGGATAGCCAGTAGGGAAACCAGGTGGAAACCCAATCAACCAGCCAAGAACGTGTACTACTCTGTGCTGTGATCTGAACCTCTCAAAGTAGTTACCAGTGAAATAAAGCTTCCAAGAAATCTTTATGAAAGCAGGCCTTCCTTACCAGGTCTCTGTTAACAAAAACAGTGAAATCAATTCAAACTCCACTAACGCAGAATATTTGACAACCAAACTGAATAGGTATCTGCTTTTGTGGCTGGGATGGTGTTTGTGCTTCTCTGATATCACCTATACAATATATGCTCAAAATTGTATGTTAATTAGTTTATTGAATTTGGAGGACTGGGCTAAAACTTAAGTTTGGATTCATAATAAATCTTGTAAATTAATAATAGCATAGCATGGCTGCAGATCAGAGAGTGTTTAATGATTTTAACACAAAATATTATGTGCCAAGCCCTGTGGTCAGCACTTGTGTATACCTTTTCTCTTTTCTCTTCACTACAACTCCCTCTGGGTGGCATTAGCTTTCTCATTTCTAAAAAGGGAATAATAAACTGTATAGAGGTGAAATAACTTGCCCACAGTTTTACAGTTATTAGTGGAGCCAGGAGTGAAACCTCAGTCTTTGTGATGGCAAAATCTGTATCATTTCTACTCTACCACTCCTAGAAAATAATGTGCATAATTATAGTTGTCTCTGTACTGCCACCCCCTATGTAAAAATGCCACCGTCTCTTACTTGGACTAGAGCAATAGTCTCCAGCGATTTCTGCATGTGTGCCTGTCCATCTCTGTCCCTTTCTTCCCTCACTGTCAGAAATGATATCTTTAAGCTGCATTACTGACCATGTCACTCTGCTGTTCAAAACCCATGTCTTAAAATAAAGACCAAAATCCTTATAGCGGTTACAGTGCTCCTCTACCTTATCTTGTTCTTCAGGCCCCTTCACGACCATATCGTAATCCCATTTTGTACCTGGCACCCTGTCCGTCACAGTAAGTCATGATTTCTGATCATCTGTTTGTGCGATAGTGAGGCATGCCTGTATCCCCACCAGACTGTGAGTCCATGAGGCAGGAACCACACCTGTATGACTTGCCATCGAGTCCTCAGGACCTACCACAGTGCCCAGCACATAATTATGAAAACTAGTTTTTTTTAAGTCACTTACAACTATCTATTCTCACAGCCAGAATTCGTATTTTATTTTTCCTTCTATTGAGACCTTAGATGTGTAAAGACACAAATACAGAACAGATTTATTTTTAATAACTTTCATATGATTTTCAGATGTTTTACTTGTCTATAATCATAGGCCATTATTATTTCCTATGGTATATGCCTTATTCCAAGCGTTTTACCGGCATCATCCCATTTAACCTTCATAGTCATTATCGGAGGGTAAGAACTGTTATCAGCCCCACTTTTCTAAGATGAAGATCCAGAGGAGTCAAGTAAGTTGACTGTTGATATATCTAAGATTCAATCCAAGGCTCGTATGATTGTTCATGACTACGCCTTGTCGCGTCGTTAGCGATTGAATGCATCCTTAGAAGACCCTGTTTCACTGTTGTCATTTCCTTGTCATGCACTCACTTAGCCAACAAATATTCATTAAGCTCCTGTGATGTGTGAGGCCCTGTGACAGTGCTAGGGGTGTGAACAATTATCATGACAGGCAGTCTCTTTCTGTGGCATGTGGGATGCAGAGGCGGAAACAGATGACCAGCTGGTCTGTACAGAGAATCCACACATACTGCGATGGGGAAGAACAGGATTCTAAGGTGACACATAGGAGGGATACAAAACCTAGAGGCAGGGGATCCAGAAGACATCCTTGAAGAAATGGTATTGACACTACGTTACGGTGGATGGGACATGGATACGAAGTAAATGAGGCCAGATCAAAAAGAACTTTGCAAGACATGTTGAAGAGTTTGGATTTCAAATTAATGGGAAGTTATTAAAGGACTTTCAGCAGCATACAAGTGACATGTCAGATTTGCAGTTCAGAAATATCACTCTGACTACAGTGTGTAGGAAGAATTGGAATGGAGAAAGAATAAGGACAAAAGAACTGATTTAGTCAACCAATAAGAGATAATGAAGACAGCAATGGATGATGGAATTGGGTGATGCAAATAAGGGTCCATGGAAATGGAGGCGTTAAAGTGACATTTAAGAGATATATTCACAAGACTTGGTCACTGAGAGCATGTGGGATGTGAGGACCCGGGGATGAAATGCGGATTCTGGCTGGACGATGGGGAGGGACGGGGGCTAGTGCCATTCACTAGAGAAGGGAACCCCAGAGAAAGTGGGTTTGGAAGAGAAGAGGTGAGTATAGGCTGGACACACAGAGGCTAAATTGCCTAAGGAACCTCCCCGTGGGTCTGTTGGCCACTCCTGTGGACCTGTGTTATTCCACTTGTGGGAATCCTGAGGACCCCCCTGTGCTCTACAACATCTCCTCAGGAGAGACCTAGCCGTCCAGACTATCTCCCTCCACCAGCAGCCATTTCCTGCCTTGTAGCCATCTCCCTCCTGTGCTCAAGTTCACAGTCCATATTCCTCTTCTCCAATGCCTGTTTCATGTGATCCATAGCCAGGATCCAGATCAGGATAGTTCAGTAGCCCACTTCCTATGGTTACCTGGACACAGATAGAAATCAGGACGATGGAGGAGATCTCATCATCACTGCTCTCTGTATCCTGTACCCAGACATCCCCAAGGACTAGATCCAGAGGATTTGTAGGTCAAACAGATAGGGAATAATTATAGGAATAGTAGCTATTTCCCTCAAAAAAATTTAATTAATAAATAAATTCAACTTGTAATGCCATCTCCCTTGGAGTACCTCACTTGCTAAATTGAAAAATTGGATAAATAACATTAAGAAATACAAAGAACATCCTTGTTACGTGATATACAGAGAAGGTTGCAAAACTGGAATCACATCTGAATTCATCCAAATCTAATAAATATTTAAGTAATTCAGTTGGAAAGTGATTTGTATTCCTCTGCTCCAAACCAGAGATATGCCAAAAAGTTTTCTTTTGACGTGACTTACATTATTCATTTGTTTATGTATAATGTATTGTACCCATGTACCAGGCACTCCCACTTTTGATTTCATACATTTTTCCATTTAATGAACACAATCCCCACTTTATAGATGAGGAAAGTGAGGCTCTAAGTCAAGGCTAAAAGTAGAAGAGCTAGATGTGGACCTAGGTCTTTGGACTCCAAGTCCGGTGTTAATTTCAACTTCAAGTCCAGGATCTCAATAGATGTTAGTTTTGTTTTTCAAATATAGTATCAGAAGTGAGCAAAGAGACAGGAGAATAAAACTTGAAAGCTGTTGGTGGAAAAGCATATGTGGTGTGTATAGTTCTCAGGAATTAAAACATAAGTATATACTTCATTGAGAAAATCAACATATTTATTTTCAAACACCAAAGTGTAATGAAAAGTGGACCTTAAACTTGGTGAAGATGTGGAGAATCTGGAACTCTCACACTCCTGATGGGAGTGTAAAACACTACCACTACTTTGGAAAACACTTTGGAAGTTTCATAATTAAATATGCACCTACCATACAACCTAGCCACTTTGTTTCTAAGTATTTACCAAAAGAAATGGAAGTATATATGTCTATACAAAGATTTGTACGTGATTGTTCATAGCAGCTTTATTCATAATAACCAGTAACTGGAGCAACACAAATGTCTGTCAACAGGTGAGTTGATAACCAAATTGTGGCATATCCATTTAACAGAATACCATTCAGCATTAAAAAAAAAAAAAAAAAAAAAAAAAAAAAAAGGAACAAACTATTATCATGCAACAACATAGATGATTCTCAAAATAGTTACACTTCATAAAAAGAATATAGACCAAAAAAAAGAGTACATATGGTATGATTCCAGCCATATAGAATTCTAGAAAATCGTGATGGAAAGCAGATCTGTGGTTGCCTAGGGTGGGGAGCAGGATGGATCAGAAAGTGCATGAGGAGACCTTTGGGGTTGATACACGTGTCTATCATCTTGATTGTGGTGATGTTATCTGGGAATGTCATAACAAGACCTCGGGGTGAACAGGAAAGAAATAGAAATGGATGTCTTGACTATCCTAGTGAAAGTAACCATGACTTAAGTTACACGAGCTTACTAACAATGGAACCAAGAAACTGTTCTTGATCAGGTGAGTTAAGTGACCTGTGCCTTAGTTCTACTGCTGCATTGTAGAGATAGCTTTTCCTTTTCCCCAAGCCTGCCTTCCTGCTTACTTTAACTTTACCTTTTTTCTTATTTCAAACCTCATACTACTAAAAATACGTAAATAAATGAAAATATATTAAATGCTCAAATGCAGTTTTGATAGCCTTTCAAACACTAGAATTTAAGTGTTGGTTTTCTCTTTTCTTTGTAAGGGGTCAGTGTGTACAAGTGGGAAAATGCTTTAAAGCCACATAGACTTGTTAATTTTAATCACGAGTACTCTATACTTGAGAGTTGCTAAGAAACTAGATCTTAAAAGTTCTCGCCACAAAAAAGAACTGATAATTCTGGAACATGACGTGTTAGCTAATGCTATGGTGGTAATCATACTGCAATACAGAAATGTATCAAATCAACACAGAAATGTATCAGATCAACACCTGAAACTTACACAGTGTTATATACCAATTATATCTCAATATTTTAAAAAGCCAACAAGACCTGGATACAAATGCCAGGTGACTTACCTTGGACCTTTGCAGTTGTCAGTTAACTTCGTTGATCCTCACCTTCCTCACATGTAAGTATTTCAGGGGTCTATTATGAAGAATAGAAATAACTCTCTACTGTGATGTTCAGAAAATCATTTGTTTGCTGTTACACATTGTACACCAGCTCTTTGAGATCCTGCACTACGTGCCTTTACTGATGTCAACTCCTGTAGTAGTGGAACACATACCGAAGCCTATGAGGCACCTTGTCAAAACAGGACAGATGGTACATGTATAATAATGAATTTACCTTTCCATGCACTCTGGTCTGATGTGTCCACTCTGCTTTCATTGTATGTAGTGCACCTGGTGGACATTTGGAACGTCATAGAAGCTTTGAGGGAAAATGGTCTGAACAACGTGGACCCAAACATAGAACTCAACGTGGCCCGATTGGAGGCTGTGCTCTCCACCATTTTTTACCAGCTCAACAAAAGAATGCCAACCACTCACCAAATTCAGGTGGAGCAGTCCATCAGCCTCCTGCTAAACTTCCTGCTGGCAGCCTTTGATCCGTAAGCTCCCTCCGAATATCTGTGACTCACTACATGTTCGGTCTCCCCTTCCTCTTGCGCTTCTTGGTCTTTATTCCGAAGAATTGTCTAGAGTAACCAACTGCTTCTTTTTTTCTTGGTCAGATACTTATCTCAATAAAGTTTCTGTATGTTTAATATAAATTTTAAATGCTTTGGAAATGACTTAGAGAGTAAAATAGCTCCATAGGAAGTGGAGGACAATTGTATTTTATGTGCTGACCTTTATTTAACTCAACCCACGCTTCCTAGAAGCTATGGACGCTTGGAAGCGTTGCGTGATAGGCCTGTGGAGCGATTTAATGAACCGTGATGTGGGAGGATGTTTTTAATGCTCTCCTTTGCAAATTGTCTAAGACAGTGTTTCTGAGGTGTCATAACAAGACCCTAGAGCAAACAGATGTTGAAAAGGGTTCCTTCCTTGACCAGTCTAGTAAAAGTAGCCGTGACTTGCATTAAATGGACTGGTGGATAATGTACCATGTAAAACAATGTGATGCCAGCCACACAGCACGACTGAAACTCAGCTTCATTATCTTATAACTTCCCCTCGCAGACTCAGGGAATTTCAGAACTGTCTGAGATCTTAAAGACCATTATTCCAAACCTCTCATTTTACAGATGAAGGACCCGAAGCACAGAGAGATTGTCACTTGTCCAGTGACAATCAGCAGATCCAGTGGCTCTCAGCATGATAGTGGCAGAGTGGAGATTTAGAGATTCAGCTTCGATTATTTTTCCAAGGCACATGTGGCAGCCCTGTGAAATGTAAAACCTCCCCTGAATCCCATTATCAGCCAAAAATTTCAAAGGAACGTTTGCTGATGGCCCCTAGGCTAGATATAGGATCAGCACATCCAGTTTCACCCCTGGTTTTGAATATTAAGAAGGAAAATTGCTAGCTTGATCTTTCAGCAATCCCATTTTAAGAATCTCAGAAGATTTTGCTTAGTCTCGTTGTCTAGCCAATGCTTGGGAATATTTAAACCCAGCACTGGAGATGTTCCAGCCAGGCTAATGTTATTATGCCACTCACAGAAGTCACCAGCTGTCACTCTGCAGCCTAGCGTGGTGACAAAATTGTACGTGCTCAGTTTGACCAGTATACATTATTGTCTACATGTTAGTATTTTGAGAAATTCTCAAGTTGAAATAAACAAGCAGTCCAGCCTGATAGATTTCATACTTAGTCGGTGCAGCCTTCAGAAGTGATGTACTGCTTTGGGCTAATCACTGTGGTAGCCAAGCGACAGGGCTGGAAGAGGAAGATGTGGTTCCACATGACAGGTGGCAGAGTGGAACCAAGCCGTGGAATTTCTATAACAGCATTTCTGTCGTGTCCCCTTAACAAGAGCATGGCAGCTTCCAGACCTGTTACTGAAGTCTTCCGGAGCCTTATTTGTTATAACAATGGAAAATGTAGAGAGAATTTCCTGCTACATCTTGGGGTATTTCTAGAGGATTCATAAGGAATCAGAGCTAAAAAATAATTTGGACCAACTCTGTAAATACAGAAATGGGGCCAAATGAACAATAAGGATGGGGTATTTTGTGAAACAGATGGGGCTTAACCTAATAGATTTTTCACTTTTGTTTGGAAATATTGGGAAGGGCATTTCAAAAAACAGAGCTGTAAATGTTCTCTAAATAGCTATGATAATGTAGCTGAATCATTGCAAGATTGTTGGATGCTAAGCCTAAGGATTATAACAAGAAAAAGAGTAGTTCACTTTTCTCCACACCCTCTCCAGCATTTATTGTTTCTAGATTTTTTGATGATGGCCATTCTGACCGGTGTGAGATGATATCTCATTGTAGTTTTGATTTGCATTTCTCTAATGGTTAATGATGTTGAGCATTCTTTCATGTGTTTGTTAGCAATCTGTATATCTTCTTTGGAGAAATGTCTATTTAGGTCTTCTGCCTATTTTTGGATTGGGTTGTTTGTGTTTTTGTTATTGAGCTGCATGAGCTGCTTGTAAACCTTGGAGATTAATCCTTTGTCAGTTGCTTCATTTGCAAATATTTTCTCCCATTCTGAGGGCTGTCTTTTGGTCTTGTTTCTGGTTTCCTTAGCTGTGCAAAAGCTTGCACTGTTGGTGGGAATGTAAATTGATACAGCCACTATGGAGAACAGTTATGGAGGTTACTTCAAAAAGTAAAAATAGAACTATCATACGACCCAGCAATCCCACTACTGGGCATATACCCTGAGGAAACCATAATTCAAAAAGAGTCATGTACCAAAATGTTCATTGCAGCTCTATTTACAATAGCCAGGATGTGGAAGCAACCTAAGTGTCCATCATCAGATGAATGGATAAAGAAGATGTGGCAAATATATATAATGGAATATTACTCAGCCATAAAAAGAAATGAAACTGAGATATTTATAGTGAGGTGGATGGACCTAGAGTCTGTCATACAGAGTGAAGTAAGTCAGAAAGAGAAAAACAAATACCGTATGCTAACACATATATATGGAATCTAAAAAAAAAAGGGGGGGGGTTGGTCATGAAGAATCTAGGGGTAGGATGGGAATAAAGACACAGACCTACTAGAGAATGGACTTGAGGATATGCGGAGGGGGAAGGATAAGCTGTGACAAAGTGAGAGAGTGGCATGGACACATATACACTACCAAACGTAAAATAGATAGCTAGTGGGAAGCAGCGGCATAGCACAGGGAGATCAGCTCAGTGGTTTGTGACCACCTAGAGGGGTGGGATAGGGAGGGTGGGAGGGAGGGAGATGCAAGAGGGAAGAGATATGGGAACATATGTATATGTATAACTGATTCACTTTGTTATAAAGCAGAAACTAACACACCATTGTAAAGCAATTATACTGCAATAAAGATGTTAAAAAAAAAGAGTAGTTCGCACAAATGTTCAGAATAAATATTTGATTCCTAATCTTCTTACACATAGGAAGGCCCCTGATATATTCTTTCAGTAATCTCATTGTAGTAGATTTAGAAACACATCCACCCGAAGAAATCTCATTGTAGAGATTCACAGACACATCCACACAGAGACCCCAGTCTGCAGATGCTTCTTCCTGCTCTCCTTTGGCAGAGCAAATGAATACAGGCAGTTCTACTGAAAAACAGAATTTCTGTCTGATGGATTTTGAAATTTTAGACAATGTGAGAGGTGAGCCATCAGGAAGTCCCAGTACCTGGAGATACAATTTAGAAGTGAATATAAGAATAGAAACAAGAATAAAATGACTTCAATTCTATCTCTTATAATAGTAAACTTCTAATTATCCACTTGAGATCCAGTATGGAAATCTGATGTCACTTCCTACTACCTGTCCCATAATACCCAAATTTTTATTTTTTATTTTTTATTGAAGTATAGATGATTTACACTGTTGTGTTAATTTCTGCTGCATAGCAAAGTGATTCAGTTATACATATATATATTCCTTTTTCATATTCTTTTCCATTATGGTTTATCATAGGATGCTGAACATAGTTCCCTGTGCTTTACAGTAGGACCTTGTTGTTTATCCATTCTATATGTAATAGCTTACATCTGCTAATCCCAACCTACCACTCCATCCCCCTCCCAACCCCCTCCCCCTTGGCAATCACAAGTCTGTTCTCTATGTCCATAAGTCTGTTTCTGTTTGTAGATAGGTTCATTTGTGTCATATTTTAGATTCCACATATAAATGATATCATATGGTATTTGTCTTTCTCCTTCTGACTTACTTCACTTAGTATGATAATCTCTAGTTGTATCCATGATGCTGCAAATGGCATTAATTCTCAGAACCCAAGTATTTAAGGGAGCCTTCTGTATTTTGGTAGACATTAATGAGCCTGATATGATAGATCAATGATGTGTTGTTGCTATTACAAAATCACTGAAACATTTAGGAGATTTTCCCCTCATTTGCTGTATTTTAAATGGACATACTAAAAGAAAAATAGAGGAAAAATCCAAAATAAAAGAGTTAGAGATGCCTTAACAACCTGGACTCTAAAGAGGTAATGTAAAAAAACCAAAAAAAAAAAAAAAATTAAAGGAAAGGCAGTAATTTAAACCCATGAAGAATAGAACTTGCATTCAAAGAAATATGTTCATTATTTTGCTTGTGCCTTAAAGTTCACCAGCCCCAGCCAGTTGAACTCTGCCAAGAAATAGTGACCTGAAATGAGGATCAAGGTCCACTTGAGTTGGAGGCATCCCTGAGAACCAGACTCACTTTCCCACAACCATAGTTCCCCAAGAGTATCACCCTTTTGTTCCTCTCCCCACCAGAATCCCTGGATCTCAGTTCTCACACAGGCATGCTTGCCACAGGCTATAGTCAGTTTCCCGGTTGTAAGGTTACTCTGCTCTTTGGCCAAGTGAGCCTCAAGATACAGTACATCACCACATACATAGGATGATTTGTAGACTTTCAGGAGCTAGCATTTGCCTCCAATGGCCTATGCCATGCTTGCCGTCCTGTCACTGAATAGGCAGTCCCTTCAGTCTAGAAGGTTTTTGTCTTGATCACTTTCCTTCTAAAATGGATACTTGGGAGGGATATCACCCAGTGGGCTATTAACCAACCAACTTCTAAGCAGACCCTTTCTACAGCCAGAAGCTTTCTTCTCTAAGTGTCTCTAGGGAAATGGAGGGGTGTGCCTGGGAAGCATGGGAAAGGAGGTCTCAGAAGAAGGGAGCAGGGCTGAGAGGGAAGAAGAATATGAGGAAATGACCAGAGCCTTGAGTCAGTCTCCTCCTCTTCTCTCTTTCCTTCTGTGTCCCCCAAGAACTGACCTGCCTTGCCTCCTTCCCTGTTTGCTGGCAGGAGCCTTCCCCTGAGGCTCTCTCTTTCAGAACCCACTAACTCGGCAGCCCTTTTCCTCTCACTTCTTGTCCATATCCCAGTGGGGGTGAAAATCCCTTTGAAGTGTTCTAAGGACTTTTACTGTTATTACTTTTTAGGGAATTGAAAGTAACAACAAAAAAAATGGCAGAAAGGTACAAGATGAAAATTTTAAAAAAACTATATATACCTTTATTGAGGTAGAATGGTTACCTAGAAAATAATTCTTCAAAGTTGATCATGTACGGCCTTTTGGAGAGGTGGGGTCATAGACACTGATACACTGTGAAGCCCTTCAGCTCTCATGGCCAAGCTGCTCACCCTCTGCCAGGTCCCACTGTTCCTTGAACATGACTCTGATAGTCTCTTGAGATGCCTGTCTCTCTGCTTATCTGACTGACCCCCACAAGCTACTGTCAAGTGGGACCATGTCTTTTTCTTTGTATGTACAGCACCTGAGCCAATATCCAGCTCATAATGAATCAGTGAGTGAATGAATAAGTGAATGAAAATCAAAGGTGGACTTAGCTCTTATCACACTAACTTCTTTTCTTTCTTTTTCTGAGATTAAGTCCTCCTTAATCTCCAATCTTTTACTAAATCTAGTGGTTCTAAGTTTGCTCTGTCATCTAGATTCATACCCTCTGTTTTCACTTCTCCTGCACAGAGAAGATCACTAGATGTCCATGGTTACTAATGTGGGCGATCCCATTTTCACAGAAGACTTTAACGTGCTTCTCTTTACCCTCTTCCTGCTTCCCCAGGAAACACTAACATCAACTTTTGTCAGTTGACTTAATCTCATTTCAATTCAGGAGCCTCCCTTCTTGGCACAGTTCCTCATAAAGTAGAGTATATGACAGGGGCCTCACTTTTAGCAAATATTATTTCCACATATATTCGAAAACTCGAAGTAGGACAATGATATATATTAAACAGTTGTTTTTCTATTTTTGGAAGTCAATTCTTTTTTTCTTTTTTCTGTTAATGTAGACTCAGATTTTTTTTTAACATCTTTACTGGAGTATAATTGCTTTACAATGGTGTGTTAGTTTCTACTGTATAATAAAGTGAATCAGCTGTACATATACATATATCCCCATATCTCCTCCTTCTTGCGTCTCCCTCCCACCCTCCCTATCCCACCCCTCTAGGTGGTCACAAGGCACCGAGCTGATCTCCCTGTGCTATGCGGCTGCTTCCCACTAGCTATCTATTTCACATTTGGTAGTGTATATATGTCCCTGCCACTCTCTCACTTCGTCCCAGCTTGCCCTTCCCCCTCCCCTTGTCCTCAAGTCCATTCTCTACATCAGTTCTTAATGCGAATTCTCTAATGATGTTAATAATATTATAATTATGCTAAGATGTACTCAGCATTTACTGTGTGCCAGTAATCTTACTGGTTTGGTGTTACCTTATTATAATTTTTCAGGTTGAGTAGGTGATGAAGCTGAGACATAAAAAGGGTAGATGATTTGCAGGTCATACAGCTTCCTACTAGGTGAGGTAAGTGGGGGAAAATCCTTTTGTTTCAGGCATCAGTTTAAATTCAGCTCTATTCACGCTTTCTGTTTCATCTTTTTATATGAGAATTAATGTGCTTTCCCCCCCCAGACTTACCCTGCTTATTACAGGATATTATTATTATGCTCACATTCCTAACCTTTCCAGTGTGTGATCTTTAGACATATTTGACAGAGTGTATGTGCAAGAGCTATCTGGACTTAACAAGTTTTACACTGTAGATTTACAGTCAGTTTTATGACAGCCATCCAGAGCTCCAAACCCATCGTATAATAGTCTTTCGTAGAGAATACAAAATTCTGGAATTTTCCTCTTTGTTTGACATCTTGAACCTTGCTGAGCCATTTGAATATCCTTTCCCACTGCTGAGCCCCCGACATGATGAAAGGTACCACAGCACTATTTCAGATGCATGGATATGAAATAATACTGGAACTTTGCCAATATCCTTCTGCCTTTTGAGTTGTAAAAATGATTCTGATGTTCAATGCAATATGCACTGCAAAATACACCAACAAAATGTGTTGTTTACATGTGAGGCTCTATGGGTGGGTGAGAATGAAGGAAAAAGAGAAGAGTCACACGAAACCAAATGTTCTTCTCTTGGCGTTTTACTGTGTATGTGCCTCCATCTTTAAAATGTACTTGGCTTGGTGATTTTTTTCTTAGCACATCTTAAATCCAAGATGTCCACATTCTCTACTCACTAAAATTTTGTGCTGGTGAGAAATACCTTGTTCCAAGATTCCTTCATGTTGCTAAAATGGAAGCTCTTTCCAAAGAATTCTCATAATTGTAGATAAATTGAACATCCGTAATGTCACTCATCTTCCTGTCAGATGTACTTTGGATGAGTGGCAGGTGGGATTTCATGGGAGAGAGGGAGACATGTCAACAGATTTGGCCCCTTCAATTCTCCATTCTAGACAAACTCCTGGCAAACTCACCTGGCCCGGTGCTATGAGGAATTATTTTCCCGGATGTTTTGCTAACATTATGGGGATCCCAAAGTGATGCCAGGGCCAAATAAGGGATTAATTTCTATGTGTTCACATGTTAACTTTAGTCTCCCCAAAACAAGAGTAATTATGTCTGTGATCCCTTCTAAATTCAACATCTCACATGACTGCACCATCTAATATTAAGAGCCATTAAGTTAACCTTTGTAGTTTTCCTCAAAACTTAGTACTGCTCAGTATAAAACTTAAGTGGTAAATCAGAACATTTCACTTGTGCATTCATTAATTTAACTAACATGTATTAAGAACTCACTATGTTCTAGGTGCTACAATAGACGGGGGATGATAGTTGAGTAAGACATGGACTCTGCCCTTAAAATGTGTTGTATTAAAATTAACTAGTTTTGACTCCTTCTCCCAAGTAGATGATGAGCAAATTTGGAGGGTAGGAGCCACGTCTTATTCATCTTTATATGCCCCACTTCTGAGGCATTGCTAGTAAATATTTCTTGAGTTAATAAATGTGTGTTCCATATGAACAAAATAATTCCCAGAGGAGAAACATGTTATGACAGAGGCATGTTGTGGAAGACAGAGGAGGAAGCAATTCTCCCAGTGAATTAAGCCACCAAAGTGTGTGAGAAACCCAAGTGTGAGTGCTGGGCCTTTGCTTATCATAAATGCTTTGGTAAAATATGTTGGTAAGAGAAGAGCTCCTGGTTTTAGTATTCTTAAATAGAGAAATAATTCCTTGGGCCTGTTCAAATAAGAATTGGTCAGGATTCAATCTCACTTTCAGGGACTTGATATTTGTCCTGGGGCTCTGTAATTTCAAACAGGGAACTCTCTTGGGAACTTGGAGAAATTTTATACTCTGTTTCTGTTGACCTAAAGCAAATAGACTACCAGTTATTTCTCCAGAAAGGGGAGAATAAAGGGTTTATTCGGGATCAACAAGGAATTGCTATTCAGGGTCTGCAACCCTGGAGAGTCCCCACAGGGGAAGGCAAGGAGAGCACTTCTATAGAGGGGGGAAAGGAAGTTGGGAGGGCTGTAGTAAACAAAGAGTCCATGGCTTTTCATTGGCTGAGTCCTTGCCAGGAAAGGAGTCTTTCTTCTTCCGGTTGGGCTCTGTTATCATCGCAGGGTGGGAGAGCGCCCCCTGCTGGCCTCCTGACTATTTAATTGGGGTTTCTGTTTATTAAATTTTTACAGTTCCAACTTCAGCCTACCATCCCAGACCTATCAATATCTATTTGTTCTTTTTCCTTCTTGTCAAAAGTAGATTTTCCTTCCCAGACAACTTTTCCCTAAAAGTAGTATCTTAGTTAAAAGAAGTCAGTTTGTCTCTTTGTATAGTCATGGAAAAAGCCCAGCATAAAGCAGTTACTCATTTTCTGTGATAATGAGTCAAACTTTGAAGTAACGCATGTTTTTAAGACAGACATTCTACCAATCTCCATATATATTTTTTAACCAAAGTGTAAGTGCTTTCCTTTTCCCATTTTCAATCAGGTATCCTGTAGGAAAATTTGAAATTTTTCAGAATGAGCAAACAAGGTATAAGGGGAAATAAACAATTTAAAGAAACATTGATTAGTGAAGCAATTTTAGTTTCTACCTTTGATAATTTGCTGGTTCTCATAAATATCCTTTTAGGTGTTAATTAAGTATCAAGATAACAATTTAATTGGGTACTTTTGATGTCGAGCTAGAACAGGAAAGTAAAATTTGCAAAGGCAAAAGCTTCAGGATAATTGGCTTAAAAAAATTATTTCATGATGCAAAAAAACAAATAGTGAGGGGGAAGTGAGTAAAATATGTATATGCCTTTTGTTCTCTCTCTACATTGAAAGAGAAAACATTAAAATAAGTAAAATTTTGTTTTACTTTAAAGGTAAAATTATTCTTTTAATAAAAATGATAGACTGGTAGTAAACTTATTTTTAAAGCTTTTACTGTACCTTTTACACTAGCAGATTTCATTCACAAATAAAAGCTTATGTGGTCATGTCATTGATCACTGATTCTAAGGCCCACTCTGGCCCTAAAAGTCAATGATTCTAATGGCTACACTGTATGCTGTATCCAGTATACACTGTACACTGCAGATAGTACTCTCAAACACATTTGGCTCTGTTGCCATTTTCTTTTATTTTTTAGTTTTTTTTTAATTGAAGTATAGTTGATTTACAACGTTGTGTTAGTTTCTGGGGTACAGCAAAGTGATTCAGTTTTATATATATATTTCTTTTTCGTATTCTTTTCCATATGTTTTATTACAAGATACTGAATATAGTTCCCTGTGCTATACAGTAGGTCCTTGTTGTTTATCTTATATATAGTAGTTTGTATCTGCTAATCCCAAACTCCTAATGTACCCCTCCCCCACCTCCTTTCCCCTCTGGTAACCCTAAATTTGTTTTCTATGTCTGTGAGTCTGTTTCCGCTTTGTAAATAAGTTCCTTTGTATCGTTTTTTTAGGTTCCACATAAAAGTGATGTCATATGGTATTTGTCTTTCTCTTTCTGACTTACTTCACTGAGTATGATGATCTCTAGGTCCATCCATGTTGCCACAAATGGCATAATTTCATTCTCTTTTGTGGCTGAGTAATATTCCATTGTATCTATGTACCATATCTTCTTTATCCATTCCTCTGTCGACAGACATTTATGTTGACTGTATGTCTTGGCTACTGTGAATAATGCTGCTATGAACATTGCAGTGCATGTATCTTTTCAAATTAGAGTTTTTCTGGATATATGTCCAGGAGTGGGATTGCTGGATCATATGGCATCTGTTGTTTCCTGAGGTGGCAATCTGAACTACACATGAAATTGAAGGTGTGCTGCGGCCGTAGCTTTTCATAAAAGCAAGACAAGTGTGTAGACTTTTTCTAGTGCTCCTCTTGGAGCACCATTTGCCCTGCAGCATTAGGGACAATCTACGTTTTTCATCCTCAGCACACTCTGGTGAGTCTACTTCCTGAATTGTGCCAACATTCCATATGTGCCATTTAACCACTTTACTCCTAGAGGCATTGCATGTACAGAACTCACTTTGGAACAATATGCTGCTTTCCTGCTCGTTTGCCCAAGACTCCTAGGAGCTTCCTGTTATCCATACTCAAGAGCTTGACTTTTCACTTCTTAGATATTTAAGAGATTTCACTGACTGTTCATGAGTCAAATTGCCCCGACTAAGGAAGATTCCTAATGAGAATAGCTCTTATGTTCTCCATTCGGGATGTACCACCTTCTCCCTAATTTTTGCTTCCGGTGTCAATGCCAATTCTTTTTTCACAACAAAATAGGGACACTGATCCCAAGGTGACTTTTTTAAGTAATGGTCTTTGGTGTGGAACCTTGTCAAAGACCTTTAGAAAATCTTTCTCTTTCCACCCCTTTTCTTCATCCTATTATATCTACTGAAAATGTTCTTTAAAAAGATCCCTTTGTATTTAACTCTTTGGTGCCTCCATTCTCCATAGCCAAGTCCACCATCTCCACTCACTCATTCAACTCCTTAAAGGTTTATCCAGTGCCAGGGCTGAGCAAGGTCTGAACTCACCTGGTACTGGCGTGCTTCCCACGGTGTACATTCCTGCATACCCCTGAATCCTTCTTTGTTACAGGGGTCACATTTGCAATCTGACATAGTAGCTTACATACCAATAAATTCTAGTGACCTAATTTCATCCTTCAGTTCCTGCAAAACTCTCATTGAGCCACCCTCCACTGGGTGATTTATCTAGATTTATTATGTCAATTTGGCAAAATAGCTCTGATACAACCACTCTTGGGTTTAATAGCAGTAATCTTGCATTTCCAGCAACAATACAGGACTGGTAATCTCCCTAGGACCTTCTGCATTAAAAGCTAAGGTTTAAGAATTCACCTGTGAGCTATCATCATTTCATCCTCTGGAGAGCTCTCTGTCCCAACATCATCTATGGTCTGTCCTCTTTCTTGAGTTAAATTGTCCTCTCTGAGTAACATTGACATATATACACTACCAAATGTAAAATGGATGGCTAGTGGGAAGCTGCTGCATAGAACAGGGAGATCAACTTGATGCTTTGTGTCCACCTAGAGGGGTGAGATAGGGAGGTTGGGAGGGAAGCTCAAGAGGGAGGGGATATGGGGATATATGTATACATATAGCTGATTCACTTTGTTGTACAGCAGAAACTGATGCAACATTGTAAAGCAATTATACTCCAATAAAGATGTGAAAAAAAATACGGAAATTACTCCTGAAATTAACCCCAGACCATTTCAAAGCACTGGGTTTTACAGATCTTGAACTACTCTAAAGTAAATGTTGAAAATGTGAACTGCATAAAAAATATAAATTAAAAAATTGTTCTCTCTGACTCATTGAAAGAAACTTGCATTTGCTCTTGAGGTCTCACATATAATACTCTTCAATTTCTCTGCATTTTGAAGATTACTTTATCACTATATTACTCCTATTTTTCCACACTTTGTAGACTCTCCTGTTATTATTTGAACCATGTTTCAGCTTAGGAAGAAAAGATAATTACTTCCTAAAATAAAGTTACTGATACTTCCAGTTATCTGTGCAATTGGGAATGCAGGGAATATGGAATAATTTTGAATGAGGTGGTTTTTACAAAATCATTGCATTTTTATTACAGCTACCTGCCCTAAAATTAGTGAACCACTTAATCAAAATTCTAGGGCACCTATTATAATGATTACTAGTCATTAATTAATATAAGGAATTTATTGTTCACTAACGCTGTGTGAGACAAAGTGTGAGGCACTGGGAATTCAACTAATTGAGAGGACATAATTTCTGCCCCCAAGGATCTCACAGTGTGGAGTCGAAATACATGCAGACACATAAATAAACAAATCAAGGTCATTCAGTGATAGGTGAGTGACAGATGCCAAATAATAGGTAAAAGTGAAGGGAAGAGTGATTGCTTCCACATCAGGGGAAGAACTGTTTTTGGAGCAGAGTGAATGACGATATTGAGCTGAGACTCCATGAATGGGTGGGAGAGTCCTGAGCAGAGCATAGGGGGAAGGGCATTAACAGGGCACTGTGGTGTGGAGTGCAACAGAAATGGTAGCAGATGAGCCTGGAGAAAACAGATAAGGTTAGAACTATATCCCGCGGGCAAACGGAGGCAACAGGGTTTTAAATAATGAAGTACTATCATCCCTCGGTATCTGCAGGGGTTTGGTTCCAGGACCGCCTACTGATACCAAAACCCGGGGATGCTCAAGTCTCCTACAGACAACCCCTATATCCACCCAGGTTTACTTAAATCCGCAGATGCAGAACTGCGAATACAGGGCTCTGACTGTAACATGGTCAGATCTGTGATATGAGAGTGCAAGCAGAGAGATCATTTAAGAAGTTATTTATAGGGCTTCCCTGGTGGCGCGTTGGTTAGGGGTCTGCCTGCCAATGCAGGGGACACAGGTTCGAGCCCTGGTCCGGGAGGATCCCACGTGCCTTGGAGCAACTGAGCCCATGTGCCACAGCTGCTGAGCCTGCACTCTGGAGCCCGCGAGCCACAACTACTGATCCCACATGCCACAACTACTGAAGCCTGCACACCTGGAGCCCGTGCTCTGCAACAAGAGAAGCCACCGCACTGAGAAGCCTGCACACCGCAAGGAAGAGTAGCCCCCGCTTGCCGCAACTAGAGAAAGCTCCCGCACAGCAACGAAGGCCCAACGCAGACAAAAATAAAATAAATACATTTATTTTTTAAGAAAGAGTTATTATAGTGTTAAAGCAAGAGCTGATAGAAGCCATGGCAGTCGGAAGGGAAAAAAGGAAGTGGGTTTAATATACAGTGAAGTGGGTATATTTGAGTACCTCAAACATTTATTTGGGTGGTAGTGAATTAAGGAAGAGCGAAAAATCAAGGGTGACCTCTTGCCCAGAATTCACTTCTGGGTAACTAGGTACATGGTGATTCTGACAACCCGAAGAGGGACTGTAGGAGGAAGAGCAGGTTAGTAGTTGAGTTGGTCAGAGTATTATGAGAGGACTTTGAAAGATAATGAGTTCTACTTTGAATATACTTGGTTTGATGCAGGATATCCAAGCGAAGATTTCTAATATGTAATTATGTAAGTCTGGTGCTTAGGCTTAGAAATATAAACAGGATAGTCACTAGCATATAAGACTGGGTCAGTTTTGCATTCTGGCTAGCTCCCTTCTAGGTACTATGCTAAGAATGACAGCAACAAAGATGAATAACAAATGATTCCTCTCTGGAGTCTAGTAAGGAACAAAGACACAATAATTTATTATGTCTTATTCTTCTAATATGTCAGATATCTGAATCTTATTTGTATAAATTACTTATTCTATATACTAAACCCTTGTCAATACAGACTCTACTTACCTTTCAGCTACATTATTATTTTAAATAACTCTTTTGATCATTCTTAAGAGTAGCAACCACCAAAGAAATGAATTACTAATATGCTACGCTGTCTGGTTCCAAGGATAAAATAAACAGTTTATTCCAGCTGGAAAAATCAGTTAGCAGAAATATTTTACTTCCTATAGAATGCCCTTTATATCACATTTTGTGAAGGACAAGTTAGTTATACCTCTTGAATCAACAAAGATTTGGCTGCTCTCATGTCATTTAGGTAGGAGAACTATTCAAAAGAGCTTTTACTTTTGCCCCTTTAAAATACCAACTCCCTTTGAAAAGTAAATGTATCACTTTTAAGGACAGTTGGCTTGTGGGTAGGAAATGATTGTTGAAAAAAACGGTGTGATGAAAAAGTCTCCATCTTAACCCTAACCCTTTTAAAATTCAGGAATTACCTGACACACACAACTTAAGATTTTTCTGAAGCCTTGTTTAAATAAATTATAGAAACTGTGGCATCATCATACATAAAATTATTTTATGAAACCCAAAGTGAAAAGAATGTTCTGTAATTTTCATCCCCAGGTAAATAGCACATATTTCTCCGGCTACCAGTCTATGCTTTGAGCAAGGGGCATAGACAAAGAATAACTTAAAGATTCTGCAATCTCTTGAAAAAAGGAAACATCAAATAGAAGAGTTTTTCAGAAACATGTGTTGAACTGTATTCATAACCTGTTGTAAAATGGATATGTTCACATAATGCATGCAGCTCTGTTGTCCTATGGTTTCTACAGAACAGAAAATGTCAAACTGTGTTATTGGACATTCTTCACATGACATCTCTTTTTTTCTATCATCATTAAACAGGGAAGGCCATGGTAAAATTTCAGTATTTGCTGTCAAAATGGCTTTAGCCACATTGTGTGGAGGGAAGATCATGGACAAATTAAGATGTAAGTTATTCTCTGCATCTCTGTTTGCTTACCCCTCCTGTATACCACGTTTTCCTCTACCCCATTCCTGCCAGGTCCCCCTCACTTTTTGTGACCTTCCTCATTCTATGAGAGTTGTTTGAAATATAATCTTCATTGATCCTTGGATTTTGTCTTAGAAATGTTTTCATATTAGATTAATGTCAATGAAATGAATGTTTTCCTTCTACATATGGATTATTATTTTTTATAACCTGTTGAGGATCACCAGTTAGACTGCTCATGCTACTAAAGTAAGATATACATTCTTTCACATTCATTGTACTGTAGAACTGCCTCACAGGCGTAAGTCCATCACCATAGGGAGATAAAGACCATGTTAGGCAACCTTCCATTTCTCAGTCATCTCAAGCCAAAGTTCCCGGCACATTTCCTCATTCTCCTCTACCAGTGTTGTTCAAAACACTGGGCACTCCAAAGTTTCCAAAGTAGACATTGCCAGGGTGTAGGCATAGGAATTATGTACAGAAACTATAAACTGAGAATTAACTGATGCCAATAAAGACATGATAGCTAGAGTGTTGAGTGATTATGGGCCTTTTGTGTACATTTTGTCACTAAATGTGGTAGTTTTTTAACCAACAGAACAGTGAGACTTTTCTGATTTGTTTGCATGTTTTAGGTAAAGAAGCTGAGACATAGAGAGTTAATCACAGATGGTACCAGGAATTGAACCCTGACTTTTTCCCTGTACACCAGTGGTTTTCAAATTTTAGTATGTATGGAGTCACCTGGAGGGCTTTTAAAAAAAATGGATTTCTGGGTCTCATTTCCAGAATTTCTGATTCAGTAGGCCTAGAGTGGGTGTATAGTGGGCAAGAATTTTCATTTCTAACTAGTTTAAAATCATGTATATGTGGCTGTTTTGAAGGAAAATTGCCATGTAACCCTCTCCCTTTCCCTAAATATTGTGAGTCTGAGTTACAATGCCGTGTGACAAAGCACTGTCATGGGAATTGGGAGTCCCAGATTGCAGGCCCAGCTGTGTGACTAATTTTCTGATTATTCTGTGGAAGTCACTTCACTTCTTTAGTCCTCAACTTCCCTCTCCATCCTAAATTTGGTGATTTTGTTAGGTACCTGTAGGGTCCCTGCTGGCTGCAGGCCTCCATGACTCACGGCCTTTAGGCTCTTTTGTCACATGCTGCCTGTCAGCTGCTGAATGTAATCTCTTGCTTCTTGATGCACCAACAGAGGAAGAATAAAGAAAGATACCGGGGTTGGGGTGGGGGGAGACCTTGATTCCTTTGGAATTTCCCCAGACATGTTCCAAGAAGAGTTATGTCATTGGAGCAGTAGATAAGGGGAACCCCACATAACCACACATCTTCCCTCACTCCCAGGAACCTCCTTTCATGGACCAGCCAAGTGCAGTCAAGTTTCAGAGAAGCCCAAACAGACCCTACAAGGTCCAGTTTAGTCTCTCTTCAGTTAGCCTGAAAGATGTAAAACTTTGAAGACATCTACCTCAGTACTTGATTGAGGATAACAGCTAAATTAGAAGGTGGCAGAAACAATGTCCCTTTAAAAAAAATAACTTAGAGTAATCCCTAAAGCATTTCCTTCAGGGTTAGGCTGGGAAGAGAAAGTTTAGCAAAATGAACCAGGGCAGAAGAAACTCCTGAGGGCCTTTCACTAACCAGGTTAATGCTGTGCCATCAAGGACCCAGGTGCTTTCCATCTTTCTAATCAGCTCTCCTCTTTGTCAGATTTTATCCTTCTCCTGAAGGTAAAAGGGGAACAGCAATTTCAGGAGTCACACCCACTCCAGAGGCCCCCAGCCCTTACATCTCATGGCCAGGGTGGCATCACAGACCCATTACTACATTAACCACTGCTGACAGGAAAAGAATACCCATGATGGTCAGGGAGTCTTAGTCATTCTCACCTCCTGGGCTGAGAAGGGCCACTGCTTTCCCATAGCCCAGGAAGAAATGTGGGGCCAATAAAGCTGAAGGGAATGGTCGTTAGGTAGGCAACAAACAACATCAGCACAGTTACAGAATTCAAGATTTAACTAAGTGTTCGAGCAGATCTTTACCACTTGTCAAATCCCTCAAAGTTCTCCCGCAAGTCTGGGATTTCAAAGCAAACAGTGTAACTGCTCCAGTGCTGTTTTCTCACCCCATCCCATCATTCACCAAATACCCACAATCAGTGAGCAAAGCATGCACGCTTTCCAGTGGCCAGAGTCAATCCTCTGCAGCTCAGTGAAAGAAGTCACAAATGCACGAGTCCCATTGGAAAGAAACTGTTCTCCAGTGTGAAGAAATAAGCTTCAGAGAGTCACAAATTCTGTAGAGAAACAGACTGTGTGATCACAACATTTCATGGTACCTTCTGGCAGAGCAGCAGACCCGAACGTGCCCCGGTTCTCGGGATGAGGAGTCACTCTTTATATAGTTAATCCCAGAAAGGTAGTTTTAATGGTTTCCAGGTAAGTCAGTTGAAAGCAATTTAGCCAAAAACAATTTAGCTAAAAGTAGTTTGGTTGGAAGAACCTCTCCAAAATGTTAATCAGAAATGAGTATCCTTAGTCACCAATATTTCAGTGATTGAATGAACAAATTGAATTGTTCAAACAGAATGAACAATGTTCATTGGCTGAATGAACAAATATGGGCAAATCCACCCACGGACAGCCATGATTGGCTCTTTTTTTTTTTTTTTTTACTTTTTAAAAAATAGATCTTTATTGGAGTATAATTGCTTCACAATCCTGTGTTAGTTTCTGTTGTACAACAAAGTGAATCAGCCATATGCATACATATGTCCCCATATCCCCTCCCTCTTGAGCCTCCTTCCCACCCTCCCTATCTCACCCCTCTAGGTCGTCGCAAAGCACCGAGCTGATCTCCCTGTGCTATGCTGCTGCTTCCCACTAGCTATCTATTTTACATTCGGTAGTGTATATATGTCCATGCCACTCTCTCACTTCGTCCCACAGCAAGCATCATACTCAGTGGTGAAAAACTGAAAGCATTTCCACTAAGATCAGGAACAAGACAAGGATGTCCACTCTCACAACTCTTAGTCAACATAGTTTATAAAGTCCTAACCGTGGCAATTAGAAGAAAAAGAAATAAAAGGAATACAAAGTTGAAAAGAAGTAAAACTGTCACTGTTTGCAGATGACATGATACTATACATAGAAAATCCTAAAGATGCCACCAGAAAACTACTAGACCTACTCAGTGAATTTGCTAAGGTTGCAGGATACAAAATTAATGCACAGAAATCTCTGGCATTCCTGTACATCAACAATGAAAAATCAGAAAGAGAAATTAAGGAAACCCTCCCATTTACCATGGTTGACTCTTGGTAAGTGGAATTGTGGGTTTTCTTTAGTCTCCTTTTGCTGGCTTGCATTTAATCATAAAACAGGTGGAGTAATGATTTTATAATAAGCATTGCTTTTATAGTAAAAATAAAATGAAAGGATATGGAATGTCTTGGGATTTTCCTTCTTTAAATTCTAATTCACTTCAAGCCAATATGCCAACTATGCTTGTTTGGCAGTTTTTCTATTTTTGTGCATAGGAATGAAAGAGACTTAGTTCATTCCAACTAGCCCCTTCATGTTGGAGAACACAGGACAAGAATAGTTGGCTGAGAATAATTTAGAAATTTTTAAAAGCAGAAAAGTAGAAAACAGCAGAAATTTTAAAGCTGAGTTTTAAAAGCTGCTTTAAATGCATTAAAAGGGATAGCAACCCCCATGTTGCATCCCAATTTCCAGTACTCAGGTCCACCAGGAACCGATATGCAGGCTGTTCATCAGGTACCCCAGGCAGCAGACAGTGTGAGGGCGCTCCCTGCAGGCGTGGGACATAGCTACCTATACATAAACGGACCTAATATAATATATTCTGTTTCTGTCAAACTGGTTTTGGTCTGATTGTAGGCTGTTAAGGATCTTAAGGAATTCTGAATCCAGTGCAGTAAGCCTGGAAAGTCAGGTGCTATTCTAAAGCTTCTGGGGAGGGCTTGTTTATGGCAAACACCTTGTATTTCCTAAGTTTCTATTACTGAACAGATTGTTCGGCCTCCAAGCTTACCTCCAGGGTAATATTTCTAACTTGCTGGCCTGCCTTTAATTCTTAAGTACCTCCTTCATAACTGACTGTTCTTTATACTTGGCCTAGAAGTCCCCTTTGTAAGGAAATCTTCCCTGACTCACTCCTCCCTCTAGGAACCCTCTTTCTGAGCTCCTGCTGCACCCTGTACACCCTACTGCTCCTGTACTCACACCACCTGTCACTGTACATGATGTCGTGTCATCCAGGATGCAAGCACACCTCTGTCATCCCCAATAGACTGGGACCTCCCAGAGGGCAAGAACTATGTCCTGATTTTTCTCTATAACCATTGCTTAGCACAATTTCATGTTTATTAGTTGCCAAGTTAATTTTAGTGTAATAAATCAATGAATGTAAGTTCTTCTGAAGTATCATTGTAAGGTGCTGCAAGAAACAGAAAGGTAATTTAGACTATGATTTGGAACCTTATAGAGCAGTCCTATCGGGGAGGCAAATTCTAAACATACAAGGTATAAAAAAATAAATAAATAAATAAACATACAAGGTAAATGGCAGAAAAGTGTGATATAAAATTAATAATATAAACAGATAACATTTCTGTACCATATACTAGGTGCCAAGCATGCATCTGTGTGCTTTTCATCTAGTAACTAGCTTAATCCTTGAAACAGCCCTCTATATTATATAGATACACATATATTTCATGTTATAAGCACATTACATATATATGTGTGTATATATATGAGTGTGTGTGTGTTTATATATATATAACAGAGGGCCCAGGATTAAGGTACAAACACATAGCATGTTGAGAGCTTCCTCAGAGTCCCCTCATTTCTTTTTAAAAACCTGAGTGGTCATTAACAGCCACTTCCCTTTAATCCCAGGGACTTAGCCCTAGTTTGGCTATTGCTTAGTAGAACTTTATCAGTACAAATGAGTTTAATATTAGCTTCAAGTTTGTGAAAGGTCACTGTTAGTACCCCTTCTGCTTTTACTCTAGTTAGAGATGTTGTTTAAATTATTTCAGTGGGTGATTTGAAAACCTTAACCTACTTTTCAAAATGTGCCCTGGCCTAGAAAATCCAAATCTAGAAGTTCATCAGGATGCCCAAATTATAGTTAACCACCAGGCCCCCAAACAAACAACATGGCAGCTTTAATGAGAAAGTACACTTACTTCTTCAAGGTTTCTTTTTCCTCCTTTTGATTGGAATTCTTGAGTTTCTATATTTAGAATTGTACAAGAGTTTTGTTTTTGGTGTTTTGGGTTTTTTTTTTTTTGCCGTTGGCAACTTCTTTTTTTGACTAGTTATAATGAAACATGAGAGATGAAATTCACTAAGTAAACAATATTGTGAAAGTGAATGAGAACAACATTAATTTTTGTTGCTCATGTAGAATTTCTGTAGCTTCATAATTGCTTAACTATTTTAAACACAATAGAAACCCTTTGTAAGTGGACTACTTAAAGAAAATGAGAGCCAATTCATATCCTCAAAACATAATCCAATAAAAGCCTATAATATGCCGAACATCTGGCTGCGGTGTAAAACAATGCCCCCAGACGACCTTGAAAAATTAAGTCCAAAATGAGCAGAGTAGCATATTGACTTTACAACAGTTTATCCCAGCAGCTGTGCTGGCCTAGTTACAATCTAGCATGGTGACAAACCATATAATAGCCAACCCTTTCCTTCCAATAGTGATCTCCACAGAGGAATTATAGAGTACCTTGGGAAATTATACCAATAATATTCATTAAGTGCCCACAGTGGCAGAAACTGAAGAAAAGAGGTTCAGTGAAGCCAGTGGCTCTGCTGAGAATAATCTGGAACCCTGGCTTTACCTCATTGATCGTCGGCAAGGCCAGACTTCCTCTTGACTGCATGAGGCAAAAGACCCCTCCCCATAAATCAGTTGCCTTCCACCCAGAACGCTATGATTTATAGGAAGTTTTCTGCTTCTGTGGGAAGTTAATCAAGTGTTTTCATTGCATCCTTATCCCCATTATGTCTTTCATTTTTCAATATCTTAAACCAAAACCCAAACCTTTTAGTGACAATATAGATGGGTAAATAGCTAGCTTGCTAGATACACACACACCCTAACATTGTCGTAATATTTTCATTGTGTATTTCAAAAGAGGCCGGCATATTTCTCACACGTACAAAAATTCCTCCCGTTGAGTTATATATGAGTTGATAATTGACTTCAAACTAAAAAGGTGATGTTCTCTGTCTTATCAAAATATGCTAATTTTATCCAAATTACTAGTTAATGCTGTATGCCAGAATCATCTACAGAAAGACACCAGAGAAAACACCATGCCAGGAATATCTCAACATAAAAACTAGCTTTCATATTATTCTTTCATAATAAATTATATATTTAGTTTCTGCCACATTTTTTATTTGCAGTAGATATGTTGAACTAAAACAGTGGGGAATCTTTCTGTGATGAATAAAGATCTTTCCTTTTCCATCCATCAGATATTTTCTCAATGATTTCTGACTCCAGTGGGGTGATGGTTTATGGACGATACGATCAGTTCCTGCGGGAAGTTCTCAAACTACCCACAGCAGTGTTTGAAGGGCCTTCATTTGGTTACACAGAACAGTCAGCTAGATCCTGTTTCTCTCAACAGGTAGGAGAAAACTTGTTCAAGGAAGTATCTCTCAGTGGCTGCTCTCCTGTGTGTCACTCCAAGTCACTACTTCTTCATGGTAACTTGTAGTGTACCTTCCAGCTTCTGACAAATGACCTCTGAGTCAGTAACTGAACTCAGCACATTTGGATAATAATAATAGGTGGTGTTTCCTGACCATGAACCAGGCATCATGCTAAATTCTTTATTTACATTGTCTAATTTAACCCCTACAACAACGCTGTACCCTCAGAAACATTATTACCACCACACTATCAAAAGGGTTGAATTGTTACTCAGCCTCACATGAAACACAAGTCTGACCCAGCACCGAACTTCACCAACGTTTAGCAAAGGAGACAAGAAGGGAATCACAGCACATGCCCCATGCCATCTGGGAGGCCCTAAATCTTCCACTACATTGGGGCTCAGAGCAACATGTTTTAACTGGGGGTGGTACAAGTCAGCCAAGGGAAGCTGCTTAGTTTGGGGGACTCTCCGTGTTTATATCTCTCCAGTCATGTGGAAAATCTACATGTCTAGAACTATTCTTCATCACAGCATAGTGGAGATTTAGAAATCCATAAACTGAAGATTTGTTTACAATTTTAAAAAATCCGAACTAACCAAGTATGTCCTCTAAAAGGATCCCTTAAATAAGAAATCAGTGCTTAGCAGCCACTGAAAAGCTACATTTACCTCCAGCTAGTAAGCCTCATCTGTCTGTCTGTCTGTTTACTTGGTGATCTAAGAGGTCAAAGGTGGTGCCTCAGGCATCCCTGTAGGGCATGGATTTATATAGAATTATAAATGTATCCATACACTCAATAAGAGAAGGGATGGCTTGATACTTTAAGTATCAAATTCTACTCCCGCTAGTGGGTGGAGGGGGAGGATGGATCTCACCCAGGAAGCCTTTCTGACCTTTCCCACGCCCTCACCCCCAGGCTGGCTTAGATACCTGGCCTCTGTCCCCAGCTAAAGCATACTCCTCTTTGGAGTTCTCTTTCCCTTTCGAGTTGGTGACCTCAGAATGGATCCATTCACCTAAGCCTCCTTCTATACAACTTCTTCACGCAGAACTTCTCATCAATCACCAAGTCCTACTGATTTCACCTTCTAGAATTTTCTCAGATCTCTCTCCTCATCATCCTCGATTGCCTGGCCTATTGCATTAAACCCCAAACTGATCTCTCTGCCCCTGGATTTACTTGTTTGTTTGTACATTTGTTGATTTTAGGTAGTGCATTGTAGAATCCTCAGGAAATATACTAATGCCTCAGAATATTTCTCATTAAAAGTCAGCCAGAATAATAGGACATTTTTAATCTAATAGGATTTATATATTCAAAAAAATTATATAGGATGTTGTCATTGCTCAAAATTCCTTTTGAAATATCCTAGAGACTGCCCATTATATAATCTTTTATATACCCTCAACGATGAGAAATTTATATATGTGGAAATCATAGTAGCATTTTTTGACTTCCAGTAGTGATTTTTAGCCAGTATGATGAATGGACAAAATGGATAAAATCATGTGAAGTACAAAAAGAGGCAACACTAATAAAAATAATAAGACCAGTTTATTTTTGTGCTTCATAAACTGGCTATAGCAGCAGTTCGAATGATGAAATTCCAAAATTGTTTTAATTGCTTCATTGCAAAGCCACCCCAAGTGATTGTTTTGAAACACAGTATTATTTTAGACATATGAATTGTAGTAGCTTTTGAAAAAATACTGTCTCATTACTTATACTTTATATAATTTATCTTTTAATAATAATGCTAATAACAACCCTATAAAAAGCTTATTTAGTATTATGAGGCAAAGCTAAAACTGTAAATATCTGCCAATAAGAAAACATTAATAGAAGGGTACCAAAACAGTTGTTTTGTGAATTACAAGGACAAGTGTAAGGTTTAAGCCTTGAAAAGGCACTGTAGCTCTTTAGGGCTGATTTCTTATCTAAAAATATAAAACTATCCCATCCACCTTGATATTCTAATTCAAAAACTTAAATAAAACAGTGATTTTTGCATGTAAATTTTTTGTCACTCATACTATGAAAATATCATATATTAATATAACTTATTTTTTCATTTTGAAAGAAACTTATAGATAAAATACATTTCTTTTCTGCATCAGAAAAGCCCAGGATAATGACACAGAATCCGACTGAATTGTAAGAAAAGATATATAAAGAAAGTAGAGAAGAGAATTTTTTTTTTTAATTTAGAGTGTTCTTTTCTAACAGGGAAGGATAGCTCCCTCCGAACAGGATTCACTCCTAATCTTGTATAGCAGAACCATTCACATTAACCACAAAATATTTAGTCCTTATGGAAGTTGAGGAGCTTTGAAAGGGAAGCTGTTCTACAAATTTAGAAGCCTGATACGGGAATTGTCGAGTGTGCTGTGATGTACTATTGGGTAAAATTTTATGGAGAATGTCTACTCTCCATCTTTCCTCATCATTTTCATACTGTCCCTCATGTATGAAAATGATCCCCTCAGAATTGTTTTTCTCCTTGTGATAATATTGACTCAGCCTCAGTGGAGATAATCCAGTCCTATGTAGGCTTAAATATAAAAAGCAATTATGTTTTAAATTCAAAACTAGTTTCAAGCTCTGTTTCTTTATGTATTAGGGGTTAATTGAATGTCTTGTTTCTTCTATCTCAAATGATATTTACATAGCAGGTAAATTAAGCTTATTCTTGGTTCTAAATTTTTATGGGTTTTTTGATGCAGAAAAAAGTCACCTTAAATGGTTTCTTGGACACGCTCATGTCAGATCCTCCCCCGCAGTGCCTGGTCTGGCTGCCCCTTCTGCATCGACTGGCAAATGTAGAAAACGGTGAGTAGTTACTACTGAGGCAATTTTTTTAGCCTTTTTTAAAAATTGAAGTATAATTGATTTACAATGTTGCATTAGTTTCATGTGTACAGCAAAGTGATTCAGGTATATATATATATATATAATAAAATATATACTATTTTCCCTTATAGGTTATTACAAAATATTGAGTATAATTTCCTGTGGTATACAGTAGTTCCCTGTTGGTTATCTATTTTAAATATGGGAATGTGTATATGTTAATAGACATATAAATAACATATATGTATATGTTAATCCCAAACTCCTAAGGCAATTTTTTTCATTACCGAAATTGGGCCATCAAATCTATAGTTATTAAGCCAAGGTCATTGTTTTAGGGAGGTCTATTTAGTAGTTCCAAATTTTAATGGAACTAACCTGTCTCCCTCATCAGTAAGACCTTATAGGTGCACTGCAAAATTAGGACTGTCTGTTCTAAAAATTTATTAAATCTCACAGTCTACCTCTCAGTTACAAATCAGGTGTGGCTTAAAAACTTACTGTAATGGGAAGAGAACCTCAGTAAGGAGTGTGACATTTTCTAGTATTTGTTTTAGGTATGAACTTCTACTCTTGGTATACCTGGCATTGACTATCTCTTCCTAGGCACTCCATCAGGAGTAGGTGGAGGAGATAGAAAAAAATTGGATGGTTGCACCTTGCTAATCTTTAGTCATATGCTCCAAATTGTAAGCTTTCAATGGTTGTAGTTATGTAAAAGAAATGAGTAATGTAACTTTTGTCATGTGCTTTTGTTTTTATAAAAGCAAGTATTTCTATGTTAAAAGTAGTTACTCTTGGCATATCCAAACTTATATAAAATACGGTTCAGAACAAGGTTTAAAGAAATTTAAACATGGAACAATTCATTGCCTCCACCTGATCTTTAGATGTTCTTATTTACTGTTTAATTTAACTCTGGGAATTCTCTAGCCTTAAACAGAAAATAATTTATCTCCTATCTCTTACTAGAATCTTAACTTCTACACATCTCTTTAATATACATTGGGGTTAAAGTTAGCTTATTTTAAATTCCCATTTAGAACATCTGGCATCTGCCCTAATTATCTCCCTTAGTTAAAGTTATAAATCTATCCTGTTCTGCTCATGGAGAAGATTTAAAGAATGAACTTACTAGTTTCTCTGTAAGCACTACCAATCATAGATTTTTTTTTTATGCTTCTTATTCATCTGCTAGAGCAAAGAGTAATCAAGGTCCAGATCATGCAGGAAGAGTTCATATTACTGTTTTGCAGTTTAAGAACTAGTCATTTTCCAATTATAAAGTTGTCATTTCATGCCTTCTCTCTCAGCATTTCCTGTTGCAGGAAATGAGTTCCTTAGGCCCTGTCCCAGAACAGCCATCCCTAGATTCAAGTCTCACTTCAGCCTTTCCCAGGAGGCAGAAAAAGGGGATATGATGCTGGTTCAGAAGACAATGTGTTCAAAACTGGTTATGTCTTTGTTTTTACAATTTACTTTTCATCTTTATTTATTTTTATTTGCATTATTTTCCCTGGCTGGTTAGCCAGAGAAAAAGTTTACCAAAACCATGAATTGTTCTTATTGTTGTTGATATCTTTAGCTCATAACATGCAGTTACTTGGATTCAAATCTCAAATATTTTACCTTGCCTGCTTTATAATTCAAATTTTCTGCCAAAGAAAGTTGTGCCTCTTGAACTATCTGACTTAGAACTGTATTCAGACAACTTATTCATCTCTTTGGGCCCTATCCATCTGCCTCTCGGGAAATTTTTTTTTTAAATCTCTTAAACGAAAGCAGTGTCACTCATGAAATAAGCCCATTAGCTACTCCATTTTTTTAAAAAGTAACTCAATTCTCCCATCCAGTTTTTCTACTCTTCTGCCATTTGCCTTTCTTTCTTCTTCCTCTCATTTTCCATTTCTCTCATATTTGCTCTCAACCCACTGGACAATCAGCTGTGTTCATCCATTGTGCTTCTGAGTCTTCCATGAGCTGTGCTGATCTCCTGGAGACAGAGAGCATTTGGGGGAAAGGCGAGCCAGTCTGGGTAATTTATAGTCTTGGTAGTATAAGGGACAGGAGTAAGAAGAGCAAATGGAATTACAGAGATTTGCCGTTAAAAGAACCCCTATCCTCCATCCCCTTCTGTTTCTCCCACCTCCACACACATGCTGGAAAAGGGTAGTGAGAGTCTAGGAATAAACTTAATGCTTCTCTCGGTGAAAACTGACTATCATTGGAAATCATGACGCACAGCAGAAAAATGCAATTCTTGTTGGACTGTATTTTTCCTTCTTCTGGCTCATACTTTTGTTTTCTTGTTTTTTTCTTCATTAACTTGCCCCTCAGTCTTCCATCCAGTTGAGTGTTCGTACTGCCACAGTGAGAGTATGATGGGATTTCGCTACCGATGCCAACAGTGTCACAATTACCAGCTCTGTCAGGACTGCTTCTGGAGGGGACATGCCGGTGGTTCCCATAGCAACCAGCACCAAATGAAAGAGTACACATCCTGGGTAAGGCAAGGTCCAGGCAATACTTACAGTTGGATGTGTGAGTGTCGTCCAGAATGCAAGGGAACGGCAAGCATGGTGACTGAATCAAGCGACACACTTACCTTCTCCTCTTACATTCCCTCCTTCCCCTCCCACTCCCCATCTTCCTGGGACCTCTTACTTATTGTGTCTGAACCCAGTGTAGCTTTCTAAGGCTTAAAATGTAGGAAGACTCAAATGATATTACTTCTTGGAATACAGATAATTCAGTATCGATTTAGGTAACAACCAAACAGCAAGCACCTTCTGGAACATAATCTCATTTTCACAGTAAGTTAAGGTTCTTTTCAAGTTTGGGGGTGGTTTGTGGGAATTGCCTAAAAATTATTGTTAGTTACATTCTGGAGTTGTCTTAACTGCATGACTGGAACATGAAGGAAAGCCCTGTGAGCGTGTGGGCTTAAGGATGCTGTTTCATTCTACTTTTTTAGAGGAGGGGGAGATATTAGAAAGTCATCTTTTCATGAGTAGTGCAAGTGACTAGCCTGCTAAAGGTGACCTGTCCATGTGGTGAAAGTGTTCTCAGGAGCACATGACACTGAGTCTATGGGAAGAATTTGACTCCGTGAGCTTGCTGTTCAGGTGGTTTACAGTTTGCTGACCTCTGTCTCAGTTCAACTCAAAGACCAGATCCAGTGATGTTGTTCTGGTGCTTCTGTGAAAGTATTGCTCTATGTACAGATTATTTTTCATGGAATGTGCCATCAGCCCTGCCAACTCCTCTTGGAATAGTTGTATCATAAGAAACTGCAGACTTTTTAAAAGCATTTTTTCTATATTTTAATGTGTCTCAAATCAACCTGTAGTCTTTACTTAAAGAGTAACTCATTTTACTTTTAAAAAGGTCTTCAGATATGCATTTTAATTGAAGTATAGTTTATTTACAATGTTGCGTTAGTTTCAGGTATACAGCAAAGTGATTCAGTTATACATATATGTATAATACATATATTTATTCTTTTTCAGATTCTTTCCCATATAGGTTATTACAAAATATTGAGCATAGTTCCCTGTGCTATACAGTAGGTCTTTGTTGTTTATCTATTTTATATATAGTAGTGTGTACATGTTAATCCCAAGTTCTTAATTTATCCCTCCCTGCCCACCTTCCCCCTTTGGTAACCAGAGTTTATTTTCTATGTCTGTGAGTGTGTTTCTGTTTTATAAATAAGTTCATTTGTATCATTTTTTTTAGATTCCACATAGAATTGATATCATATGATATTTGTCTTTCTCTGTCTGACTTACTTCACTTAGTATGATAATCCCCAGGTCCATCTATGTTACTGCAAATGGCATTATTTCATTCTTCTTTATGGCTGAGTAGTGAGAATATACATTTTAAATCAGAATGTTCTTTCTAGGAATTATTATTGGGAACTGATATTCAGTGCAAATATATTAATTGCTTAGCACATGTCAGATTCTGAGTTCAAGTAAGAGTTCTTCACGAAGGCATTGTATACTGAGGGCTTGATGCCAGTTCAAATGCCACCCATCACTACTGGCTATATCACATGCTGAGAACAGATATACTAGCACAGCTCATGAAATACAATTTAGTATAGAACACTGGAGGAAATACTTTCTATTTTCTTATTGTCAGCGTATTACCAATTTTCAAATATGTTCTATTCCAAGTCCTAGGGGGGTGGTGATTGTAAACTAATCGTTTGTAATTGTTGTTTTATGTAAATGCTAAAGTCAGATAAGGAGCCTTTACTTAGGGGTTTTGAAATCTGCAATTAAATGGCAGGACAATGTCTTTACAGAGTAGGACCAGACTCCTCACGAGGACAAAGGAGCCCCAATGTTTATGGGGTGAAGAGCTGTTGTTACTGCTGTTTTAAGTGTTCTAAGAATTACACCTCCTAATAAAGCCAAAGAGGGACTTCTTGGACAATGTTCCCATTACTTAGCTTTTAAAAATGAGGACAAAAGTCACTTCGTTATGTTGCCAGTTATGGACTCTATGTGTCAAAGAAAGTGACAAAATGATAAATCGCTTCTCACAGAAAGGAAAAATTCGGGTAAAGATTTATTATATGTGGTAGACTATTTTGGATAATCTTGGCTGGGAAATTTTAAAATAAACACTCCACTGGTCCAAACGAAAAAGAGGTAGCATGATGCTCTAGAAAGAACATAAATTCTAAAGACTCAGATTGAAGTTCCACTTTTCCTTCTAACCGGATGTATCCAGCCACACCTGAAACATCTTGCCCCTGGATTCCCGCAAAACCTTCTACCCATCTCCTTACTTCCATTCCCATCCCCTCGCAAACCTTCTTCTGTTCTTAAAGAGAAGCAATCCTTCTAGAATCAGGTCACCTCTGAGATTTAACCTGTTCATTGTCTCCCTCTGCATTTGAGATAAAGACCACAGTCTTGGACACGACATATAAGACTTCAGTGGTCTCCCTCCTGCTTTCCTCTCCAGAACAGGGTCTCCTGTTCTTCCTCCATCTGGAATTACCTTCCAGTGCCCTGAGTTTTGTCAGAAGGACCCCTGCTGTTCATTAATTCCCAGCTCGGACATCCAGAGCACAACGACTGCTTCCATTTATCACAGCATTGGCTGACACTGTGCAGCCCGAGGCAGTTACCGTGATGGCTAATTCCAAGCATTTGGTCCCTGCAAAGAGCAAACTCCTTGACTTAGAGTAGATTATCAAAGAAGATTTCCTGAATGAATGAATGGATATCTGCTATGAAAGCAAATCATCTGATGAAATGTTACATAAATGTTGATTGTTATCACTTGAACCTTTCTTCTTCCTTCCAGAAATCACCCGCTAAGAAGCTCACCAACGCGTTAAGCAAGTCTCTGAGCTGTGCTTCCAGCCGTGAACCTTTGCACCCGATGTTCCCTGACCAGCCTGAGAAACCACTCAACTTGGCCCACATCGTGTGAGTATCTCTACCCTCCAGACTGAGAGACAGCTTTCTTCACTGATGCGTGTGCAGATCCACACAAAGACAATTAATTTCCTATTAGTTGTCAGGGACCAAGTTTTAAATTTTATTGTCTTAAAAAAAAATAGAGTGAAAGTCATGTTATTATAATTTTTTTCATGGAGAGGTATACAGTACTTCTGCCCAGATGTACAAGTATGCCACACTATATAATTTACCTTGAAGTGGAAAATATTCAAAAATTTTGTAATTGTAAAATAACGATGTTATTGGAGTTCGCACAATTGGACGTTAATAATCAACAGAATTACCGTGGTCAGGAAATCTTAAAGCACACTGTACCTTAACGTCATGTGTGCCTTGAGTCCCAAATAGAGAAGCCCTCTGTTTCCTTTCTCTGCACAGCCAGTCATCTTAAAGATGCCAGCAAACCTAGGAATCATTGCTGTTGTGGTGGTTTTACCCCAAGTTACATAACTTTAGAAGAATCACGACCTGTGCAGGGGAGGGTTGAAGAGGGGGTATTGGAGGGGAAATTCATCCAAAGTATGTGTGAGTTTGGGGGGCAAAGGGAACTGGGCCAAGGAACGGTGCTACCACCGACCCCTTCCACCTCGCAAAAGCCTCATGTCGGGGGACCTGTCTCAGGCCTGGCTGGCTCAGAAAACAGAGGAGGCTTAGGTAGAAGAAAGTATTTCTTCCTTGGTGTTATCTTGGGCTCAGAAGAAGAAAGAAGTCCATTACCTACTTTGGGGCACAGTTAGGAGTTACATAGTCACAAGTGCCTCAGGAAGCATCTAGAACAGGCTTTCCCCCTCCTTCTGAACTGCCTTTCATTGTGCACACTTCAGCACTACCACCTGCACTGCAGGGCCTGTGTTTGCCTGTTGACCTCGAGAGGTTGGCTGATGGGACACATGGGTGTTAGGAATCCACCAAGGCAAGGTTCATGCTTCAGGTGGATGAGAACATAACCCATTAGAGGCACTGTGGTGCATCTCAGAGCCTTAGGAAAGCAGCCACTCTTTCCCCTAATGGACATAAACAGATCCCATCAAACCACTGTGCTGCAGCATGTCTGTGGACTTTGTATAAATCCCACAGGGCTTTGTTTGGTTTACTCTGGGAGTGCGCTGAGGGTTCATTGCCCCCAGCAATCCACACAAGCCTGGAAGCATCCACAAACTAATGTAAACTGATTCTGTAGAATGTGGTTGACTTATTTTTGGAAATTTTGCTCCCAAAAATAAGCCTTAAAGTAAACCAGGGGTAAAGAAATCTGGGAAGTGTCCCAAAGGACCAATCACTTGGAGAAAGCGAGCTCAGATGAGCTGTTCTCCTAAAGTCTTGACTTACTTCCCCATAGCCAGGGACGATCACTTAGTTGCTTGCGAATGAACAAAACATAAGTGAGAGTAGGTCTGGGCTCTCTGAGCTTGGCCACGGAGTCACTGTCTACCAGCCCCCTTAGGGGTTCCCCTCCAAGAGAACAGCGTTCAATCCGAGAAGATGGGTGTGGGGAAGGTAAGGAGAGGATGGGGGTAAACAACCTGGCTCTAAGAACTTTGCAGCAAAACAGAGTTAGGATGGGGCCTTGCACTTGGAGACAGAATTAAGAAGCAAGGCCAGGGACTTCCCTGGTGGCGCAGTGGTTAAGAATCCATCTGCCAATGCAGGGAACATGGGTTTGAGCCCTGGTCCAGGAAGATCCCACCTGCTGTGGAGCAAATAAACAGCCAAAAAAAAATAAATTTAAAAAAAAAGAAAGAAGTGAGGCCATGCCACACAATTTGGGTTCCATGGAGAGTTTCAGGATTCCCCTAAAATTCTACACGAAATGTGCCTTTTTCTGCTAAAAGTTCCACGTTTAACCAGATTCTTAAAATAGTCCTTGAATCAAAACACTGATCTGTACTCATGGTTAATATATTTTTCCAGGGTGAATGTCAGTTTTAAAAGACAAATTATACAAAATATTTAATTGTTGAAATAACACGCAAGAAATTCTGGATGCAGAGTGGCCAATCTCTCTTAGAACAGATTTTTTACTATTTTTTAGCTTTAGACATTTTTCTATTTGTTATTCTGATGTTATTGCCCTGAACAGATATTTATGTTCCTTTTTTTTGGGGGGGGGGGGATATCTAAGGCTTCTAATCTTAAAATATGCTGTTCATGTAGCTATTCTAAATTATCATAGGCACATAAAAGCCACTTAAGTAGTGGCATTTTGGTGTTTTGGCATTTGTTCTTAGCTATTATCTTGCTTGTAAATGTTACCATGATTAACTGTCTCTATTCTATTCAATTTTTTGCTGCCAAAAGAGATACTTGGTAAGTCAATAGTCTTTAGTGTGCTTATAAAGACTTATAATTATAAGTGGTTATGAGACACAAAACAGGTGAGAGATATGAGGCTAGCTTAAAACTAATTCTGCCTTTAAGCTGAGCACTTTTAGTTTATGAAAAGAATGCCAATTTTATAAAAATGTCCTTTGCAGACATCTTGTCCAGAAAGAAAACTTTGCACTAGGCCTCTGTGACTTTATCTTCTGGAGCTATTTATTTTTCATAAGACTAAATATGTTTAAAATTCCCAATGTGACCTATTTATTAGATAAGGTAACTTGCCATTTGATTGTGGAGGAAATAGGTCCCTTTGAAAACTGCTCTTTGGTGCCAAGGTTAGCCATTCTGTGTCCCAAGTTCAACATTTCGTGATGAACGTTAAATGTGAAGCCATTTACTAAGGAACTGCAATTTCAGCTTTGCGGTGACCAGGTTCAATAGAGTAAATTTACCAGACTAGTTAAAAAGCATTCCAAATCCACTTGTTTTCTCATTTCCTAGAGATAGAGCAAGAGGGGAACGTTAATAAAAAGACAAAAGAAAACCAGGAATGTTGTCAAGTTGATTTTTTTTCCACTTTTTTTCAAAGTTAAAATGAAGATATTTCATTCTGCCTACTGTTTTAAAATCTGATACACCTAACTTTTCAAAATTCACAGAGCACATTTGTTTAAAATTAGCATCCTTCTTATAAAGTGAAAGTGTCCTGCTCAAAGCGGAATTAGCTTTAAACTAGTCTCATGTATCACGCACATCCTAGATAAGTAATATAAAACACTAAGCTACTTTTCAGAACTTCGGCTAATATGTTCAGAGTAGATTAAATACTGAACCTGCATTTTGACCTCACCCAACAAAGAATGTGTCTTTAAAAAATCTGAGAACACAGTTTAGCATAAGGTACTGAGAACCAAAAGTGTCAATGAATTTTTGCATGTAGTACTGACATTTTATAACCTGCCTTGCATCATGTCCATTCCCATAAATACATTGGGACAAACAAGGCTACCTTTTTCGCAGAATCTCTTCATTGTAGGATCCAAACTAACTTTGGTTTCCTAAGATAAAAATTAAACCTTTACAACTTTTGCCTCTTAGTCAAGTTGACACAAATAGATGCTATAGGCTTCTGTATTCATGTTTCATCTTCAAAAAATTCTGTACTGTCAAACTCATACATAGAATTATAGTGAAATTAAAATTTCCTGACTCAGAACGCCACCCTGCCCCATCATCCATCTTCTGAACTCTAAATTCCACCTCATTGTACCGCGGAACATCTTACAGTGAACCTAAAATCAAACTAAAAACAGCTTGGAGATGAGATGGGGATCTCAGCTCTATCATTTTACCTGAACTAAGACATCAGTTATAGGAATGAAAATTGAGACAGTGGAGGACAGACATGATGCAGTTGCTGTTTAAGGCTGTGGGCAATTCTGGGGAATATTGAACCCTATTTTCCTTCTCTAATCATATGAAAAAAAGTGAAGTTTTTCGGATGCCTTGCACTATATGTCCTATCCTGTAGATCATCCAGATAACAGAAAGTCAGTAAATCCCTGTGGTGCTTAATCGTGTCTTCACTTAGAGCAAAGAGCGAAGAAAGCGTGATACGATTTTGCAGCTGGGTCCTTACAGGCCCGGGTATCCTGGAAGAGGGCCATCGTCATGGGGAACACAGGAAGTTTCCAAAGCCTCAGGAATCTTCCTCTTTCCAAGAGGATGTAGATTCTGATTATCATCAAGTTTTCTGAGCTTCTCTCTTTAGAAGTTAGTAGACTGCCTCAAAATCCTCATTCTATCTGAGAACATGACTCACTGAAACACCAAGGCTCAAAGCTCATGAATAAACATTCCTGTGGTTTCCAGAGATCTTCCCTGCAATGCTTAAACAGACATTCTGTCTTCTCAAGGAAATGTAACTTCCCCAAACACTTCAAGAATTGAATTGGAAAATGTAAAATTCTGTGTTGATCCTGGGTAAGATAAGAACTCTGATCTTACCAGCTCTTTTCCTTGAGAGATTGGATAGTTGTCAACTTGTGACTTTTATTTGTTTTAACTTTCCATCCATTTTCCATTTAACTATACTTCGTTTTAGGCCACCCAGACCTGTAACCAGCATGAATGACAGCATGTTCTCCCACTCTGTCCCCTCCTCAGGAAGTCCTTTTATTACCAGAAGGTAAGTTCCAACCCTATTATAAAATAAAACTTCTCTTTGGTGATGAGCCTTGAATTTGTGGCAAGAAAAATATTCTCGTTTAAGCCAAATGTGGAAGATTACTGTTAGAAACTAGTTTGTAAATATCTGTCACAAGTTGTTAATTTCATTCATTTGGATGCATTTGAAGAGGGCTAGGATGGCTTTGGGAATGAATGTCACTTCTGGAAACTTGCATTTACAATCTATCCACAGTAAGAATGCAGGGCTTATTTAAGTTTTACTACTGACACACATACATTCTGGCTCATTGAAAAAGTCACTATTATAGTACTTGGAATGACCCATTTAAGCCGGGGAATTGGAATTTCAAGAGGCAACGGGGAAATTATGATGGACATTCTTAAACATCTCATAATATAAAGCTCCAGATACAAAAGAATCTTCTTCTTAGTGAACTCTGGAGTTCCTGAGGCTAGAGGCTCAAGACCAAATTTGGAAATATAGTTTCTACATAAGTAATTCATGGATAAGAACAAGAACTTTAAAAAAAAGAGGGTGGATGCGTGTCTCATCTTTTTGCACAAAGATCCACTGCCCTGTAAGCAAACAGGTGAAACAGATACTTCTCTTAAAACTAGCACAATAAATAGGCAGGGGTCAAGAGGTACTCTAAGTCATTTGATCAAATATCACAAATAAAGCACCAGAGAATTATTTTAAGGAATACATGGAGAAGGCTCACAGGAAGGCAGAAACAAAGGTAAGGACAATTGGAGTGAGTAATTGAATGTAAGATTTCAAATGGCTTTCAGTAGGAAACAAATGGCCTCATGTTTCAAAAACAAACATAATCAATCTTTTCCCTGAAGAGTTGCTGAGGTACCAATTTCCCTGTAATATCCTGGTACGTTCTAGTGAAGATTTGCAGACAGTGAGACTCAGAACACTGCTGATTTTTTCTCCGAGTTCCTGGATTTGTCCATCAGCAGGAACCTGAGATGAAGGTGTTCCCCATAATTGTAATCAGTGGAATAAACAGAATGTGGTGTTTCCCACTATAAATTAATCAACTCTGTCACAAATAGAAATGGGAAGGCAATTGAACTGCATAACATCCACAGTGAAATCCTATGGTTGAAGCCCAGTTTATTCCTTTTCAGAGCCACCAGCGGATTAAACCACATTTTCTAAGACAAAATCATAAACTGTAAAGTCTATTAGAAACATGGGCCTGTGCCTCTATCTTGGGACTATCTGGCGTGATGTTAACAAAGATATGCTTTTATTAGGAAGCTCTGCATTCTGCAAATGTCAAGCAGAGGTAGACCCCATCCTTACTGAAGGTCATTTTATATCATTTCAGCTTGGACGGTGCTTTATGATGGATGCGTCTAGATGGATAACATGGCTTCTTCTACTCTAAAATATTCCTATAATATTTTGAGCTGTTCTGGTTCCTCCAGGGGGCATGGTACCCCAAAATATGATCATTTCCCTTTCTTCCCATTTTCAGTCCTTCTGGAATGTTCCCTCTGAACCTCAAGCACGTTGTTTAAAGTTTGCAGTTCTTCCTATCGTCACAGAGGTTGGCCTCTGGTTTCTGTTTTAAGGGTGCCGTTCAATAAAGCTGTGTACACTGAACGTCTTTCCTCTCTGAGTGGGCCTTGCTCTGTCCATGGGAGGTTTTAACGGGGTCTCGTTGTTTCCATCCCTCAGGTTGCCTGAGGGGATAAGTGCATCCAGCCCTGTGGCTGAGGAGCATTTGCTCATAAAGCTGTATGTAAATCAGCTTGACCACAGCGCACGGTCAGTATCCCAGCCCTGAAGCACTAATCGTAGTAGTAGTTCCATAGCTAGACCGCTAGTCCTACTTCATCACTAAAATCCTCTTGTAGTATGCTTTGGTGGAGATACAGGTCTTCTGGGGTTTCATGAGATTCCATTGAGAATTTCCAACTTGAGCTGGACTGCACAGCTCTTTTTCTCTTTTCCACTTTTCCACTTCTTTTATTGATTTTATGTCTTCATGCCAGTATGTATGAGATGAGTAAATGTGAAGAGTAACATGTTGGATCTCCTTCTTTGGACGATTCTCTGCTTTGGTACAGTTTGCAAGACCCCATATGGTGATTCCTTAGACTCTTGTATTAAAGAGCCTCATGGAATGATTTTAGCACTAACTGGGTGAGATCAGGACAACATCACATGGTTGGACCATATTACAGTAAAAGACTTGAGGACTTACATCTTTCTGTCCTCCTGGGCTTGGGCCATTTTCCCCCACGTAGGACAGTCTAATTCCTATTAAAGTAGCAATTTCAAAACCCATTTCATGCTCTTAGTGTTTAATTTCTACCAGTTGATAATGCTGGTGGTGATCCCCTGTTTATTTCTTAGCCATGTCCATACACTAAGGTTGATGGAAACCATCATGCCAAATGTAGGCTTAAGTTAAAGGCCCTAATCTTCCTACAGTTGGAACTTAACCAAAGAAATAGGACCTAGAGCTCTGCCCTCACTCCTACCCCACCCCAACTGCCCCTGTTAAAATCGGTTAAAAACTAAAACCTAAACAAGCCAAGAGTGGTGCTGGTCAGTGTTGAGGCTGCATTAAAAAAAGTAAGGAAGTTTGCCATGCAGATACTTTATTTAGCCTGAATTTTTGGTCTTTGGTATTGTGACAGATCTTACAAAGATAAAGCAGAATGAGGATGAATTGAAATCACTACAAACTCCTGGCATTCCTCACATAGAGTCCTTTGCAAGCATACACTTTGATCTTCAAAAGGCACCAGGGCCTATCTTTGAAGTCTTTTGACATCCTGGTAACCTAACTCACACAGATTTATGAGGGTATACTACCACCATCTGCTCCATCCCCTGTTCTGATATCTGTTTCTAGCTATATCCTTGAGTCACTTTTCCCTTAACTTAAAAGAGGGAATTCTCAAAGGCACTCTCCCTTAAACCTTTGAAGTCTTCGTGTGTGTGTGTGTGTGTGTGCGTGTTTGTGTGTGTGTGCGTGTGTGTGTGTGTGTGTGTGTGTGTGTGTGTGTGTGTATACTCAATGCTGATTAGCAGTTAGGCACAGTATGGGTCAAATGACACAATTCATGAACAAGTTCACTTCATTCATTTTCCTGATCATAACTATATCCCTAAACCTAGATTGTTTTCTTATAAATGCATGAATTTATAGGAAAAGAACAACTAGATCAATGGAAATTTATCATCACCACTAGGAAAAGAACGCCAGTATATGATGTATGATTGGGCAGCCAACATTAAGCTTATGAAAGATAGCCTGCCATTATGGCAAATATTATTGCAAGAGCTGACCACAAAGCCCTTCTCCCCCTCCCTGCCCACAGCATTATGCCTTTGAGTTTCTGCTGTTGGCATCAGGCCCCCTTTGTAAAATCTTAATTATCTTGCCAAAATCCTCACCTCGTTTACGTGAGAGAGCTAACCAGTCCTTTCCATTTGAAAAATATTTCATTAGTATGGCTATTACGGCCATTTCTTCATTAGCTACACTAAGGACAGTCTAAAAATTTGAATGGCTAGATACTTTTACCTCCAGTTTTAGAAACTTCTCTTAAAGATTTTACAGATATTTTTATAAATGCAACCTCTAAAGTCTTAACCACTCACAAAAAGAATCACTTTGGCTATTATATCTAGCCAGTACTGATCACTCCTGCAAATATTAGAACATTGCTTATGATTCATAGAGTGTGTTGAACACAATCTAATATGCTATTTTCTGGTTTGTCTGAAAAGTATTTGTTTAATTACTAATACTGTATTAGGTCCAGGGGTGCATATGGGGAAGATACACTGCCTTCCCCACGCACTTTCCAAATCCTGATTCTTCCCAATGGAATAGGCTTTGTGAGTTATTTTTGTTGGTTGACTGGTTGGTCAGTTGGTTGATTTGTTTGGGTGTTCAACCACAGAAAGGCTAATTCACGTGTCTTTTTCAGTTTTTTCAAATACTTTGCTTTCCCAAAGAGTCTTTACCTAATAACCCAGATTTTTAATCTGACATATAATGTTCAAACTAAATTTTAAACATTTGTGTTTTGGTAATCAAAAGTGAATAGAAATAAAATTGAGGTACTGAATTCAGACTTTGCTTCTGAAAATCAGTTTTCTCCATGCTCAATATTTTCTAAGATTAAAGCCCATCCCTTTTCAGTCAGGAAAGAAGGTAAATCTATAAATCAGCATCATAAAATAGATGCATTTATAAATCAACCTCAAGTGAAGATTTCTTCATTCTTTTCACGCTTTCTGGGCATGTTATATGAAATTTGAAATAAACACTCTCTGCAAGTAATTATTTATTCCATGTAGCCCCAGAGCTCCACTAACACGCTAGATTTTTTCAACCCTGAATTAAACTGGTCTTCGCACTCAACTCTATTTCCTATACTAAAATGTTAGTGTATAATTAAATCTGCCATCACCTCTTCTTCACTTTGATAACCTTTATTCTCTTACTAGAGTTGCTTTAGTTGCTGTCTGTGTGTGCTCTGTACCCAGCAAACTTTTCTAGAGCATCTCTTGGCAAAAACACAATTGATACAGCTTGATGCTATCTGGGGGACAACATAGTAAATGTAGTGAATCAAATATGACCTAAGAATTATTATTTCTTCCATGGTACCTGCTTAAGGAGGTTTGACTTTCATGCCAGCCTGAATTGATGACAACTCATTTTCCCACTGAGACACTAAGCTATTTTTTAATGCTTGTTTGCTGATTTGTGTGTGGCAGATATTTTATGTTTCAGATCAAAGATGTTGAAAGCTAGAAAACGAAAGGGGAAAAAGAGTTTTTCAAGAAATTATCTCTTGGTAAAACTGACTTGTGGACTCTTTTTTATTTAAAACTAATTTATTTAAATTAGTTTGATGACCTTGGTATAGATTGTGTTAATTACAGTGAGAAGCAAAATGTTATTCCCAATTGACAGTCAGCTAAGGAGGGAGCCAAGTTTACAAGTCATTCTTCACAAGCCCAAACACCAAGTTTATCAATCATTTAAGAACCAATAAAAAAGTAAATCTCTCTTCTTAATTTGCCATGGTTCAGATATCATTTTCCACTTAACCACTGTGATGCTAATTATGCCACATTACATAATTTGTTTATATTATATTGTTGCTCTGTGCAGGACTTTTATTTAAATCCTTTTATTTTCATGTTCAATAAAAGAAAAAATATATTTGGCCAGAGCTAATATAATAACACAGCATAAGCAGAAGTGGTTTTTAAAACTATATGGCAGGTTTAAGCAAAAATCCAGGGAGCATTTGTGTGTGATTTTGTTACCTTAGAGTACCCCCAAAATGTTTGCACTTAAGCAAATCCTGGCATCAGTTGGATTTATCCTCCAAAACTAAAGGGTGAATTTAAATAAATAAATATGAAATATTTTGAAATTGTTCTAATACCAGTGTGTGTGTATGTCTGTGTGTGTGTGTGTGTATGAAAATTTTTGGAAGAAGGCCATTTGTCTTTGCGTATGCTCTTTTCCAGAGTGTATAAAGGAACTGGTGAGAAAATAAGAGAATTTTTTTTTAGAAAAGAATAATCTAAACGAGTATTTCCAACCTCTTTTCTTTCAGCAGAACACATGAAATTCAAATTTCACCTTGTCATACCTTCCAGGGTATGATTGTCACCACACCCAATAATGAAAATATGTGTGCTGAAGTAGGTGTTTATACATTGGCAGGGCCTGGTGAAAAGAAAATAACATCAATAAGAAAAAGAGATGTGTATACACACAATTTTAGGGATGGTAGAGTTGCTTCTCCTTGGGACTCAGATTAGAAAAGATTTATCACCCACAGTCAAGAGGAGCCCCAGTTAGTTACCAGTTTCCGAGGTTAAAAGGAAGAATGCATTTAAATTTGAAGACGGGGCATGCAGAAGATGGAGAAGTTTCCAGAGCTAGAGCTGCAGGAAAGCCATTGACACATTTGGATGCACTGACATGCTGGAAGCAATCACTTCTCAATAAGGCCCTAGGTTCCAGTGTTGCCTGATCCCAAAGCCCACAGTGAATTGGAAATATCACCAAACTTCTCCAAGCAAACTGCCAGAGCTACAAAATGAAAGTGTAAACATCCAGATTATTCTGTAAAATATCGTGAGGGTACCTTGCTTTGAAGAGATTATCATAAATTACCTGATGTCACTACCTTTGCCACAACTCAGGAGAAAAGCTTTTCACTTTGCTTCCCTTCTTCAAGCTCCTTGGGAGCCTCAGAAGAAATTCTGGTGAAGATACTTCATGTGAACAGTCTTTATAGACCCACGTTTTAAGTGAAACCTGCCTCCTGGTCTGCTCTCTAAGTTCTTGATCCATTTCATTTAGAAAGAGTACTTTTTTTTTCTCGTTTTTCATCATGCACTTGGCTTCCTCTACACATGGTCGTGTTTTCTGCCTCCCAGGAATAAATGATTAGGAGGAGAATTCAAGGCTAGTTCTAGGCAGTACAGAAACTATGCGGACATTGAGTACCAAAAGTCAGAAATGCTCTTGGCACTGTATGCTAACAGCTTTAGCAAAATGAGATAAAATGGTTTACTTCCACAAACTCATAAATGCAGAGGATATCATCCCCATATATTCCAAGAACTGGTTTTCCCAAGGATTCATATGGGAAAGGAAAGGAACATGAAAGGAGTTAAATGATGCCTTCGAACCAGCACTGGCAAGGGCCAAGGCAAAGAAAATGACCACGAAAGGATAAGATATGTATATGGAGATGTCTGCTCCTGCCTTTGAGGAAAGAAGGGACTTGGAAAGAGCAGGGGAGACAGGCAAGTGGCGTAGAGGAAGGAGAGAGGGGCCCAGAGAATTGGAGAGAAAGAAAGAATGAGCCACCAGAGGAAAATGTGGGCAGCTGCTCACTTCCTGCTACCAACCCTTCACCATGCTGATGTCAGCAGGGTTCCTCCAGTGCCGGTGCTTATTAGTCAGTGGTGGGACACACTTCTGCAGCTTTACTCACACATCACCCTCCTCCCATAAGACGTCACCAGGGTAACAAGCATATCCTCATGGTTGATCCTCCTGTGTTTCTTTTTTTTTCTTCTTGCACATTCATCATCAGAGGTTGTAACTGTATAATTATTAGGCCTTTGATTTAAGGAAGTAACACAATTTCTGGGATTCAAGGGGAAAAGTAGCATATGTAACAAGGCAGAGAAATGGTTTCATTTGGAGGGAAGAATTCTTAATATTTCACAGTGTTTTGAGTGGTTTTACAGGGATCTGAAATCCATTATATAATAGTGGGTAGATCTATCTTGTATTATCAAAAAAAAAAAAAAAAACAGTTGAGGGAGATGATTGGGCAGCAGTGAGACCGTAGTTACTGGATAATAAGCTGTCCTTCAGGAGACAAGGTTTGGAATGCTGTCTTGTTGGGATGGTGGGAAAACATCAACTCCAGTGGCTTAAGATGCTCATTTGCTCCTGATGGGCAAGTTTCATAGTCTTTGCAGGTGCAGATCAGTATGGTTTAAAAAAAAAATTAACTTCATCAGGAAAGCAAATTCTCCTAGAACATTAATTTCATTTTTAAAGTCAATTTTGTTTGTCTGCAGGTGTACTTTTTGAGTAATGGGTGCATTCCTGAAAAGCTGAGTAAAGTCGTAATATTCAAAAAACATTAATGCCTACTCTATACTAGATGTTTTCTTTATAGATCAAATTTGATTTTAAATTTACCAGAAGCCTCACTATTTAAGGAATCTTGTAGTATATACTATGATAAAACAAGAATTCCAATTATACTGTGCATAATTCTAATGTGATATTCATTTATAAGTTGCTATATTTTGTGCTTTGTGGTCTGAAAAAGTGGTACTTTGTAGTAAAACCTTAAAACTTTTAAAGTTTTTAAGATTTTTAACTGCTTTATTAACCATTCTTATATAGAGAGAGATTTATAACTTCTTGAAAAGTTATGGAAGTTTGTGGTAAAAATCTAATAATTTCAATGCAAGTAATTAAAAACTTCGTATTCAAACAAAGACACTTAATTTTTGTATTCTCCATGAAGGGAGAAAGGGATAGTTTTAAGTACAGCAGTGTTGCAGGGCAAATTTTTAACCTACAAAAGAACAAACTCTCTTTAAGCACATTACAAGTACAGTTATAATACTAAGAATCAATATCATATTTCCCAATAAACATGCCTATTCATTATAGTTATAAATTCATTTATATTATATAAATTTGGGGTGCCTTTGGCTTGGCCACACTTTATTATTATTTATATTTCTATTTTCCTTTAATAAAACTACATTAAACTTTTTAATTTTTCATTAAAATTGCCAATTAAAGTGAGTGTTCTTCCTAATAAATCTAAAATGATAAGAATTTGCCCTATTGATTGGACTCTTCTTCACCAGTTATAGACACAAGGAGTATGAATATATGTTTATAAGGCTAAAAGGTTTATTTCTCTGTTTCTCTGAAAGTTTTCTTCACAGCTTCACAGCCAAGGTCAGGTGACTTGTGTCTAAAGTAGCAAAACACTTTTAATATGACACCAATCTCTAGGTAATTTTCAATTCTCTGTTCAACACAGAATGTCGGAGAATAGAGGGCAGGCTGGAGAAATAAGCTTCTTGTGTGGGATCTGAAGGCTGGCAGGACTTAGTGAACTACTGGACTGTGTACAGGATAGTCTGTCATGAATGCTGAATGAATTGTCATTGTGTCTGGGCATATGCAATCTATTTGTTTAGCAAATAGCAGAGGTCAAATCTGGGATCATAGTGGCTTGTGTAATTATAATTGTGGTTCTCAGGCCAGGTTGCTACTCCTAGTTCAACTATGTGGAAATCTGAAAACATCTTGAACATTTCAAAGTAATGAAAGAGCTGTCCAAATGGAGCTTGGAAGTAGTCTTAGGAGTTTCTGTTGCCAGTTTCTATTCTTGAATGCATTGCCGAGTTTACGCTCTTCTTGGCTTTCCCATCTTATTAACCAGCTCTCCTCCCAAGGACAGTGAAGTCGAGCAGAGCAAACTGCTGGCTAGGGCTGCTCCAGCTTTGCTGAAGGGCAAAGGGTAAGTTAAAGCCAGAGTGTGCTGGAACCCTGAATTAACTAAACTAAAAATGCTGATTTCTTGTGTCAAAGATGCTTTGTCTTTGAAAGACCATCTTTGATTTAATCAAAGCAGCTCTGTTATAACCCCATTAACAGCACCAAGTAGTTATTTTGAGTAGACACATCTGTGTTGTTACTCGCTTTCCCTGATTTCCTTTTCCTTTTTTAAAATGACTAAGCTTCAGATTTGATTTTCCAAAGGATAATCTTTGCTTGCAACCTATTTCAGTGTATTTACTGTACAAATGAATTTCTTGGCCTTAGTGGTTTGAAGAATGCAATTCTGTTTTCTTAAAAGTTACTTGACCTAAGTGGAAATCTATTTTTAAAGAGAGTGAAATGGCATTGTGAATTTCATTGCTTGGATTTTGCTTGTGTTTTTTCATAGAACATCGCTTCGTTTTCCTTTACTTGTTTGGTTTTCTAGATGCCTTTTCTACCACAAACTCACTCCTACCTGCCCTGCTTATTTCTGTCCACCTGTCCTAACAACACCCTTTCTTTCCTCCTGCCCTGTTTCAGGATACAGTACAGTCTGAATGTGGCAGACAGGCTAGCTGATGAACATGTTCTCATCGGGTTGTATGTCAACATGCTCCGGAGCAACCCATCATGGTTAGTGCAGGTTTGGCTGCTTGACTGTCCTGCGAGAGGGGAACAGTCTGATCTGTTGACAAGCAGTCTCAGCAAGGGGCAAAGTCACTGGATGCCAGAGGTGTCACTAGAGCATTTTTTTAACTGATCCGATTAAAATGTCTTGTGATGTTACTTTGGACACTGCCCATTAATGTACCATAGAATTCACATTTTTGTTTATATCTTAGCTAAAGGGAGTTGTCCCTTTAGCTAAGATAAGCTAAGCGGCTGCTGTGCTAAATATTAGCATCTAGGGAGATGCAAGACTCTGAGTCCCGCTGGTCAGTTCTGTGCTCCATGTGCCATGTCAAATTACTACATAACTGTGTTGCAGGAATTCGTCTTATTCCAAGGACTTGTGTGTTTCTACTGATTTGGAGAACAATCCTCCATTCCCTTAAGATAGAAGTGAAGAAGAGGGAAAGTGATAGGATGGGATTATACCATGGAAATCATTTCGTCAACAATGATAACAGCGGGAGAAACTGTCTTTCAACTCTTCTCTTACAAATGTTTCAGGGTAGCCACCCTGATACAGCCTACTTTCAAGTCCCACAGTATTCAAAGCTTACTTTCCAATGTGTTAAATGTGTGAATTCAGATAGCCTTATGTAACAGAATAAAGGCATTCCTAGAGTTTTTCCCTTTCTAGTTTAGTTGTGACATAGGAGATTCCTCCCATTGGTTCAAGTTAGTTAATAATAAATATACATTTTCAATTTGAATGACAATAAATGCACAAACTGTATAATTATCATGTTTCATCCTAGTTTAGACAACTGTTTTACAAACATGTTTAGCAAACCAGTTCCTTAGAAATATTCGATTTTACTTAATAACCCTAATACATTTTCTCTGAACTAAGAGCCTATGGATTTTTTGCCGTTATAACTATTAAGTGAGCCAATGGGTTAAATTGCCTTTAAAATTGGTCCCCTTTCTTCTACTGTGTCGCAGAAAGCATCCCTCAAACATTTGGCATTCGTCGCCCTCACCACTTGGTATTGTTAACCACTGCTTTGTTTCTAGAACTTTCCTCCCTTGATGGCTTAGAACTGTTTTTTGCAAGATTAGTACATGAGATGACTTTAGGTGATACACTGATGAACATTTATTTGTTTTAATAGTTATATATTTATCTTAATTTGTATTTTTTAAAATATATGTATATAACCAGTGTACTGGTTTAATTTTATACTATATGCTACTCTTTTGGGAGATAAAAATGTACTCTTCAGCTAAACCCATCTCTTTGTTCAAATTTTCCCAGCTTGTAGATCGAACAGTTCCTCTTCTTTCTTACATCGCAGCCTCTGAAACCTACAAGTGGAGTGATGGTTTTCATCTTATTCCCAGTGAATTTGGTTCCCCAATGTTATGTGGTAGCTGAAACAATAGAACTAAATACTAAATTAACCCCCCCGCCCAAATTTGTGTTGGTAATCGTCAAAGCAGGATATAGTCGATAAAGATGCAATCATGTCTGAATGCAGTGATGTGGTCTCACACCCTGTCCTCTCCTGTCCTTGGGAGTGTGTGTCCAAAATTCTAGCACACTCTGGTTATTTCCACCACTCTTCTTTGACCTTCTCTTAATTAAAGTTGTAACAGAGAAATCTCCAAAGAGGAAAGCACAGAGTTTGTCACTCCCAGCCCTTTTCCCTCCTCAAGTGGTTAATCATGTTGACTCGATGGTCACTTAAGACCGTAAAACTGTCCCAGTAGAGACACCTTACATCGACTTGATGAAAGATAGATGTGACTTGTACTTTGAAAACAAAGCAGAATTTAAGACTGATCAATGAAGCTGACACGGTTTTAAAGGCTACTGCCCTCCATAATTCTCATCACTTTTTTCCATCCTTAAAAAATTCCAACTTCTCTTTTCTCATTTTGTTCCTTCCCTTTCCTTTCTGTTTAATTAGATCCTAACCATTCCCCACACCTGCCAGGATTCTGTAAGCGATGCAGTGATGTCGCCCCTCCTTTAACATCATTATAGCTCTGATGCTTAACCGTCATTCAACTGTGGTGAGATATAAAATGGTAGTAATCACAAGATCCGCCATTTTTTTTTTTTTTTTTTTTTTTTTTTGCGGTACGCAGGCCTCTCACTGTTGTGGCCTCTCTCCTTGCGGAGCACAGGCTCCGGACGCGCGGGCTCAGCGGCCACGGCTCACGGGCCCAGCCGCTCCGCGGCTTGTGGGATATTCCTGGACCGGGGCACGAACCCGTGTCCCCTGCATCGGCAGGCGGACTCTCAACCACTGCGCCACCAGGGAAGCCCAAAAGCCACCATTTTTCAAAGCATTTGCCTCATGATAAGCACTGTGTTTAAAACTTCATTTACATAATTTCCCCTGGTCCTTAGATAAGCCGGTAAATACTCTCATCCCCATTTTATGGATCAGTAAAGGTATCAGTTTAGAGAGTTTACATGACTCTCCCACAGGCACATAGCTACTCCACAGTGGGGCCGGTATTTCAACTTTTATCTACCTGATCCCAAGCTCATAACCACTGTGATACATTGCATCTTATAAAACCTACATAAATGCATGCCCTCCAGAAAGCTCTTCTGGACATTCCACAACTGCATCCACCACATCTGTTTACTGAAATTGCATATCCCATTGTATTGTTTGTATTTCATTTTAACAAATATTTTGAGCACATACTAGTAATAGAAATAGTGGTTGTTCATAAATTACCAATTATGTATTTAGTTCTGTGCATTGTGATTTCTCATTTTAGTTGTAAGCTTCAAAAAGACAAAAATTTTCTCTTCAGCCTCTTGGACCTCATCACAGAGCAGCCAGAATATGAATAATAAATTTTACATTTACGAAGTGCTTCAAAAATGACAAAGCCCTTTCCCACACATTATTTAATCTGCTTGTCAAAGCCCTGTAGGTTTGGATATTATTATTGCCATTTCACTGATAAGAAAATGCCAGTTACAAGACATTAAGTGACTTATCCAAGGTCCCCTGCCAGCAAGGTCTTCTGATATTGAGTCTCGTCTGTTTTCCACCTCATACCTCGGCCTTCCTGTCTGTGCACCCTTCATGAGATGGTCTATAAAGAGGAATCTAATAGTTGTTCTTGCTTGAAAGGTGTGCTTTTGTGAGTATTCATATATGCTTCTAATGCACTCAGTGTAGGGGCCTTCTCCCCTGTATCAACTGCTTAGCACAATGGGAAACTGACTCAGCTGTAAATAGTCTGCTGCTAAATTAAAGATATTCTTATGTGCCCTTGCTGGTTCTGATGTCAGATAAGCCAAATAAATAAACTATAGATCAAGGGAGAAGTCCTACTGTCTTCCTAATTCCTAAGTGAAGTTTTAAAAGCCTTAATGGTTTTCAAGCACCTTCTTCATTGGGGGAGGAGGGGGTCTCAGAGTTATACAGTGAGGGTTTTTTCTGGCCTCTCCTAAAGCTTATCAGGTGCCCAGGCTTGCTAGTGGTTTATAGGACAGATGGTGGCAGGCAGACCAAAGGAGGTTGCAAACCAGCCCAGAACTTTCAACTCTAACCATAATTTTAAGCCTTGATACTTACCAGTCAGAAGCTTCTGGCACGTTTCTCTCAACTCTGAAAAGGTCCCTTGTGTAAGGGAGGGAAGCAGTACAGTGAAAGGGTACAGTCTATACTTTGACGTCATGATCGATTGCTGTCACTTTGTTAGACCCTTGATCTCATATAATTAGGTTGATATCTGTCCTGCTTATGTTTTTCTCAAGTACAAGAAATGGGACATTTTGACGCCTATTTCCGGGTTTCACGTATGAGGTCTAAGTTGTTACTTGCTTGCTTGCTTCCTTTAATAGAGTCCTTTGGCACTTAGTTCACAGCCCAGATCCATCACCGGGGCTGCACGCCTGTGCGTGATCTAGCCTCACCTACGCCTCTCCCAGCCCCAGCTCTCATGGGGTTCTTCCACTCAACCACAATATTTAGTCACATCAGCTTTTAATCAGTTCCTAAAAAAAATTCCTAAAACTGCCTCAAAGACCATGATATTAGTTCTTACCTTATGCCTAGAACATTCTTCCCCATTTTGCTTCTGCCCTTGCCTTCCACACACACATGAACTGGCTCCTTCTCTGGCTTCCAGACTCTGATTAAAGGCACCTACCTACTCAGGTAGGTCTCCCATATTAGTCTGATCATGGGATACTATTTATTTCATTCTTGTCATAACTGTTATCATTGGTTCCTTGGTTGATTGGTTCACTCCTACCTTCCTCTTATGGGGCAGACCTTCTCGGACTTGTTTACCACCATCTCTCTGGCACCTAGCACGGTGCCTGGCACACAGTAAGTGCCCAATAAATGCCCATTGATGTTGGAGAATACTGATAGTGCTACAGACATAAAATTCCCTCTCACCCTAAACAAAATTGTTAGGAGTCCTCAGCAAATCTTTTTTACTAGAAAAATACTTTTTGCTATTAAGAAAATCACCTATTATAAATTAGCCCTGAAATTGAACATTTAGTGTAAGAGTATAAAATAGGTGAAAAAGTAAAGTATTAAACTTGACGTAGGTAGAAGTGATAAATGTGGATAAAGATGAGAAGCAGCAATTCACTGATGTGACAAAAGCAACTAATAAGGGGCAAAATAAAAAAACTAAAAGTGATGTTGGGCAAAAAATTTTTTTTTTAATTTTTTAATGTTCTCTGATCTTTTCCACTTTGTATCAGTTCACTATGACTACTGTAGCAAAGTACAACAGACTGCGTGGCTTGAACAACAGAATTTTATTTTCTCACAGTCCTGGAGGCTAGAAGTCTAAGACCATGGAGCCTGCAGGGCTGCTTCTGCTGAGGCCTCTCTCCTTGGCCTGCAGATGGCTACCTTCTTGCTATGTCCTCACATGGCCTTTTCTCTGTGCACATACATCCTTGGTGTCTCTTCCTCTTCTCATAAGGACACCAGTCATATTGGATTAGGCCCCCACCCTTATGACCTCATTTAACCTTAATTACCTCTTTAAATTCCCATCTCCAAACACAGCCACATTCTAAGGCACTGGGGATTAGGGCTTCAACACGTGAATGTGAGGAGAGACAATTTAGTCCATAGCATGCTTCTACACTGAATCCACTGAATTGTATGCCTTTAATTTTTTAATGTGTAGGCTAAGATTTGACTGACTCTTTTCAGTAAATGTTGTGATTTTGAAAAGTATAAGTTTATTGCAAGCTGCAGAAAGGAAAAAGAAATTATTATCCACACATATTGAAAAGTACCTTCTTTTATGAGTTTTCATTTTCTTGTTGACACTACTCCTTTTCTTCTGTAAAATGTTTAGGACCTTCAGTTATAGAGCTAGACTTCTGAGAAAAACATGTCCTTAGAATCCTAAAAATGTAAACCTTCTGAAGAATGTCAGAAGTGAGCCAACCTTTATTTGTTCTTTTGTCCAACTAATTCTTGGGTAGTTCCTGCTATGTTCTAAGCACTGTGCAAAACCCTCAAGTTCCAAGGGTGAAGAGATTGAACCATTCTGTCCTCAAAGAAGTTACAGTTTAGTGAAGGATAAAGACAAGTGAAAAGGGCAGTTAAAATGCAAGGAGAAGAATGCAACATCATTTATAAAGTCTTGCTGTTGTTTTTTTTTTTTAGCAATAGAGATGCAGACATAGAGAATGGACTTGTGGACATGGGGGGAAGGGGAGGTGGAATGAATTGGGAGATTAGGATTGACATATATACACTGACATGTGTAAAATAGACAGCTAGTGGGAACCTGCGGTATAGCACAGGGAGCTCAGCTCGGTGCTCTGTGGTGACCTAGATGGGTGGGAATTGGTGGGGGGAGAGGTCCAAGAGGGAGGCTATATATGTATACATATAGCTGATTCGTTTTGTTGTACAGCAGAAACTAACACAACATTGTAAAGCAACTATACCCCAATTTTTAAAAAAGCAAAGAGATAACAGCTATAACAAGGGCAGCAAAGTGCAGAGTGCTATAGAATATATAAGGAGCAATGGCCCTGAATTTGGAGGTCGGACATGAGGGCAGGAAATGGAAGCCAAAGCCAATACCAGAATGAAGAGGAATTAGCCAAGCAGAAGTGGGTGGAGGAGACAGAGAGACCATTCAGGACAGAGAGAATATGGTTCATTTGAGGAACTTAAGTGTGTTAAGGCCACGGCGGTAAAGGATGAAGCTAGACTATGCAAGACCTTATAAGTCTTATTTAGGAATTTGAAAAATGAGAACCTATTAAGAATTTTATGTATAAGAATTGTTACAGCCAACTTCACTTTTAAAAGATCGATGACTTGAGGACAGGAAATGAATTGGAGGAAAGAATAACTCTCAAATCAGAGTGACCTATTGAGAGGACTTTACACTCATTCAGGATGAGATGACGGTGGCCTGGGCCACATTGGTGATAGCTGGAATGGAAGGAAATGGAGGAATTTGTGAATTTGTAGAGGTAGAAGGCATGGCCTTGGTGGACGATTGTAACATAGTGGGTTATCAAAGTCAGGGTCTTGATAAAGCAGTTTGAAGGCACCTCTATAGAAAAGCCATTGTTATGGTAAGTTGTTTTATTATTATTATTATCCATGAAGATTCCTATGGCATTTTGCTCTCAACCAACTGTGAAAGACAGGACATACCCTGAGAAAGTCATCCTCCATTTAAGTAATAACTAATAATGCCTTCTCAGGCAGTAATCCTCCTAATGGCTATTTGCATTTTAATAAAAGAGTAGTGACACTTAATGACCTTAAAAAGTAATCTCTAAAGTTCCTGTCACCATTCAGACAAATGGAAAAAATATGAAGGAAAAATGAAGAAGTATTTCTGGTGCCCTTTAGATCACATTATTATTTGTGTGTGTGTGTGTGTGTGTGTGTGTGTGTGTGTGTGTGTGTGTGTTTAAACATAGGTGAATCTCTTCATGACTCAAGTGTAGACAAATACATTTTTTTTTACATTTATTCTGATTTTTTTTCTTTTTTTTTTTTTGGCCGCGCAGCTTGTAGGATTTCAGTTCCCCAATCAGGGATTGAACCCCGGCCCTCGGCAGTAAGAGCACGGAGTCCTAACCCCTGGACTGCCAGTGAAACAGGCCTGCAGAGAAACCAGAGAAATGTGAACAAACCTTGAGTTCCCAGAAATCCCTGCTAAATCACAATTTAAGAAGCCCTAGCTCAGCTGAGGCCACTTGAGCTTCCTAGATGCCATTTTGAAGTCACTAGCAACAGACGCTGGCCATGTATTTAAGGCAGAAAGTGGAGAGCTCTCAATGTAATAGATTTCCCTATTCTGAAATGCAGTCTACACGGCAGACCCTTTTTAATTCATCATGGTCTTGTAATAAGATTACTGATTATAAAGTCTGGAAATGAATAGGCAGGGATGGAGACAATGTTGGAATTGGTATTTCTTTAATGATTTAGGGAATTATTGGCCATTCATTTTTGACTATTTGTAATTGAAGTCTTGAAATAATGGAATTTATTAGGGGAACGCCTCATTCACCCTTGTATAATGTGAACATACTGAAATGGCACATGTGGACTTATAAATCGTTTGTGTGCACAAAGGGGCAATACATCACTCCACCCCTCATTCACTCGGTGCTGGAGGAAGGAGAGGCAGGGGAAGTATGAGTTATAGCTTACTAGATGAAACCCCATAACTTCCCTTCTTACATTTCCAGGAGGCTTTTTTTTATATATAACCTTCATATTATTTATACTTGCTGGTCATTCATGATAAAAGGCACTTTTATCATGAGGTTTTTTATCAAGGTTTTTAAAATTATTTATTTATCAAAACACTCACAAATGTTTTTGACAAAGTCACTTTCAGCCATTCAAACAGATCATCGTCCTGGGCTTGGAGCTTTGGGCCTTGTTGTCTATGCAAACTGTGTTGAGTTAGGCGTGTGATCTCTAATACCCCAGCCAGAAAAGGACCAATGTGTTAAAATCAAATTAAATTGTTTCTTTTTGGGGTGGTTTTATGTTTAAAGTAAGGACAGCGTAGACTTTCACTTTCTCATTGAAGCTGTAACAAGAAATTCAGTTATTATTTTTAACCACTGCAGAGGGCAGACGTGTTTTATAGAACACATCTGCTTTTCTTTTTATTTATTTATTTATTTATTTTTGTCTGCATTGGGTCTTCGTTGCTGTGGGCGGGCTTTCTCTAGTTGCAGTGAGTGGGGGCTCCTCTTCGTTGCGGTGCGCGGGCTTCTCATTGCGCTGGCTTCTCATTGCCGAGCACAGGCTCTAGATGTGCAGGCTCAGTAGTTGTGGCTCACGGGCTCTAGAGCGCAGGCTCAGCAGTTGTGGCGCACAGGCTTAGTTGTTCTGCGGCATGTGGGATCTTCCCGGACCAGGGATCAAACCCATGTCCCCTGCATTGGCAAGTGGATTCTTGACCACTGCGCCACCAGGGAAGTCCCAACACATCTGCTTTAAACATCTGTTTTAAAGCCTCTGTTGTCCAGAACTAATTTGGCCTTTTGCTAGTAAAAGCAGTTTCTTATTCCAACTTTAAATTTGTATGCTGGTTGAAATCTCAATCCACTGGGATTAATACTACACATAGGTGAGCCCTGAATCCTAGAATATCTAGTCTTAAGGGAATTTGTGTGAAAATATCACAATGCTATGTGGATATGAAAAATGATGTCTTTTCTATGGCTTACATTTGGGGTTCATTTCCTGTGTTTAACTTTTCCATTTTATTTTCAAGATCCTCTTCTAGATCCTTGCTACTCAAAGTGTTGTCCTTGGACCAGCAATACCAACGTATCTTGAGAGCTTGTTGGAAATGCAGATTCTGGGGTCCCATCCTACCCCCCCATCCCCCTCCAGAATCAGAGACTGCATTTTCACAAGGTCCCTATGTGATACGTATACACACTAAAGTTTGAGAAGCCCTGCTCTAGATAGCTGTTGGATGGTAGATGACATTTTGAAGGAGCCAAGAATCATTAATGAATCCAAACAGGTTACTTAAGAGGCAAAATAATAATAAAATTGTATTACCTAATACTTTTGAGCATTTAATGTGTTCTAGGCATCATACCAGCCTGATGTTTTTTACATGCATTGTCTCATTTAGGGAGCAGGAAAGTGAAGACTCTTTTTCTGAGGATGAAGAAGTGACTTGGTAAATGGAGAAATTCAGGAATATTCTAGGTAGGATACAGTAGCTTAGAGAAAAGGGCTATATCTAGTGGAAGAATTCAGGATAAGAACAGGTACGGTTTACATATGTGAGGAATATAGACTAGCGCATAGATAAGGGAAACAGGAATATTTTCCAAATGACCAGAAAAAAATGTTACAGTAACGGATTCCACCAAGCAGAGAAGAGCTACTTGGAAGTGACATAGTTAATATGCTGAAAGCGCATAATGATTTTCATTCATCTTCTCACTTTAGAAAAAAAGTTGAAAGACTATGTTGCATGTTTACTGTTTATGTAAGTGTACAAATAAATAATATAAATGTATATTACTTTATATGGATCCAGGTCTTTCAGTGGATAATTGTTACAACCTTAACATTGGCATAGAAGTGTGTCATTCTTAATATATAACCATGAGTATTGATTTTTTTTAAGGAACAGGCTTAAATATAAGCCAGTGGAGGAGAATATAAGTATATTTGGGGATTGAGAGGAACTGGTTTCTAATCTTGACCCTGGCCTGATACTCACCATAATAACTGATAAACTAAACTATGACCAACTAGTCTATTAACAGGATTAGTGTTACTGGTATGTTTCACAGAATTTTTTTTTTAGTAGCACCCAAATCTTAAGTCTTACGTGAAGGGCTTTCTGAAATATCAACTCTCTAGGAGAGTTGAAAATGCTTCTATTTGCATTAGTTTTTTTAAGGGATCAGATTATTCTTATTCTAGTAGGAAGGATTTTTATAAATTTATAGGAGACACTAAATGATTCCCACTCATGTCGTTAGAAGCCACTACCGTAATTCTACTTCTCTGGAAGTAAATATAAAATGGCAAGTTACCTGGGTAGTAGTATTGTAGATGAGAATTATATTCATTATGTATTGCTGCATGACAAATTACCCAAAAGCTCAGCAGCTTAAAACAACAAACACGGTGGGTGAGGAATCCATGTTTGGCTCAGGACTTTCTCAAGGTTGTAATCAAGCTGTGGGTGGGCTGTGATCTCATCTAAAGGCTCTACCGAAGGGGATCCAGTCACATGGTTACTGGCTGGCTTCAGTTCCTCCTCACGTGGGCCTTTCCACAGAGCTGCCTGTGACATGGCATCCAGCTTCCCACAGGGCAAACAATCCAGAAGGGCTCGAGAGAGGGAAAACATGCCCAAGACAGAAGCCAGTTTCTTTTTATAACCTAATCTTGGAAGTTACCTTCCATTACTACTGCCACATTCTATTCATTAGAATTAAGTCTGTTAAGTCCAGCCATACTACAATAAATGAAGAGGATTACACACAGGATTGTGAAGACCAGGAGCCGGGGATCACTGGAGGCTGACCACAGTTGGTTTCTTCTTCCTTCTTGCTTTCATATTGTCTAACATGTTGGTTTCAGACATGTATTACTTTGTCATAAGGAAATTAAATTGTTAAAGGCAATACAACTAAATTAAAGAGAAAGTATTCTTTCATCAGAAATGTTGATCAGAGGGCTTCCCTGGTGGCGCAGTGGTTGAGAGTCCGCCTGCCGATGCAGGGGACACGGGTTCGTGCCCCGGTCCGGGAAGATCCCACATGCCGCAGAGCGGCTGGGCCCGTGAGCCATGGCCGCTGAGCCTGCACGTCCGGAGCCTGCGCTCCGCAACGGCAGAGGCCACAACAGTGAGAGGCCTGCGTACCACAAAAAAAAAAAAAAAAAAAAAGAAATGTTGATCAGAAAAGTCACTCCTCTTTGGAGATTTCTTTGTAAGGTAGGATTTATTAAGGACCTTCCTGGCCACATATTAGATCATATCATGAATCCAAGTCTGATGTCATTACCCTAACAGGATTTTGTATAGCTATCAAATTTTTTGCACTGAAAAACTGAAATAGCCAACCCACTCCAGGTGGTAGTATGAATATTTCCATCTTTCTCAGTTGCCTGACTGACTCCTTCTTGCTCTGTTCTCAATAGTATGCTTGAGAGCTCCACCCGGCTTGACGAAGAGCACCGGCTGATCGCCAGATACGCAGCAAGACTGGCAGCAGAGTCCACTTCGTCTGTAAGTACTCTGAATGAGAGGATGTCACGTTGATTGTTACCCTAATAGCTGATGCCACAGCAGCAGAACTGAATAGTTGCTACTGTGCCGTCTGCAAGACCTGAAAACCATCTGGCCTTCCACTGCTTCCATTTTCACTTACCAGCTATCATTCTCGTCTAGCATGAATCAGAGCTCGAGGTATTACTGTTACAATAGTGCTGAACCAGACCAATACCTAATTTCTCTGGATAATTCCTAATCAATTAATATAAAGAACAAGCAATGATTCAAATCCACAACTGGCTCAGATAAGTTTCTACTTTTATCAATACGTCAAGAAATATATATCAAAAGTTGTTTCTACTTTTCTCAGTATAGCAAGAAAGAGAAAATTATGTCATAAAATCAAAAGAAAACTGCATCACGTGTCAAAGTTCCCATATGCCAGACTTAGCTATAGAAGACCATTTAGGATATAAAATATAGGACCTCACACTTCTTCATTAGCAACAAAATCATTTCTTTGTTAAAAGAAATGCTAATTAAAAATGATAGAAAAGCTTATGAAAGCCAGACCATTACCAAGTTTAAACCTTTCCCTATGGTTAGTTTTCTAGAAATGAAAAATCAGGCTGAGTTTCACCATGTCTTTGGGCTTAGGCAATGGGTGTTATTTTTTAAAGTTTGGCATTCTTTGGTAGAAAGATTAGTCGTAATTTTTAAAAATTTGTTTTAAAAGCAATAAAGACTGACATTGAGGAATTTCTATAATGTACGGTAGAGCAAAGAAAGCAAGGCACAGGGAAGTCTACATAATCTGACCCTGCTTTTACAAAACAATATCAACTAAGCCCTTGACTAAATACACATACACATAAATACATATATTAATATGGTATATGAGGTATATATACATATATTCTTATGTAGTCATATTCTTATATATATGTGATTATGTAAGAATGGAGAGGGACTTCCCTGGTGGCGCAGTGGTTAAGAATCCGCCTGCCAATGCAGGGGACACGGGTTCGAGCCCTGATCCGGGAATATCCCACATGCCACGGAGCAACTAAGCCCGTGCGCCATAACTACTGAGCCTGTGCTCTAGAGCCCACATGGCACAACTACTGAAGCCTGCACGCCTAGAGCCCGTGCTCCGCAACAAGAGAAGCCACCGCAATGAGAAGCCCACGCACTGCAACGAAGAGTAACCTGCTTGCCTCAACTAGAGAAAGGCCGAGCACAGCAACAATGACCCAACGCAGGCAAAAATAAATAAATAAATAACTTTATTTTAAAAAGCAAAAGAATGGGGAAAGGTATGACTGCGTATACACCAGTTGTTAAAGCCGGTTGCAATCCATCAGTGTAAAATACCATATATGAATAAAGAAATGCTAAAAGTATGTTGACCAAAAGAAGAAAGTCATATTAACTATGACTTTAAAACTATACAATTTTTAATTGTATATTACAGTGGTTAAACAGTAAGTCTAGAGAAGGAGATACTTCAGCAGTGATATATTTTTTTAATCCCACCTTTACTGAAAGAATAGTTGCAATGGGAACAGCATGGCAAGAATGAACTAGTTCCCCAAAGACTTCAAGTCAGAAAGCTAAAACCCAATTTTTCCCATGTTTTGTATATTTGCCTGCCAAAGGATTCTATTCTGCTTTCCACTGCATAGATGTGCTCCAGATCCCAAAAAAAGCTGGTCCTTAGGAGAGGAATGGCCATTTAATTTTACGTGCTTGCTTTTTTTGTTTTGATAGAAATAGTTTTTTTTCTTTCTTGTGCATATCTCACGACTCCTGTCTTTTCAAACACAGGTCGGTTCCCCTTCCCAGTACTAAATAGTATAAACCACATATTTTCCAGCAGCCAGCACAGCAGAGGAGTGCCCCTGACATCTCCTTCACCATTGATGCAAATAAGCAACAAAGGCAGCTGATCGCAGAACTAGAAAACAAGAACAGGTAAGGCTTTAGGGACATACTGGCTTTTTCGATCAAAGTACGCATTCATTAATAACCTGTAGTCATGCTTTTAAATATCCAGGTTTTTTCACCCTGTAGGCATATAAATATAAGGGAAGACATCTAGCGTCAATGATGTCGGCTTCTGAAAAGCTAATCTTTAAATTTTAGATCATCAGAGACTTCACTAGGGAAAGAATAATTTTATATATATATATTATTTCTGAGATGTTGATGCAATTAACATAGTCTCCCTAGACAGTCTCATTTCCCTTCTGACACACTTATTTTTGTTAAGGAGATGTCTAAGGCAGAAGGGTGCTCCTGGGTGCTAGTAGGAAAGTATCTCAGCCACCCAGAGACAAGCAGAGGCTTGCCAGGGAGGGGTCCTGTGAGGATCCCCAGCTAAAGAGGCACCTGGAGTGACCACCGGTTGTTCAAGCCAAACATTTCCACACCCAATCCATCAGTAGGTTGTCTATTTATTCAACACAGATGGATTCACAGTCTGGTCCCGTGGCAGTTCCGAAAAACCGTGCACTTCATGTCCTCCGTTACCACTCAATCCAGCCTGCCATTTCGTATCATGTTCTTTCTTGTTCAGAACCCGCTGGTGATTTTCCACCCACTTTGAATAAAACCCAGCGCTCTTACCACAGTCTTCAGGTCCTACCTGACCTGATTCCAGCCTCTCTTGGCAGCCACAGCCCGCCTGGCTCATTACACTCCTGCTTCTTTCTTTCTTTACAGCCTTTAAAGTATCGGTTGTTTTCGCAGCTTAGAAAGCTCTTCCTCGGGGTCTCTGCAGAGATGGCTCCTTCCCATCACTCAGATCTCAGCTCAAATGCCACCTCCTAAAATATCACCTCTCTGATCTCTCCCACTACCTCCTATTCCAGGAACCACTCTCTGTTACATCCGTGTGTGTGTGAGTGCGTGTGTGTGTGTGTGTGTGTGTGTGTGTGTGTGTGTGTATGACATCTCTCTCTGAAAAAAAATCGCATTTAAGTGTTTGTTTCCTTTTTATTGTCTGTCTTCCCTGACTGATATGGAAGTTCTTTGAGAACAGAGGCTGTGACAAATGGCCCCTGAGTTCCAGAACCATGCCTGGTACATTGTAACAGTGTAGAAACTCAGTCAATATATACTGAATGAGAAAGTAATAAATATCTGAGTCAGATCTCAAACTCAATGCTGAGTAAGCCTCATATAAGAGCAACTTGTACATTCTGTATTTCTTAGAACACCAAGCTGTCTTAATACTTAATCTCTTCTTTAAACACTGATGTCCCTTCTGAGATCAGACCGGTAGAGGAGGAGGTTGTGATCATTGTTGCATGCCTGTAGAGTTTGACCTGAAAATTTTGGGATAAATGGGCATGCTATTCTTTAAAATTCTATAGAAAAAAAAATTAAAAGGAAGATACAAACTCACTTGGCACATTTTCATATTCTTAGAAAGAAAAAAAAGACTAAAGTGAAAATTTACAAGCCCACAAATATCTTGGTTGCAATTTTAATCTACTCTCCCACCTCTCCAAAGCACTTTGTTTTCCCTTCCGAGTCTCTGCTTCCTCTCAGCATGGGGATAGCACACTTGAGGGGAAATCAGAACTTCCTTTAAGGAAATACCCCGGGGATATCTACCTTCATGTGGGATTCCAGAATCAGCAAGAAACCCCATGAATGTGCTGGCTGTATCATGCTACCACTCTTACTGCTTGTTTCTAGGGCATTTTGAGATTGCAGTCTCTGAACACATGTTTTTACGATGAGAGGGAATAAAGGAATGGAAATGAGAAGAGATGGCAGAAAGAGAGCTTCATCCTTTCCCTGAGTTCTTTCCCCACCCCGTGCCTGAAGAGCATCTAGTCCATCCTGAACTCACCTCTCTAAGCCAACGGCCTCATGCCTTCCAAAGACCTCAGAACCACATCCCAGAAGCTTATCCAGGTCACAGTTCCTGCACCACGGAAATTCACCCAGGGATCCCATGGTCTCCAGAGTGACAGTTAACCCAATAATCAGATCTCTGGGCTTCAAGGAAGGATAGAATTCCTCAATTTACTCCATGACTACCCTAGGTAGTCATTTAGACATTTCAGAAATGATCTTTAGAAGATAATGCTTTCTTAGAGCATCCTTAGAGGAGTCAGTTAGAGTTAGTATTAGGTGTAGCTGGACTCTTCAGATTGCATTGTGGAAGTCCCAGCCTGCCTAGGCTAGACCTGTCCAAGCAAATACCAAAGACAGGGAGTCGAACACATAGGGGCTTTGGGGCAAACCCGCCTGAGTTCAAATGACTGCTACCACCTACTTATTGAAATTGGACAAGACTTTTAACTGCTATGTGCTTGATTCCCTCATTCATAAAACAGATAATAGCATTACCAGTAGAACTATTGGTACTATACTAGTCTATATACAATAGAACTGTTATGAGGATTAAATAAGACTAAAAAAGACAGCACAGTCCCTGGGTGTAGTCTAAGCACTTCATGCTCCTTACCTATCTTACCTTTATTCTCCTCTGATCAGAGCTGCTTCTCTCTTTTTCTTCCTTGGGCTAAATGACTGTGTCATGGTTCTGTCCTGAGAACCAACCAGGAGAACTAGTGGGACTCACAGAATGTCAGGATGTTCGCCCTCAAGATCTTGGAAATCTCAGTTCACTGATTTTCAGGCTGAGCTCTCTGGGAGTTCGGGGGCCCTGTAGTGGTGTGTGAAGAGGAAGAAGAGCTAGTAGCACAGGGCACCCCCCTTTCTTTAACCAGCGAAGTTCCTTCTTAACTATGTGACATGTTGGGTTTCCATGGAAGGTTTCTTTTAAAGAAAATTTTCCATTATAGAACACCAAGGGGGACAAAAAAAAAGAGTTGAAAACCACTGAATTATGGTCCAAGCTCCTCACCATACCCATGAGAGGTGTAGTGACTCACTGGTAATTAGCTTCTTGATTTTGGCATGTTTGTGAAGCAGGAGGTTGTAAATCAGCCTCTCAGATGGAAAGCCACCCATCCCCCTTGCTCACCAAGTTCACCTTCCATTCCTGGTGCTTCATTCTGTCTTATGGGCTCTTCTGCATTTTGCTGGATGGGAGACTGACCCCTCCCCCAAGAACCTGTGACTTCTAACCTTGCTTAATAGCTTCTAACTCACTTAGGGATAATTTGTCTTACATCAGTCACCCATCGCTTATGGCTGGCCTAACTTTCACCTCAATGCAGGGCAGCCCAGGCCCCATCATCAATAATAGACTGACATGTCTCACCCCTGACAGAGGTCACACCAATAGCACTCTTATGTCACAGACTCAATTACAGTGAATCCTTTTAAAAGCACTTTCCTTCATAAGGCTCCCCTTATTCAGATACATTGTTAAGGCTGAAAATATTAAGGAAAAGAGAAAGAATTTTGCCTACCTGGGGCCTTCTCAGATAAATTCAGTGAGAAGAATTTCATTCCTGGTGAGAGAATGGGGTTATTTAGTTTTGCAAAGTGAGCACCATTTATCCTTATTTTTTCCAAGCATCTCTTACTTGGTAGCTGCAGGTACTTTATGGTGTCAGACTGAGATCATAAATAAGAGGAAGATTCATTGTTGTCTCTTAAGCAGTGCGCTTTGCAAAGTTGAACACATTACCACAGCATTATATTACTGACTAGAGAGAGTATTAGGTCCTGGCGAGAACACTCAGCTTGAAGGCTCCAATGACATATTGCAGAGTCTTCCTAGTTTGGATGTACTGGAGATGAAGGCAGTATCCCCTCACGCAGAGCATCCAGCTGTTGCAGGAAGGGGCAACAGTGTTCCAGGGCCGGAGAGTGGGCTCTTGTCTAACACTCAGAAATGAACTGTCCAAGAAGACACATATTGATAAAGCAAAGAGTTTATTGGGAACGAACAGGCACCCGGCGGGAGAGCAGCAGGGTAACGGAACCCAGGAGAACTGCTCTGCCACGTGGCTCGCAGTCTCAGGTTTTATGGTAGTGGGGTTAGTTTCCGGGTTGTCTCTGGCCAATCATCTTGCTTGTGCCCATATTTGGTCTGACTCAGGATCCTTCCTGGTGGCGCGCACATCTCTCTGCCAAGATGGATTCCAGCACGAAGGATTCTGGGAGGTTGGTCGTCTCCTCCCTGTCTTGGCCCCTCCCAAATTCTCCTGGTTACTTTTTGGTGGCAGCACCATGTTCCTTATCGGAACCTCCTGTTGTGAGACAACTCAGGCAAGCAGTTATCAGTTATCATCGTACCTGGCCAAGGCGGGAGGTTTCGGTCAATGGTTCCCTAACCCAGGTAGGTACAGCCAACACCTCGTAAACACAGTCTGTTAATGAGGGTTGGTTCTGCTCCAACACATAGGATGACCCCTTCTTTCTTTGATCTGGTGGCCCTGATCTACTCAGATGTTAGATCCTGGACATCCTGGAAGTTAACTGACCTGGGTTTTTTACCTTCCTCCTCTCTCCCAAGAGAAATCTTACAGGAGATCCAGAGGCTGCGGCTAGAGCATGAACAAGCTTCTCAGCCCACTCCAGAGAAGGCGCAGCAAAACCCCACTCTGCTGGCAGAGCTCCGCCTCCTCAGGTAAGAAAAGGAGCCCAAGGCGTCTCAGGAAATACAGGTGTCTGAGATCATCAATAAAGTCTAACAGTGTCCACCAACAAATGGTCCTCAGCCACCATAGCTGCTAACCTCTGTTTGCTTTTTTTTTTAATAGCACACATCTAATTGCTGGAATTTGGAGGTTTGGGAAAGGGGCTGTTTATTTTATTTATTTATTTCTTTGACACAGACAAAAGGAAACAGTGTTCTTTAGATCCGAAACAAAATGTTTCGCTGGGAAACAGAATTTTTTATAGTGCACTCTTTTTTTAATTAAAGTGTAGTTGATGTACAATATTATATAAGTTACAGGTATACAACATAGTGATGCCCAATTTTTAAAAGTTATACCTCATTTATAGTTTTTATAAAATATTGGCTATATTCTGTGTTGTACACTATATCCTTATAGCTTATTTTATACATAATAGTTTGTACCTGTTAATGTCCTACCCCTATGTTGCGACTCCCCCGTTCCCTTTCCCCATTGGTAACTACTTGTTTGGTCTCTGTATCTGTCTTACTGGAAAAAATTTGAACTCAACTCTTCTTAGTTATTTGCACTATCAACAATAGGTTTATGATAAAAGTGATCAACAAAACAAACATGTAAACAACTAAAGAATCATCACAGTTTTTTAAATTTAAAAATTTACCTGTGACCCATAAATTATCTCTAACTCTTGGTCCCTAATAGTTTTGCATACAAATTTTCATACCTTCTTGTTCTACAAATGAATTTAAAGGCCCGGTGTTACCTAGTCTGTCATCATGAAATATTTGAGTTGGGAAGGGCCTAAGAAGGTCATTTGGTTCAAGCCCTGAATTTCACGGCACTTCTCAGGGTCAGACCGGTAGAGTAGTAGGACGTGGATGAGGACTGTGACCACGTCCAAAAGGAGAGTCACACCACGGGCTCCAATCAGACTTAACCGCCATACCTTGAATATGGCACTTACCCAAACCTGTCTGTGTCATAAACAACACAAACATAAACTCAAAGACATTCCCTCATGAAAATGTCATACGGATATTTCACAAGGCACTTGTAGTTAGCAAGTATAACATTCTTTCCATCTTTCAGTTTGGATGCCAAGTATATTTCAGGTAAATCTAATTCTGAGGCATAATTTTTATAATAAGTACAGATGCCTCTTCTCAGAAACTCTTGTCAGAGCTAGAGTGCCACTTACTTCCTCCATACAAATTAAGCAGATTCTGTATGGCTATATTTGGATTTTACCAAGTCCCTATTGATTATAGTCATGCATGTTTCTGGGGATTCCACTCTAACCCTGCTCTTTGGCCACATTAACATCTGAGCACTCAGCACATCTGGCCGGGGGCAGGCCCTGCCTCTCAGCTGGGATCCAGTCTCCCCAGGTTTGTACACCTGGCTAGAGGGGCAAACCCACCAAAGGCCTGAGTTATGGAAAGGAGACCTATAGAACTTGCAGCTTGTGGAGGCTGCTTGATGTGAAGAGATCACATCATACTTTGGAAGAACAAAATAATTTAATGGAAGAAACAGAAATTCTTCCTTTTCAACGTATGGGATTTCTGGTCCTACTTTCACAGAGAAGTATTAGAAATTCTTGCACATTCTACTACCATCACCCAGAAGGGATGAACATGAAAAGAAAGAAAAAGTGATGTTTTACATCCTCCTCCTCAAAGGCATATGAAAGTAAAATCACTGCTTGAAAGCATCTTTTGCCAAATAGGATCATGTAGGCCCTCCAGACTCACAAGTTAAGAAAGTTAAGTCTAGTGTACACAGAAATATAACTGAATAAACCAACTTAGAAATAGAATAGTCATTCATCTACACCTCAGGGCACCCTGTCTCTGCCTGGAATGTTCTTTATACCTCTTCACTGGCCGTCCCATTCTCTAGTGGAAGGGTGATGACTAGGAATTTACATAAGTATTTTCACTGGTTCCCCCCAGTTAGCATTTGCTTTCCAAAGCATTTGGTTCCGTTAGGATGATACCATGTGGGAAGGCATCTTTATGTGCCTGGTTCACTGATGATGACTTTTCCAACTGATATTTCTTCCCTCCTTGATGTTGCTATCTTGGAACAGACCAATAATTCTAACCATCCTCTGGCCCTGACTCGTGGGCATTCCCATGACCCCAGCCTAGCTCAAAGCTACACTAAGTAGTCTGGCTTTGTGGGGAACTTCTAGACTTTCAGCCCTCACTGTCAGCTGGTGGCCCACACATAAGGCTTGAGGCTTGAGACACCTAAATCCTAGCTGATTCACCTGCCTGCCTCCATATTCTCCACATTTCTTCTGCCTGGAAGAAGAAGTACCCTCCCTTGAAGTATATTTCTTTAGATGCTTATGAACCATTTATACTGTGCTAAGCACTTTAACAATTTGGGATTTCAAAGATACCCTGACATCCCAGGTTAAGAAAACCTGCTCTGGGTTTTTTATCTTTTAGTCATTTCAGACTTTCAAAGAGTTCCAAAACAATGACCTCTTGCCAATTACTTTGTCCTTGAGTTCCCATCGAGGGGTGACCATGTGAAGCCACCAAAGGAACTCCTTATTGTAGCTTTGACAGAGGTCTTCTCCACCTGTTACATCCTTTCTGGGCCTCTTATTGAGAAGCCAACAGGAGAAATTTCTTTAGTAGGGGAATGGGGACAGCAAGATCAGAGCTTTGCTTTTCATGAACACATAGTTTATTTTTATCTTAAGGGCACCACGACCTTTCTAAATGATCATATTTTCCTTTTTACTTTAGCCACAAGAAAGTGGAAAGCCAGGTTTGCAACCCAGATCTGGCAACTGAATAGGATTATAGGATAGGCATTTCTGTGTGCTAATCTGACACTTACTATGCACTAAGCTCTACATACACTGTTCCATACAGTAGCTTTAAAAAAATCCTGGGAGCTGGACATTACTATTATAGTCTTTTTATAGATAAAGAAACTGAGATTCACAGAAGTTAAATAACTTGCCCAAGATCCTGCACAATGAGCATCACAGGTATATTCCATCTCTTTTCCTTGGGTCTTAATTATCTCCTGCCTGTACTGTTATAATAAACACTTTCCTGATTCCCAGGCTCTGGTCCATCTACACTGCTATCAGATTTATCATCCTCCATTTTATTGTTCATTTAGTTCATTCATCTTGAGGATATTGCTATCAATCCTACAACAGGAAGCCATTAGAGGATGAGTTACGTATCAAGTTAACACAGTGGATTAGATTGTCAAGTCAGAGTCACATGATCTTACCCTAGTATTGAGCTTTACTCATAATTTCAAGAATACAGGCAGTCCAGAGGCACAGATGAAGCAGAGAAAGGGCTGGAACATTCCATGTGGTTCCCCAGGTCTTTCCTTCCCGTATTGGATGGAGTATCTGAGGGAAATTTTGCAAGGTGATCTAGTGAGTCTTCCCACTGCAGAACCATTAAAAGACAGCTAACGAACTGTGTTTGCAAAGACAATACCATGTTCTATAATGAAGAAAACATTAATGAAAACTGAAGAAGCAACTTGACACTACAAATCTTAAGAAAAACAAGTATAAATTTTCATATCTATCCCTTGCCTAAAAAGTAAGCATCATATTATACACATGGCATTCTTTTCAAAGTATATGAAATTATTCTTCGAGAAAACTTATTAATATAAAGAGACTTTTTTTTGTTTTACCAATTAAAAATGGAATCATAATCTCTGATGCAAGTCTGTGGTTTCCAGACTTGAATTTCATTAGACCAGCTTAATTTTTTTTATTATTTTGGGGAAACAACATAAAGTTGAGTACTTTTTGTTTTACCATATAATGACATTTTTAAACTACCATCATCTGTTATTGCAAGTTTCATGAATGACAGTATATTTTTCAACTTTTTATTTTGAAAAAAATTTTAAACCTACAGAAGTGTTGTAAGAATATCACAATGAATTTCCTTCTACGCTTCACCTAGAGATTGCAAACATTTTGCCACACCCTTCTGCATCTCCCTATGTATGTTTATATATGTAAATTACATATGCATTTTTGGTGAGCCATTTGAGAGTAAATTGCAGACATTATAACACTTTACCCCTAAATACTTATGTATATATTTTCTAAGGAAAAAGAAGACATCTTCTTGTATAACCATGGTATCATCATCAAATTCAGGAAAGTTAATATTGTTATTTATTATTATCTAATATACAGTTCATATTAAAATGTTGCCTATTGTCCCAACACTGTCCTAAAGAAAGTAGGTTTTAACACACACACAAAGTTAGAAATAATCCGACAGAATAACAGAATAAAAGGCATTCGTTCAGACATGAATATTTTTTTTTATTTATTTATTTTTATTTATTTATTTATTTTGGCGGTAAGCGGGCCTCTCACTGTTGTGGCCTCTCCCATTGCGGAGCACAAGCTCCGGACGCGCAGGCTCTGTGGCCATGGCTCACGGGCCCAGCCACTGCGCGGCATGTGGGATCTTCCCGGACCAGGGCACGAACCCATGTCCCCTGCATCGGCAGGCGGATTCTCAACCACTGCGCCAGCAGGGAAGCCCTGACATGAATATTTTTAGCTCTATGAAAATAAAATCACTACTTAGTCCTTGTTTTCTCATTTTTCCTTGGAACAGCGGAGGCTACACCACAGATGTGTTACCCACATTTGGTAACCACTGGTATAAACACTTATAGAGAAGACATTATTAAATGAATGTTTTTTTAAAAATTTAATTCAATCAAATGCATGAAAGAGTAAATGTCATGTTTTGAAAGAGTACTACTGTGAGATAAATGTACAAGTAAGGTTTTTTTCAATGCTGGTTAATTATAGATTACTATAAGCTAACTTTTTCTGATAGTTTTTGGATGCTTCTCTTAATATTTCTTACCTATAATATTAGAAGTTTGCTTCAACCTTCTTCTCAAAGTGCTCTTATGATCAAAAGGCCAAAATTTATAGAACAGTACCTGGAAGAGAACTGGAAATAAATCAGAAACTTCTGCCAAGCCCTTCTGAGGAGGTAGTTGGAACGTCACGTGCAGACAAGGTCAAAGAAAAAACAGCTAATGGGTTTGTCATTAATGAATATTTTCGAATTGGGCAAGACTTTCAAAATTAGAACACTACAGACCAGGAAGACCAAAGACTAAAATAAGATAAAATTAAAGTCTATAAAATTATGATGTTCCTTGTCCTTGGGATTCAGAAAAGAGGCAATTGTAAAGAAAATCAAAGGAAGGATTGCTCTGGAATAAGCTTTAAACAGCAATAAAAGCCAAAAATATAAATATTTTCAAAAAGAGTGATGTGTTTATAAGTTTTAAATTCATAATTCATTATAGAGAAGGCCTATATGAAAGCAAATTAAAAATGTCTCCTTTATATCCATAACCTGTCCTCTCACAAAATATCTTTTAATTGGATGAGTCATGGACCTAACTCAGTGTGACATTTTTATATTGTCAGTTTTTCATTTCAGAGTCCCTGCTATAGCTCCACTTAATATTGTGTCTGTGCCATTGAGATTAGGCATACTTATTCATACATTAACACATACGTGGTTAAAGCATCCACACACTTTTTAAAATATAATTTCTAATATTTCAAAATCAGAAGCCTTTGGGGCAAGGAAAAAATGTATAGATTACTTTTTCACTAATGGTCATGAAATAATAGATTTGAAATAGATTTGGAAAATATACTTATACTTCAGAAATGTGAAACATTAATATTTGTGTCCTTCATTGTTTTCATTCTTGCTGACAGCTGATAGAAGTCCTGCAAAACAAACCAAAATTAAGTAAACACAAACCTTGTAGATTGTTAGAACAATTGTATAGGAACTCCTTTTTTTCTGACCTCACTCTATGCAGCCAAACCCAAGCCAGAAGATTTATATCGACTATAAAAACTATACCACGAATATTTCTCCTCTGAAAGGCACCACACTGCATACTAAGAATTGAAGAGATGAAAAATGTACTTTTCTAAATCTGATTTCCAGATACTAAGGTAATCAGTGTTTTCTGTTAGATTTACAAAAGGATCCTTGGGTTCGGAGGATCTGAGGGATTGGCCTTTTTCAGTGACAATTTGGTTTTTCTTTATTGTCTCAAGGGGACCCAATGGCACAGCACAGGGCCCATGACATAATGACCATTCAGAAAACATTTCATTAAATAGTTAATTCAGGGTAGATAGGGGTGAGTATCCAATAAGAATTTAATTTTGTTTTAGTATGACTTTTAACAAATAAACATATACCCAAGCTATAATTGTTCATTCATTTGACATTTCCCTGCCTGGCAACCTATGTCAAAGACCCAGAGATGCCCTTTTTCTAGTGGTCCACAAGACTGGCAAATGTGATTAGCTCAGTGAATTGAATGCTGTTTCTGATGACAACTGCTTCTTTCTCAGACAGCGCAAGGATGAGCTGGAACAGAGAATGTCTGCTCTCCAGGAGAGCCGGAGAGAGCTAATGGTCCAGTTAGAAGGTCTTATGAAGCTACTAAAGGTAAGATGTTTCAAATAAATGTTTCCTAGACATACGACTATGGCATTTGTAAAAAAAAATTTTAATTAAAAAAATAAAAGAAATTTGCACATAATGTGCAATGGTTTTTTCAATTACTATATGTGAGTTCCTCCAAAATGTGGTTTCAAACTCAGTTTTAGTATCTTTTCTTAGGCACATCAAATGATAGCAGTCAATTATAGGGCACATTCTTATCCATTTCCTGGAACCAGACTACTGAGGACCTTCATGGCACAACTTATTTCCAGGTGGCACATTTACAGTTCCTTTTGTCCTTGGAAGTAATAAAACTGGATTTATTTAGACATATTTTACATTTCATAGCCTTCAGAAATTCTGACTAAGCTGAACAGAAGCTAATATCTAATTCAGAAAATGAAGATACAGCCATTAAATAATTTTGGTGATTATAGTTTTATTAAGAGGAGTAACTTTGTTAATTTCAGTAAATGTTGTCAAATCTGCGTGGCTTTAGCAGCAAGTCACATAACTTCTCTGGGTTTCAAATGCAAATTGTAAATGGGAATATCTCCTTAACTTTTCTGCAGGTAGAGCATTTAATAAGATGATCTATAGAAGTCCTCTGCAGAGTGTTATAATAATAATTCTCATTGGGAAGTGGCATTCTTTCTTTCATAAATCTTATTCCCTTCTTCAGTATGCACTAAATTGCATTTCAACCCGAAAGTAGACTAATTATGGCCTCATGTCCGTGATTGCCCCAGCAGAGGTTTCTGTGCACTGTTGTCATCCTGCCTGATGTAAATAAGCATGAACCAGTATGGACTGGAACTGTGACATGCCAAAGGGAGGAACTAAAACTTCTGATAAAAGGACATAGGCAAAGTCTCTGGGACAACTCACTTGTGAGGCAAGATGTCCTGCCTTTCAGTCCCTGGATCTCCCACATCCCTGACACCCCATCGTTTATTGTTTCTGTATTGTTTCCTTTCTTTCTTTCTTTCTTTCTTTCTTTCCCTTCCTTTCCTTCCCTTTCCTTTTCTTACTTTTCTTTCTCTCTCCCTTCCTTCCTTCCTTTCTTTATTTTTTATTAAAAAAAATTAAATAGTTAACAAATATTTGTTGGAACCTACTGTGTCCCAGGCACTGATGTAAGTGTAACACTTTTTTCTTTTGTTTTTTTTATCCTTTTATATTACTTAGTCGACTTTTCCTTCCATCAGTGTCACGAATGCTTTATCTTTATTAAACAAAATTTACTTTTCATTGTATTAGACATATAAAGTGCAGAATTCAGTTTTCGTTGTACTATCTATGTTAAGACAGGACTAGGTAATTAATAACCTCTTGCTGTTTCTGCCCTATTATCCCATTTGATTATCTAGAAAAGCTCTTTCTGGTTTTTGTCTTTCCAAATCTACCAAATGAAGTGGGCCCATCCCATCTTTCCCTTCACTGAATGACAGGAAACTGAAAACAGCCCCCTGGTTCTACTTCTATAGCTTCTGTCACTGTAGCAATGGGATAGGAGTCTATTTACCACCAGCTATCTTGGCATCAACGTAGCCTAATTAAGCATAGTCTATGGTATCAGGATGTACCAATAGCAGGATAGAGAGAGAAATCATGTTGAAGGATGGTTGGATGCATGGAGGAAAGAGATGGGTCTGCAGTCTCAAATACCTAAATAGACTTGGAACTAAAGTCACCAGGAGAAGAGGCTTGACCTGCCATCAAAGCCACATTGAGATTTCCCCCACCTTCATTCCTTCACACTGTGTACCTGCTCTTATTGGAACCCTGGGTAATCTAACTATTATTGATTCAATCTTTCTGTAGGAAGAAGAATTGAAGCAGGGAGTAAGTTATGTCCCCTACTGCAGGTCTTAACTAACAGTGGAGGGGCCTGCCGTCCTGCCGTTTTTCTCATTGCTTTCGCCTCTAATGTATGTTCATGCTTCAGTTTGGAAAGAGAAAAAAAAATTATACTAATTTGCTTCCTTTTCAATGTAGTGCTTGATTGGAGACATATAAAATTTAGCATTTTTTATAACTATTACTACCATCAACATCAAAAGAAGAGCTATTATGTCCTTTAGAACAGGGAACACGCTTTAATTTGTTGGAAACTTTTTAGATCTCCAGGGGTCTAAGTTTCAAACCAGTCTCATGCTCTTCTGGGTTGTTGATCAGACCCTTCTCTTCATAGAAAGACACTCACCACAATCACTAACATTACACTAGGTAGAATCCACAGCACTCAGAAGCTAACCTCAACATCCTCTCATGCTGTGAATATTCAGTTCAGTTTCCATTTTACTGAAAAGATGTGGAACTTCTTTTTGTAAAAGCCAGCCAATTACATCTCCTTTCACTGCTTTCACGTTTAAGCCCCGCTCCCCACTGCTCACCATTAAGTGCTCAGTCTAATAAGAGAAAGACTGTTCTCCGTAACTGTTCACTTCCCAAACCAGAATCCCTACCATTGGTTGACAGTCATCTCCAAAGAATAGGTAACTTTCAGCTTTTCTCGTACCACCAAGCACCTCTCTGCTGTGGGAGTTCACAAGGTGTTACATACATCTTCCCTGGAAATAGGAGCCTTGTGACTCTCTAACTGTAGCCTGAACTGAAGCCCCCTGTCTGGCCATGTAGCCAGATGCAGAAGCCAGCTGAGGGAGCAGCGTACTCAAAATACAATAATAATAAAACAAAAGCAAAATAAAAGCAGCTTTCATTTCAAGTGCATGTACCAAGCTGTGTATAACAATATATCCCACTTACTGGTCTTAGATCAAAAAGTTTTTGTTATTTCCATGGATCCATTAGAACCACAGCCTATCTGATTTCAACGTACCTTTTCATTCTTCTGTATTCTCTTTCCTATTAATCACTGTGCGTGTTTGTGTATAACAAAAAATGTTTGCAAAATGCTGGACACATTTTTACCCTTCATTCCCAAGGTCTGTAAAAAAGGAAAGTGTAAAACAAATCTGTAATGTCAGACAATAAAGACAATGTATTACATTATTTGTATTTTGTGAAAAAAATTACTTCACTAAACTGAAGTCAAATTTTAATGAGAGACAGTCCCCCTGGGTAAAAGACACACATTTGCTGCCTGTATTTTTGCCCATAAATGCATACATGGGGTATTGCTGTTGTACGTACAACACACTTAGATCATGGTAAAGAAAAATGCCATCTCACGGTGCTTCTCTGCAAACAGCCTCTTTTCTTTCCTGTCTCTTACTCCGTGTGTGCATAGAAAAAGGAAATAAGGCTCACATATAACCTCCCTTCTCCTAGTGGAGAGAGTAGGCAACCATCCTGCAGCCAGTCAACCCTGCTTTAGCCATTTCCCTCGGGGACCCTCTCTCTACCATTTCCAAGGCAGCACATTCTTGAAAGGCTCAGTGGACCAGGAAGTTCATAAACAGATGAATGCATAGAGCCAAACCATGGCAGCGCCCATAAGAGCATTACTGCCTTCTTTCCCTCCAGCTCCTCCCCACTGGGCCCTCAACAGCTGCGGCATCTTTGAAAGTCAGCCAGCAGTGGGTACCGCTGCCTAGGTACTTAAGGACCATTATTGGCAACACCCAGATGTCAGCAATGCATTGTCTGGGTGAAGAGAGAGTTTGCGGGCCTTACTCATTTCTTTGCTTACATAGTCAAGCCTCTTTTCAAAAAGGACCCAAGGCAGCTTACAACTAGAGACATAAACAGAGACTTCATAAAATGGAAATAGAAAAATCGAAAACTAAAGAAGATGCAAATATGCTAATCATAAGGGACAAGGGTGTCACTCTGAGCTTTCTAGCGGTGAGGCCAAAAAAAGGAAAACATAATTGGTGGTTTTATCAGAACAGAAATGCCAGTTCTCAAGGGACCAAAATTTCTGTTGGCATAAAATATAAAAGGAAGTTTTCACTCAGAGCTTTATAGAAGGAGTAGTGAATAATAAAACAGACACACGCAGTAGATTTCGTGTGGCTGATTCTTATAATGACCTTCAGTGAAAATTAAAGACAGAACCATCCAAATTTATAGACTTCTTATGGTATAACATAATCTAAGGAGAGAATTTAGAAGTTTTAGTCTGGCATCTGCTTCAAAATTTTGTTTTTATTTATGAGCCTTTCCCCTTTGGCGACATTCTCTTTGTAAAATCAGATTTAAGACACCACACACAACAAATTGTGCTTGATTTAATAACCTCTACTTGCTTTATCATAAGTCTGTGTGGTTCAATGTATTTTATTATACTGGTATATATAGTTCCTACTTATGCTGTTTCTTGTTAGAGGTAATGCATGAATTTATGCCCCTTGAGGAGAGAACATGAATTTTTTTAAATGGTGCCTGTAATATAATATGATGATTATGGTATCATAAGCAATAAATTTTTTTTACAAACTTGAATCAAAATTATCCTACCCTCTTTCTTCTTTGTGTATTTGTAAGATTTATTGAAGGAACCATAAAAAGAACACTCATAAAAAGTTTAATAACAAAGGCGGCTGGGATATAATAACAGTGACAGCATGTTCCAGAGTTTCTGGTATCCTTCCAGTGCCAAATACTATGACCTGGTCTAAAACCAAGTATCCGTTCTGACTTTGAGTTCAGAAAGTAGGGTCTCAATAATAATTTTCTAAGAAACATTACTGGAGCTAGACCTGAGTTATGGTGGTCCCAGCTCCTCACTTACAACTATAAGATCTTGAATAAGTCAATTAACTTCCTAGCAATTCATTTCAAACATACCGGTAATACATGGCTCACAAGGTTGTTGTATAGATTTTAAAAGATAACAAATGTGGAACCACTTTGTGAAATACTATATGCAAGTCAGATATAAGCATAAATGTATGTACATATGTATACATATACACAGGAGAATGTATAAACTCTTCTAATTTGACCCACATCTTACACGCATGCACACATACACACATTTACTCTCTTCTCTTCCTTACATTAACTTGTTAGTTAATTGTCTCAATCAAGGGAAGAAAGTCACACGTAATTTCAAATTCCATCTCCTGCTCCCATTCTCTTCTCTATTTACTACTGGATGGCCCAATTAACTCGGGAAATCATAGTCATTCAGGCTCCTACTTCTTCCAAATATATTATGGAACATGAACAGGCCAGAAATGACAGATTTTAACAGTTTAGGTTCCCCTTCCATTATTTCCCCTGCTCATCCTCTCTTATGGGTATTCTATGGAGTAGTGAAGCGATCAAAAGTGAGGGGAGGTGGGGATCATTCACATCATAAATAATCAACTGCAATATTAGGACTAACATCTGTGTTCAAAAACATACCTTCCCAGCCTCTCTCTCTCTTTCTCTTTCTCTCTCTCTCTCATACTTCTTTTAAATTAGGAGTTGTTTAATTAATACTAGAAAAGTAAAAGTTGCTTCTGTGCTTAAAAGCCTTAGATAACGATGCTTTAGTTCACGATAAAGACTAAGCCCCTTTTATGACACTGGAGACCCCCAAACCTGGCTCCACCCCTTCTCAGCCTCATCCCGCTCCACTCGCCACAGAGAACCTGCTGTATCAACCCCACTGGCCTTCCCAGCGTGTCTTCAGTACCCCTCACACCCTCCATGCCTTGCCCTTGATACTCCAAGCCCTGGAATGCTCTTCTCTCCGCCCCCCCCCCCCACAGTACTTGCTCTTTTCTGCCTGTAAATCTCTGCTATAAGACCCAAGGCAAATGTTGCCTCCTGTCTGACCAATCAGAATTAGTCACCTCATCTGTATCCCCACAAGAAGCCCTATGATGATAGTCAGTCAGCGTGTACTGGAAGAAAGGATGAAAAGAGGGTTGAATGTGTCTAAACAGGCTGCTACGTAAAACCAGGCCTGACTACACTGCATTCTCCCCCAAACCTGAGAGGCTCACTTTCGGGGAGCGGGGTATCTGGGTGGGGGAGGGTCCATAGTACCACCTCCTCCTGTCTCATGGTCATCTGCTCTGCCATTTCTCCAGACAGTGCTGGTTCCACAATTAGACATTTGGCACTTTCCTTGAAGTATCCCTCCTTTCTGGTGCTGAGTGGAAACCCAAATACTTCCTGGAAAAAAGTCAGAAAATTTATGGATCTTGTCAGACTTTTTAAAAATTGATACAACAGCAGGTTGAGTAGACTCAGAGAATGGAGGGTAGAAATGAATTTTTCATGTATTCTCTAGGAAGAGAACAATTTTAAATTTGCCAAGTATGATGTATGTTTTCCTTCTTCCATAAATCACCTCTCTTCTTGGGAATTTGAGATCTATATATTGATCTGCATGGACCATTGTCCCTTTAGTCTTTGCTCCATTAATCACCGGATAATTTCCAGGAAAGGATGTTCACAGAGGTTATTCATTCTAACTCTTCTAAAGTTGTTAGCCTACAACCATGCTTCATGACCAGACCATGGGCCACCATTCTATAGCGGCCACACCTGTGAAAATGAAACTCTGTGACATCTTCACTAATCTACCCCAAAGCCAAGAGGCAACTGCCGTCCCCTAGTGGTCCTGCAAGAACAGCAGAAAGGAAGAACAGAGATGGTATTCCCAGCAATAAGTCTACTATGCATCAAACTGGCCAGTGTCCTGACAAAGGGAGATGGGGCACTGATCACCCAGGGAGCCAGGGTTCTACCCCCAAGTCAGGGTAAAGACTAGTCATGACTGGGGAGTTACAAGTTGTAGGAAAGATGCAGTGAATCTTTCCTTCAGCACAGAATCTTCCACCTAAATTCTTCATATAATCAGACTGCTTGAAATTGCACCAGTTGGAGATTCATTTAGGAGATGGTGGCTATTAGCCATTCACACATTGGTGTAATTTAGACTCCATCAATTGTTTTTCCCTTAACATGTAACTGCAGTCCATTATTTTTCTCTTAACACAAGACCACTGATGGGAGTTTTGAAGACAGGAAACAGGAAGAAAGGAGTAGGAAAAGTTGCCTTTGGAGACAAGGTGTTAAGCAAGAAGAGGTGGGGCTGGTGCGGTACCCAAAGGGGAGGGGGGAACCCCACAAGCACCCTATGCTGCAGAGCCTGGTGGCACAGGTATGAGCAGGGCTGGCGTATACTACAGCCCCAGCACAGCCATCAGATATTGAAAAGCAGGCCCACAGCCCCATATCTGAAATCACTGGGTCCAGAGATGCTCCAGAACTCAGAATCTTTGAGGTTTTAGAAATGCAGTACAGTGCAGACACCACATAAGTAGCCTCACATTAATTATGAAACAACGTGTGTTGCCCCTTGGGTTTCACATTGCAGATAAGAGACTGTGGACCTGTATTTCTGTACTGGCTGATAACCAGCCTGAAGGCTCTCCACCCTGGGCACTCATGCTGCTCTCCATAACCCAGTAACTAGAAGGTACTGCCTGGCCCAGCAGAAAGCCCTAGGCCACTGCTCTGTCACCACTCCCTAGTGAGTCTGTGTCCTACGCCTTCTGAGCCTTCAGGTTGTTAGTGAAAGTATGTTATGAAGCATAGATGGAAATATGTGATCCTTGGTCACAGTACACACAATTCTGAGGAACAGCTGTGGTGCCCTGGGAAAGCCCTGGCCTTGTAGCCTGAAGTCTGGGGATCCATTTTATCTCTGTCCTTCACTAGCTCAGAGACCTTGGGTAATTATCACCTCTGATCCTAGCTTGCTAACCTGAAAAATGAGAGTAATAATACCTCGTATGGTTGTTGACAGGATTAAGTGAAGTAGATGGGATTAAAATGCTTTCTAGACTGCCAATTGCTATTCAGATATAAGCTACTCTCATTCCTAGCACTGATTAGTGGGAGAATAAAACAACACTAGGTATGTAAATGTGCCTCAGAGACTGTAAATTACATACAAAAATGGAGTTTTATCATTATTGTGAATCTCCTATCGCAGAAGATGATCTGGCTTCCAGGGTTGAGAAGGTAAGCCACCCTGTGTAGCCAAGAGGAGCCTTCCTCCTTCAACCCCTCTGTCCAACTTCTCATCATCACCAGTCCCTCCTCCCAGCTGCACCTGGTTCCTTGGTAAAAAGATGAGAAAGGGCAAGGAGCTCTGCTGAGGACCCTGTCTTGAAAAGGATGTGCAGGACGGGTTGCCAGGGAGAGGTACTTGATCTCATCGTACCTAACCAACACCTGTCTCCTTTGAAGGATCCACCACCAGCCATAGCGTATCTAGGTCCCCCCACCCCAGGGCAGGCAGACCACCTGGGCTCAGGCCCCAGATCGGACACTCTAGCTCCATCTCCTGGGCAATTCTTTTCACCTCTCTGAGCACTGTGGTCCATAACCGCACATGACCTACTTCAATGGGTCATGGAGAGAAACCCATGAGGATGTACATGAGAACCTTGTGTACGTGGCAAAGCACGACTCAAACATGAAGTCACTTATTGGTGTGGGAAGCAAGGAAATGCCCAGGTACCTCAGAAGCAGAGCTTTCGTGGTAATGACATTGAGCTGCCCAAGTTTGCTGGGGGAAACCAGACCCATCCTGGAGCAGGCTGGGGCAAGGGGCTGCAAAGCATCACAAGCAGGCAAACTTCTCCTCCTTGGGCCCGACAGGCCACTCCAAGGTACTGTTGCAAGTGAGAGTGGAATCCTCAGCGCCTCGAGCATCACATGAGTTATCTTCTGTTTTGCTTCATTTTTAATTCGGGATTTTTCTCAATTTTATAGATTTGACTTTTTTGTGTGATGTTGAGCCCTGGAAAGCTAACAGCATGGCATTTTACGGGATTGATGTTGTGTGTTTTAACTGCAAGCAGCTGAACCCACAGCAAAGACCTAAATCGAATATTCCAGAGCACGGCTCTGGTGGTGCATGTCTGGGGTTTGAATGGGGTGATGATGAATCTCTGGGCCTTGCTGTGGAAGTGTCCTCACTCTCCCTGGCCAGACCCAGTGGACTGGAGTGGAATTTATGTGAATACCTAATTTGTTGTATATGCACTTCTTACATTTTCTTATTCGTGCTGACTTTACTTCCTTTGTAAACTAATTATTAAAACAGAAAATGTTTCCAAGAGACCTCATTGTAGAACCAAGACTGTGAAATTCAAGGTTTGACAGCCTCAGAATGATTTCATGCCAAGGGCTGGAATGAGGAGATAAATGGCTTTGAAGTTGTTTTCTCCTTTTTTCTTTACTCATTTTAAAATCCCACTGTTCTTGCTGCTAGAATACTGCTTCTTCATAGGTGAAGAGGACAATTCCTACAGGAAACATTACCCCAAAATTAGAAACCAGGATTTCTTTTTTCTCTTCCCCATTTGAATCCCTGAATCACAGAGCAATTCAACAAAGACAACTTTTACTGTAAAACAGGGATTAAACACTTTACACTTCATTTGATTCTTTATTTGAGACTTAACATACGCAATATGTCATGACATGATTGGAACTATAAATTATCCTCCACAGATGATGCCAGGACAAGACGGGTTGAAAATTTGGGAAGAATGTAAATCACGTCCATCCCAAACAGTCTCCGAGTTTATATTTAAAACTTTCTCCTAATGTCTTTTTATTCTATGTAGAGCTTCCTTCAAGGAGAACATAAACACACCTTGTAATTATCACTGCTTAACAGTAGCTTCATTACATGGGCAAACATCTCCTATATTACAGAACAATGAATGCAGTACTAATAGTCTTAGCTTTCGGTTTGTAACCAAAACTTCAGATCATGTACGGTAAGCTCCTAAATTATCTGCACCTGCAACTCAGGTTGAGAATTACCATCTTAATTACTTAGGATTTCCACCTACTTTGGAATTTCATTGTCACTGTCTTTAACATTTGACTGAGGCACTGGGAAGGGCATTTTGGCATCTTCTTGCGAAAACAATTAATGACTTGCATTGTCTCTCCAGACCCAGGGGGCAGGCTCTCCCCGCTCCTCCCCCAGCCACACCATCAGCAGGCCCATCCCCATGCCTGTCCGGTCAGCTTCCACCTGCTCCACCCCGTCCCACATGCCTCAGGACTCTCTCACAGGGGTAGGGGGAGACGTACAGGAGGCGTTTGCACAAAGTAAGTGGCTTTATTTGTGTGTGTGTGTGTGTTCTGCTTTTCTGTTGCAAATAAGTTGCCAAAGATTGCATGATCTAGAGTTATCAGAGCCTCACCGTGGATGTTCTAGGGTATTCCACGGTTAGTGTCAGAGCCGGGCCTGCAAGACATTTTAGAAACTCCCTACACTAATCTGTTCTTCCCTTCACCATCTTATCTTCTTTTGGCTTCTCTTGCCCTGCCCTGTTTTTTTTTTTTTTATGAGCCTTTGCTCCTTAAGGGAAGGGAAATCCTTTCAGCAATATTCCAGGAAATTTTATAAATGTAATCCATTTTAAAATTCCGAAAGATATTTTCGCCTCTTTACATTAAAGCAAACTCAAGATTGAGAGTAAACAATCCCAGCTCTTTAGCCCTGAGGCGATCAAGAAGGATGCTTAGTCATTTTCCAGATGCCTTAAAGAGTTGAATCATTGCCTCTGTGTTATGGGGCTGCAAGGCTAGCCCTCCATTGTCAATAGAAGAGGGCAAAGAGGGATGTCAGATGACAAACAACAACAAACAGCATTCTCCCACCGCTGCCTCTTCTGCTTATGTACTGCGGAGGGTCGGGGTGGGAGTGGAGTGCCAAAGCAAGTGATCTTATTCATTTGGAAATATTTTAACACTTTATAGAACTTTTTCTTGTCATCACTTTTTAAATTTGTAGAAAATTAGAAAAAAAGAAATCCTCCTGCCGACTCTCAGCCTGCCAATCTCATTCCTAGAAGTAAACACTATTAACAGCTTGACCCTTCTCAACGTTTCACTGATATATAAATATCTATGTTTAAGTGTGCTTTTATGGACATATACTCTTCTTTTTTCACACAAATTCGATCATGCATTGCATTTTGGTCTGCAATTTGCATCTCCCTTGAATTAGCGGTATATCGTGGACATCCTCCCAGGTCCTCACATGTAGATCTAAGGAAAAGAGTGACATATTCGACTACTAGTTTTAAGACAAAAAGAAACATAAACAGTTAAAAGACAAAAGAATAGACTTGAGGAAACATTTCCAGCATACGTAGCAATCACGTTTCATAATCTCAGTTATACATTAAAGCACACACAGCTCAGTCAGAAAAAGACACTCCCAAAACAAAAATAGGTGAACGATAGGAATGGACAGAAGAACAAATAGCCAATAAAGATGTTCAATCTCACAAATAGTTGTAGAAATACAAATTTTAATCAAAATCACCTTTTGCCTAGCAGATTCAAAAAAATTGTTTAACATCAGTAATATCCAGGGAGACTGAAGAAAAAGATGCTCTCATCCACTGTTTATAGGGGATAAAAGTTTACATTTTGAAGGGAGAGCATGATGTACTTTCTGTTCTGAGGGAAAAAGGAAGATCCATTACAGGGCATTTTCTCCTGAAAAAGAAAATGATTAAAGTTGTACAAATATAATTTAAGTCATGCAAAATAATTTCCTTTTTTTAATTTTTAGAGGGAAAACTGTCCTTTCCCTAAATTTTAGAGAAATTTACAATATATTAAATCAATTTGAGTTTCCTGTAACAATTATTGTTTTATCTAACTACTTTGATTTCTTAAATTTACATGTGTTTATTATTTTACTTATGTAGTTTGACTTACTAAGAAATCACAATGAAATGTGACCTATCTAAGCAGCCCCAGCTCATCCTGCATAAATTCACCTGTAAGTCAGGTATTTGGAATCTTGAGTCTTTTTTCCAAAGATATGAATTTGGCCCTCTGTTCTACATCCACCTTGCCCCACTCCCAGTCAAGCCCACAAATACCCACTAAGGATGGAAACCTCATAATAATCTTCCTCTACCGTAGAGAAACATGGTCTAAGTTCCAGTTCAGGGTACCAGGCATACATCTTCTGCCCATGTCTTGGCAACAGGAGCAAGAATCCTCACCCCTTTTCCAGACTCTGGGGAAATACAGTGCACAGGGTTCCCATCCTCAAGAGGTACCTGAAATGATAGGGGGAGCTCGGGGAGCCCTGATGGGAGACAGAGGCTATGGTGATGGAGATCAGAATCTGATGTGCTCAGCCACCAGGTAAGGGCTGAAACAGTAGCAGTTGCTGGGAAGGCACAGCTCTCATGGCAAAACCAGACTTTTCATCTGTGAGGTGATTCTGAAGAAGGATGACCACACCTGCTGACTTACTTGGGATCATCCCAGTTTGTGCCAGGTTACCCAGTCTTGTTATTAATACCACCCCTTTCACTTGTAAAATTGTCCCAATTTGGACAATAAAGTATATGAATCCCCATCAGTTGCCATGTCTTCTTATATCAAAGGCCACTGGCCTGAGCACAATGTATTTTTTTCAGGAAATGAACCAAAGCACTTCTGAAAAGGAGAAGTCTCGGATGTTTTCTTGCTTTAGGATATCAGTGGAAATGATAAACAGCATAAAAATTGGGGGAAAAGGAAAGCTTTGATTTTTTTTTTCATTATCATTCTTTCTTAAGGTTCAAGAAGAAATTTAAGGAATGACTTACTAGTAGCAGCAGATTCGATCACTAACACCATGTCCTCTCTCGTGAAAGAGTTGAATTCCGGTGAGTCTCTGGTCCCCTCGTTTGTCTGCTCTTTGCAGAAGGACCCATAACTTCTGTTAGAGAGCTGCTCATTGTCAAGTATAAAAAGATTTTTCAAAGGTCTATGTGATATTTTGTTGGGATATTAGATTATTTTAGTACCATTTATACTTTGCTAATGAGAAGATCGTGAATACATGCTCAATGCACAAAGTTTGAAAAATGCAGAAAATAAATATTAAAATTGACTTGTAAATCCAGAATCCCAAGTTAGCCACTGTTAAATATATCATGACCCAAAGTGACATGATGCTAAAGTTATTTTATAGGGTCAAATGTCTTATTTACTAATTTAGACTTGTTCATTTGGAATGCATGGCTATTTGAAAGAAGCGAAACTGAAATTTACCTTTGCAATATCACTAAAGAAAGATCTGCAAAGAAAATAAATAGCATAAAATTGCAGCACTCTTCATCCTAATACTACTACACAGAGTTTTAAAAACTTTAACAGCATGAATATGCAAATAAATATCTTACCAGTTACTAATACATCTCGTCTATTCCTTAAAGCCCTCCTAGCAAGATATCTGTTTGAAAGGACTGTGGTCATATAGTTGAGATTACAAAAACTATAAGAAAGAAAACTTTAATGTTAAAAAAATTTGGATCTAAATTTCTTAAAACCTCTATAATTAGAATTAAAGTAATGAAAATTGTTGCTGTTATTTTAGATTAAGATTACCAAATAAGATAAAAATGACAGTAGTTAATACATCATGATTAATGGCAGGTACTCACTGCCCTAAGCAAATGATGACTAAAAATGTTATTCTCATTGTAGGCGTTTCAAGGACTATTAGTTTATACTCTTATAATTTTTTGAAATATTAAGTGAATGTAATATTTTAGGTCTGTGTTTCCTAAATTTAAGTAATATTAAGCAAAAGTAACCACAGTTTTAATAAAGACTTTTATAGAGGGAAAAAACAGATGGCTTCAAGAATTATGTCATTTATTAAGACAAAGATTCCTTATAATATTATTGAGATAAAAAGACAATACTGTATACTAACTGATTTTGTGGTAATTCATGTCAGTATCAATTCTCATTTTGAGAAAAAACGAACACATATTTGACTTATGTACAATAACTGGTCAGTGTTTTAATCAGCATAGTTTGTTTAATATTAAGCCTAGCCCTTTATTTGCCGATCGATCATAAAAACATCTAGGTCATTCTTCACTTCTTCAATTGTACCTAATAGAGGCGGGGAGTGAAACTGAGAGTAACGTGGATTCTGAATTTGCACGGACTCAGTTTGAAGATCTGGTCCCATCACCAACCTCTGAAAAGGCTTTTCTAGCGCAAATCCATGCCCGAAAACCCGGGTACCTTCACAGTGGAGCTACCCCAAGTGCCATGCGTGGCGACATGTAAGTATCTTCTGCTTGGGGGTATTTTCTCAGTAACAGAACACTCTGCCGGGAGCATAGGAAAATAAAAACATGGTTGCTTACTTCTTTATTTTGGAAAGGAATGATTCAGTTTCCTTTTCTGCCAGAAGAGGTAGAAGGGTGCTACATTTCAATTTGTCATTGTGACTTTTCCCCCTAACAATTTCCAGAGTATCAATAACAAAAACCAACCAGTACTTATTGAGAGCCTGGCTTGCCCAAGGCACTGTGCTAATTGGATACAAAATAGTGTCAAAAATCTCTCCCACCCTTCCAGAACTCATAGACTAGTTCAGGAGATAAATCATCCTATCTTCTGAATTTACTAGATTTGCTCTTAAAGGACCTGGTGACGCTAGAGAGGTCTCTGTTCAAAGTGGGTGTAAACAGCATGATATACGCACTTGTGATTGAAATAACTAAATGTATAAAGTCTCATTATAAAGAAGTCCAATTCTCTTGAATTATTGAATATGTATAAACCTGACCTTCAAAAGACATTTTGCAAAGATTTTTACCCAGTTAGGCTTCCGTAGCTTGACAGGAGCCAGCAGAATCACTCACGCAGCCACTAGAATGTCTGTGATGTTGGATCAGCTCAAAGCAGTCAGGCAGAGAAAACCAAAGCTGAGAAACAAAGGCAAAAAGCTAGGACACACCTGCAGAGCCCAGCTTGGGAGGGAAAAGGGTAAAATGAAGGAAGTGAAGTAAGCAGAGTTCTGAGAAATGTGGGCACGGGATCACCCGAATTCTGGAGAAGAGAATTGATGAACAGTTCAAAAAAAACTACACAAGGGTGATGGTGCTTAATGTGAGAAGAATTGCAGATGAGTCTACAAAAATAAGCTGGCTGTTTTAAAGACCCAGAGAAGAAACTAACCAGAGGCCTTTCTGGTGTTTTGGCTCTCCAACCAAGCAGTGAGTAAAAGGCTAGTAATAATGGGGAATTATAAATAGACATGGTTTGAAAGCCAGCTGTGAAAAGGCAGAGCATAAGATCAAAACAAAACAGTCATAATTTTATGTAGCAGGAAGCTGCTGCTTTTAATTTCAGTTTGCATTCTTGTCCTTTTCTCTATAATTTAGAATTATTTGATTTGTTTGTTATTCAAACTGGTGAATTAATTATCAGTTTAGTCTGGTAAATACAAGTCCATTTGATTTTTTGATAATTAAGCGTTTACATGATGGTTACGTAAAATTTTCTTGATCCAATCCTAAGGTCCAAAACTGTAACTAGGGCCACCCCATCTGCTGTCCCTGGTACACTGGTGGCAGGACCAGCTAACAAACACGGCTGTGGGACTTCAGGAGGGAAAGTTCATAGAGGCCTCACAGACCTATTTAGGCTGACCCCAAACCTCTAAAAGTAACGAGGACACGTCCTACAGATATAAGTAAACATGAACATTGGCATTTAAGTTCCAACCCAGAAACTTCTACTTGACCACTCTTTTCATTTTAGGGGATATTTTAATATCTGGACTATCTAAACATGTACTGTGTTTCAGCCTGAGAATATTTTAGTCATATGATTTAGGTTGTGAATTTATGTTCAGTCCCAGGAAGAGCTTTATATATACTGGGATGAATAGATGGAGAGTGTCACACATTTAGTGAATGAGATCATTCTTATCTCTTTCTTTCATAGTGGAATTGGACAATTTAAATGGATTTCTTAAGTTCAGAGCTAGTATAAATTTTGAAGATCAAGAGCTATGGGTTAGAGTATTAGTCTTGCTGACATCGACTAGCTGATCCATGAGAGAGACTTGACTCTACCACAGAAATAAAGCACATGGGTGCACGTGCCTATATGCATGCATAACACAAAGAGGGTTAAATTATGAACAAATGTCCTCATCATTATGTCACTAGAGGGCTTACTTCCCTTATAGAAAGTGTTCTTGGATTCCATTTTTTTTAAGCCCCTAAATTGGAAAAACTATGTCTTCTCAAAGGATAAGCCTACCCTTTTTTTTTTTTTTTTTTTTTTTTTTTTTTTTTTTTTGCGGTACGCGAGCCGCGCCCTCTCCCGCCGCGGAGCACAGGCTCCGGACGCGCAGGCTCAGCGGCCATGGCTCAGGGGCCCAGCCGCTCCGCGGCACGTGGGATCTTCCCGGACCGGGGCACGAATCCGTGTCCCCTGCATCGGCAGGCAGACTCTCAACCACTGCGCCACCAGGGAAGCCCAAGCCTACCCTTTTTAAGAATGACAGACATGTAAAGGTCAGCTCATTCCTGTTAACCCTAGGAAAACATAGAGGACAGTGATCACCAGATTGCCATAGAAAAATTGTCTGTGAGAACACCTTGATCATATATTTCTCCAAACTGCCAAAGCCTTTTTAAAGTTTTTTCATTATGTCAAAGAAGAGACAGAATTGAAGTGAATTGAAGCAAAGAAGTGAATGGAAGGACTAAATAAATGTGTGCCCAGAACTACAGCTAACACAGGAATTCCACCCGTACTGTCCTTTAAGATTTGCTCCGAAACTCCCACTGTGGTTGATTCCCAGGGTTACAGAAGATGGGGACCCATATGTGCGGCCAGAGGATGAGAACTATGAAGGTGACTCTGTCCGGCAGCTGGAGAATGAGCTGAAGATGGAGGAATACCTGAAACAGAAGCTACAGGACGAAGCCTACCAGGTACCAAGAGCTGGCCCACGTCCTTGACCACTCCTGCCCCAGCCCCTCAGTAGCTGGGTCTTTTACAGTACTCCAAAATTCGGTGCCTTCTCCTTCCTTCCACACTCCCTTTCTGGAATATTCTGAGTGAACTCCTTAGTCCATGAATTCTAGACAGGAAAAATGTTAAATACTTCTTATAGCTGTCACTCACCAGGAATTCCTATGAATTCTGAGTTGGAAAGTAAAAGAGGCCTTCCACATTAGTGGAAACATGGTGACTAACAGTCCATGATCCTCCGAAATCATTAGGAAAATGCTTTTAAAGAAAAGATACAGTCGGCCCTCCATATCCACAGATTCAGAATCTGTGGATACTGAGGTTCAACTATAAGGGACTTGAGCATCTGTGGATGTTGGTGTCTGCTGTGTGGGGATGTCCTGGAACTAATCCCCCATGGATACTGTAGCATGACTGTCAGGAAACAAGGCTCAAGGAAATTGACTATGCATAAATATACCTCCTCCCTTGAGTCATTTGACCTCAGCTGCCCTCACTGCCTGCCTTATATCAAATGTCAAGAAGTGAAAGAGTGACAAACCTCACCAAGAAATGTTAGGGGAACTGTAGGCCCACATTCAGCAGGGTGTGGTTGGGAAGATCGTCATATGTACTGGAGCATATTAATCCATCTGAGAAGTCACTGGACATAACACATGCAATTGGGAATAAGGGTAATTAGCCACTTAGCCTTAAGGGGATGCATTTCCCCCATGGAGATTGTTCCAATGCCATGTTTGTTTTCCTTGTATGTTTCCCTTCCCTGTGTCTTGTTGGGGTTCTGGGAGTTCAGGGGTATTTGGCTGTTGAGACCTGCTGCCTCCCAGACCCCGGGGGTTATTTTATCATGTCAGGCTTTCTGTGCGATGGCCAGACAAGCTTTTTCCACTGTCTTAGGTTGGCAGTGGCCCTCTCTTTCTCTATTAGTGAAGGAAAGAGAAGCAGAGAGAATAAATGATCTTCTCCTTCCCATATGTTTATAGATTGTTTGGAAATATCTTACCAAGGAGAACAGAGCAAGAGGGAAGCCCACTAACCCCATCTTGAAAGTATAACACAGAAGCTTTGCCTCTCTGGAATGTTCCATTAGCCTTTTCAGTTTAACAGCCACATTTCAGAAGCAACTACAATGTAGGCCTAGATAAACAAAACAAACAGTGAGCAGATATGTAAAGCCGTACTTTACCACTACAGAAACAAAGTTGCCTTGAGTGCAGACCATGGAGGACGCTCTTTCTTTGCGACTTCTATGGCCTATTCACAGAAGGAAGATAGTCTGGATGAAGCTCCAGGGTGACTCTGGGAACTCTGAGGGACAGCATTCCTACTCGTATCTCATTTGGCTCTGATGCATAGAGGGAGAGAGAGAGGTGGTGAAATAATCAATATTATGGTTCATGCTGTTAGAGGTGCCTGTTAGACCTCCCTCTTTGAGCCCATATCAGTTTCTGGATTTTGGTGACCACAGTAAATGAAATTCTAGATTTTTTTTTTAAAGAAAGTGAGTCATGTCATATAAGATATTAGATTTTTATTTATTTTAATGACTTAGGAATTTAACCTGATATGACCAAAATGAAGAGAAATTCTATTAATAGCATCAGCTCCGATTGGAGTTCATGCCATCTCTGATAGATGTTAAGCTCCTTCTCTTTCTCCTTTCCTGTCACACCCAGTGACTTCAAGGGAAAGACAAAGAAAAGGGCTGAGAGATAATAGGCCTGTGTGTCCCCACTCAAGATATATGCCCTGGAGAAGGTCGAAGTGGTTTTCCTTGACTGCTCTATGAGCGTATGGTTGTTGGATGGGCCAGAAAGTTACTTTCATTCCTTGGACACTCTCTCTCTCTCTTTTTCTCTCTCTCTCTATCTTTCTGCATGGCTTCCAACTAAATAATTCACCAGCTTGACTACATCACAGACATGACATGTCACCTTTCTTGTTTGTGTCCTTTGTCACCCACAGGTCAGCTTGCAAGGTTGAATGCAATATCCTTTTATCACTCTCCTCTCAAGTAAGTATCCTCTTATTTAGGAGGAAACATGGCCACTGTACACTGGATTCTGATAACTTGTAACCTATATCCACAATCACTCTCTCTTAGGTTTTCTCTAGGATAAAATATCCTCCTTCCCAGTCTATGAAGCATTTCATTATAATCCAGTGGAGATTTGGCAGGCAACCTTGGGAGTTGACTTTTTACTCTATTAATTAGGAAAATTGGCACAGAAATTTCAATAATACCAAAGATGCCCCAGAAATTCGTAGCTGTGAAGCCATAACACTGATCCATAACCGCATCAAATTTTCAGCCTCTCTAGCACTTGAGACAGAAAAGTCCAGGCTTGCACAGCACTTGCACAGATGAGTCAGTTCCTTAGTCCTGCTGTATTCAAGGCCCAAAAGATCGAAGTGTGTACCTTAATGAGTGAAAGCAAAAGCGTGTGTTATTAAAGAAAACAAAAGAAGCAAAAACAGAGAGGAAAGCTTCTACAGCCTTATGGTTGTAGAACAGCTGATTCAAATCCATTGTGGAATTCAGCAGGATATAAATTAATTTCAGATATCATTTCTGTGGCATGTGGTCCCCCAGCTTTAAGGATCTACCTAAATACATGGGAAATCCTCAGTAATTTTTTTCATGTAAAGAGAATAGCACTTGATTGGCAGGATCACTTCACTATAGTAGTCTGAAGCTTAGTCCCTGGACTCGAAAAGACTGATTTCAAATATGAGTTCCATCAAATCTTAGGAGCATAATCTTTGACAAACTGCTAGACTTCTCTGAGCCTCTGTTCCCTCCGTACAACGTATATCACAATACCTACCTCATGGAGGAGTTGTACTCACTGAGATATAGCTTTTAAAGAGCTTAACATTGTGGCAGACACACTTTCATTTTATTCTGAGCACACACATACATGCCTAGCACTATGCTCAGTGCTTTACAAGCAATTCAGTCCCCGGGAGTGACTATAATTATTATTACGTGAGTGTATGGGAGCCCCCGGAACTCAGAACTAGCTTGCTCGCTCTAATTGTGTACATAGGGCTGGGACTCAGCTTCGTACAATGATTTGATATACCTTCAGCTACACTGTCCCACGAGACTTGTTGGTTTCTCTGGCTCCAGCCAATGGCCATTTAGATGTCCCACATTACACTTCAAAGCTAATACACCTCTTACGGTCATCTGGATGCACGGTCCCAAGGACTTGTATCCACTTTAGTTCTACAGTCTTTTCCCACCCATGGAATAGTGCAGTTGATAGGAAACTCAACTCTGGCTGCTCAATTGAAAAAGCGATATATATCTCCTAAATGACATATCAATTAGTAAAGAATACATTCTAGTTCAAGCACTACTGACCTCCTGTCTTGGTCCTCAGGTTAAGATAAAGCAAGTAAAAATTAAAGTGTAATTGTTATTATGAAATATATTTTTTGAGCTGTGAGGCCCTCTTGGTGTAAAAGGGAGGATCTTATTGAGTGTGTTTTAGTCTGCCTCCCTTGGATTTGAGAATGCTACACCACATGTTCTCCTGATTCATGATGACTGCAGTGAAAAATTCCCAGGAGCTGTTTCTGAAAATATTCAGTCCAGTTATAACAAACCTAGTCCCAAAGGAGCAAGCTTTTTCCTTTCATAGCATTTTCTTTCTCTGAGCTCCAGCAATTTGATCATTTTTGTTCTGCACATTATTTAAACATCAGTAGGTAGTTCTTAGAAAAATATACTTTTCTAAAAGCCTAATGAAATGCCCTTGACATAAACCCAGATAAAAAGTGGTATTTGGTTCTTGTCCATAAACGCCAGAGATTTCAGTACTCTGGAAGTTCTTAGGCCCTTTTTAAATCTTCTGTTGCCAATTTGGCAGTGAAAAGTTAAAACAGTTGTGGCCTCTGCTGCTTACTGCATCCTTACCTACCTAGCTGGCATCCCTCAGAACTCTAAATATAAACCAGCCTGTCACTAAATCAGCAAATCAGACAAAATTCATTTAAGACCGGGTAGAACACTGTAGGAATGAGTAGCTTTTCATCTTTGCACCTAGTTCTACCCTACTGTAATTTTTCTTGATGTAGCCAAGAAATACAGCTGAAATTGTAGAACAGTTCATCTGTTGAAATCTATCTGTTTGGACTTTCTGGTTACACTACAAGACCAGAAATTATCCCAAAGTATATGCATCTCTTCTGCAAGGGTCCTAAAGCCAATTTCAGCAGCTCAGAGTCAATTAGGCATCCACCAAGCCGAGCCCTACATGACTAAAGGGCAAAAGGTGAAACACCAGAGACATGGAAGACCCAATCCTCTGCTCAAAAAGAGCCTTAGGCCTCTCTGAAGATAAATAGGCACTTACCAACACACTAACAAGAGTGAATTGAGTGAAACCTGATTTATTGCTTTTCAACTAGCCACATTAGAAGAAACAATACACAGAAAGGTTAGCACTCAAATTAGAGTCCACCAAAATCCCATTCTGGCCCATTCGGATCTTGGGTCGGTCCCTTTTCCATCCTTCTGGCCACATGGTACTCCATGTGCCTTGACCAGCCACATCCTAAGTTCAGAAATCGGAGGGTTGGAAGATCAAAGTGGATTTTTTTTTAAATTAGCATGGCCTTCTGATGGTGAGTCAGTGCTCTCATCTCCTTGTCCAAAGAACAACACAAATATTTCTGTTTATGTTGCTTTAACCCTCCAGATGCCTCAGGTACCCACTAGGCAAGAGACTCAGCATGGAGGATTCTTGTCCTCTCTTCTTTCAGAAGGTGCAGTAGCCCACAGTGTCCCAAGACGTTCGTTTCTGATTGTCAGAGGAAGAAAGTAGAGGGTGTGTGTATGGGTGTGTGGGTGTGTGTGCGTGTGCACGTGTGTGTGTGTGTGTTGGGGGAAAGGGGTAATTCTAAGCTTCATGACCCTAATTTAGAGAGCAGTTACCATCTTTAAAAAAACTACTACACATTGCTTATTCCCAGGCAAGCTATAGTCAGACAGATGAAAGTAACATGAGAACTGGTGATGAAGGACAGAGCTGCACCCACCCCTACAGAGGAGAAGACGGCAGCCTGGCAGCAGCCTCACCTCACAGAAGAGAGGACCCACTACACGCAGCAGCTCCCGACAGAGCCCTGCCCCTAAAGACGTGTTCTGCCGGCTATAGCGCAGCTAACTTTTTGTTCTCAGATTTGTAGTTCATAGATGTGTGTTTTGAGAAGGAAAAAAAAAAAGACTTCTGGTCAAAGCTAACTTATCAGCTACATCTTCTGTAACATGTCTCATCCCTCAAAATGAAAGCACAGGCTGAAATCCGCGCTACTGTTACTCACAACGGCAGTATTAACAAGCATTTTAAACCTTTGCACATGATATTGAACCTGGTCAGTTTACAACGACAATATTAATACTGTTTATAGCTAGGAGTTTGATTTCGGAATTCTCTGAGATTTTAGCAAAACAATTGATTATATACACTGTACATTCTTTTTTCCACAGCAGTTGGAGGAAAACAACCACTTGCAATTACTCACTAAGCCCCAAGGATTTGGTTCCTGAGGGTAAAGACTCAGAGCCCTAAAGCCAAGAAGGGCCCTTGGCCTGCATGGTCTGCACTTGTCTCCAAGTCTCTGAGAGCAGAGGCTTGAACCAAACACACCAGGAGAATCCTGTCTTTGGGGCTTCTTTCCAACTTGGGGTTGTTTTCTTTTAAGATACTCTAACCAATCAGCCATAGAGTTTAGTGTAAATATTTTTTTCCAAATAGAGATCATATCCCCCCCCCAAAAAAGGCAACATTCAAATTATATAGAATCTAGTTTTTAAAATCAGCACAGATCTTCTTAAAAACTGTGAACTGTGTTTTGAAATACTCGTTACTAAAGCTGTTTATAAACCACAGGTGCCATAAGATCCCCCCCAATGGACTCAAGTTATCTCTGCTCTTCCACGGGCTGGTTCCTCTCGGTTTAGCTTTAGGGAGCATGTTTCTAACAGCACCGCTCAACCGCAAGTTCCCCTATCAGGTCATTTGGACGCCTTTCAGCTTTAAATGTACAGGCTTAAAGTGCGCTTGCAAACGTTCGCCCTCCTTTTCTTTCTGAATGTGTATTGCCTTAGCTGGCTACCTGGTGTTCTGCATGCAGCCTCCTCTGGGTCACATGAGAGGAAACAGGCTCTTCTAAGTGGAGTTGGGATTTTGCACTCCGTGAAAAGCTAATATGCAAAAGAACTGACAAGGAAGGGAGAATGAATGACTCTGTCGATGGTCCTTTCTGAGGCCTCTCTTTGGGGACCGCTAAAGACCTCCCTTAGGGATTCTGGGGAAATGAAAAAATAATCTACTCGTTTCAAGATTTGATGAAATAAACATCCTACAACATAGTAGATACATTATCCTTAAATTGGCAGCTTCCCTGGATTCCTGTTTCTCCTCTAAGAGAAAGAAGAGAACATCATTTTAGAACAGTGGTTCTCACAGTGTGGTCCCTGGACCAGCAGTGCAGTATCACCTGGGAATTTATTAGAAATGCAGATTCTTAGGCCCTAACCCAGGCCTACGGAATCAGACATTCTGGGGCTGGGGCCCAGTAATCTGTGTTTGAATAAACCCTCCAGGTGATTCTGATGCACACCGAAGTTGGAGAACCACTGCTTTAGAATAAAGTTGTATAATAAAATCTCTGAAAAGGCCTTATTCAGAATAAGCAAGAAAGATTCTGAGTCAACCTCAAAGCTACAGCTCTTCGGTTTTGCTTCCAGGGCAGGCAAAATCCTGCCACCTCCCAGAGTTGGTAGTTGGTGGGTGCCCAGCTGAGAAGAGACATGCTGACATCTTCCAGCTTCCTCTCCAGAGAGCTCTAAGATGTTCATGTCTCTGCACTGGGTCCGAAACCACCTCCTTGGCTGCCCTGTGGAACAAAATTGCTTGCCTTGGCGATAGTAAAGCTCTTGGTTGGCATTAGCAAGGAGCCCAGTCTGCCCACTGAGGTACTTAATCATATTTCCCTCGGGAGAACCAGCCTGACAAATGTCCCTGAGAACAGGCTGACACCAAAGGGACACAACTGCACAGTTCTCAGATTTCTTTGCACAGATGGATTTTATTGCGGATTTTGTTGGTATATCTTAATGTTCATCTCTTTTTCACTGCCCATCCTCTGTGAACCCGTGCCTCTCTAGATGGAGCAGGTGGCCACTGGTGCCTCATACTCAGTACTTAAAACCACTACATCCCAGCTACCTTCATGGCTGTCAGCTCTCAATCATAGCCGGGCAGTTCCCGAACTCAGAACCCTGACCCTGCAGGTGGCGTTCAGCCACCAACTGGACCGAGCTGACAGATGTTGTCATTTTGTGTTTCTACATCAAAATGTTTGTCTAAGGTTTGAACTGTTCTGCCAATAACCTTCCCCCGTCATAGCATTCATTGCCAACTCCATCACACGGTTGTCGAAACCATCGTACAAAGCCATTGCAAGGACTCTGGAAACTGCTGCCAATGACCAATTCCTGACTAACCAGCCACCTTTTCTTTCTCTTAGCTCCACGTCAGCACTGAGACCAGACTCAAGCACCCCTGTCCTGTAACCGAGACAAAATGGCGTGTGTTGTTCTGGGTTTTTGTGGTTTGCGGTGGGTTTCTTTCCTTGGCTCTCCAAATCTACTTTTGGGGCCTGTTCTAAGTGCAAACCCAGCAGGTGCCACCTGTCCTGTCCATTAGATCCAATTCCGTCTGGCGGGGGTTGTTTCTTTCTTGTTCCACGATGAATTGCACATCCACCTCCATTAGAGATGTTGGCCTATTAATGAGCACTGGTCTAACACAGCCAACCCTCCCCCACGGGGCCACGTAATGGAGGGAGGGAGGAGGGTGAAATCTACCGTAGGGGATTCAGGAATCAGTTGTGGTTGGTCAGGACGGAAGTCGGGGTAAATTTGGTTGGTCAGAGGGAGATGTGCTGGAGATTGTGAAAAATGGATTCTCGAGTGATCTACTATAAGGCAGGGAAGGTTCATTTGTAAGTAGTAATGTGAACTGAACTACATAAAAGTGTGGCCTTTGTTGTGATATACTATGTATTTTCTTATATGCATGAGCCAGACTGTTGCATCATCATTTAGCACTGATGTCTGCTTTTATTTTGATCATCTTTGTCCACCCTTATTAGTTCTTGGCTGTTAACTGTAGGTAGACGTTGTAAATCCGGCAGCCTTTGGTTGCTGCAATCACCTTGGTTCAATTCTGCACAAGGAGCCACAAACAAGAACTCCACCGTGTCCTCAGAAGAAAGGGCATTTTTACCTTTGAACCAAAAAGAGGGGGGGAAAAAAATCAGAAGTATCACATCCTGAGGCTAATTAACTATAAGACATTTTTAATTATGACTACTGTAATTTGACACCATTTGAAATAACCAATTCAGAGACACTAAAGATTTCACAACATTCATTGGTATGTAACAAAACTACTATTGTATGGGTTTTTTGTATTGCTGTTAAGTATTGTTTTGTGTGTATGTGTGTGTGTTGGAACCTCCTGGGGACATGTTATATTTTGAAGTGATTAAACTATTTAATTGTGTGTCTATATTTTGGAATGGAATTATTTCTTCATTAAAAAATCTTTTTAAAAACACTATATCTTGTGTATTTTGTTCCTTTGTTTCAGTGAATTTCCTAAAGCAACATGAGGTTAGTCTGTTCTAAGGAGAAAGACGACAAGTCAGTGTTTGCAGCATGAAGCATGGACCACCCATTGAAGATCAAGTAATTGAAACCAAATACCTCACCTTTTCCTGCCTTTGGGGATGCAGGTTTTTTGTTTGTTTGTTTGCTTTTGCAGTATGCGGTCCTCTCACTGCTGTGGCCTCTCCCGTTGCGGAGCGCAGGCTCCGGACACGTAGGCGCAGCGGCCATGGCTCACTGGCCCAGCAGCTCCGCGGCATATGGGATCTTCCCGGACCGGGGCACGAACCCGTGTCCCCTGCATCGGCAGGCGGACTCTCAACCGATGCGCCACCAGGGAAGCCCCAGGGGTTTTTTTAATGAGATATTCTGCTGCTCATGGAAGGCCTTGTTGTAATCAACATAAAAAATCCATACACCCTCGCCTTTCTTCTCTTCCTCTTCTTTCTGGGAAAAAATAACAACATTTGTGTAATCCTTTACAACTTTAGGAAAAACTGCTTTATTTACATTTCATCCTCACAATATCCATTTGAGGAGTGCTTAGTCATCCAGAAGTATAACCTAGGGAGTTGCCTTTGTTCTGAAAAAATCTGCAGACAAGGCTGAGATGGGAAGAAGACTGGTCATGCCATCAAACAAGAAACAGAGCGAAAACACAAGACATTGCCCACTTCTGAGAAGACGGTGCACTTTTCGGAGGAATTTCTGAAACTAGGCTTCTCCCTCTATCCAGGGCTATGAAGACTTCACCTCACCCCTGCTGGATCTGGCATTGGTCAAGACTAAGATTCATCCAAGGTTTTGTGCTCAATTCCTTGGCTTTGGTTTAAGTCCTACTGCTGTCTTCTGGTTGCCCTAGCAACACATATTAAAGTTGGCGAATTTTTTGTTCTAAACATTATCTGAGCTAGTAAAGGAGAACTGGGAGGCGATGGAAAGGTGAAAAGAGATGTTCAGTATCAAATTTTTTTCTAAGACATCGGATCCTGAAGCAAGACTGTGATATACACCAAGAACCAGCACAGCCCAAAACATTCCCCCAAGACTTCACTGGCATAGTCAGGAGTAATGGGGCAGGTCTGGTTGTCGAACACTGGAGCAGCTTAGGGCAAGAACCGGTTCCCGGTTTGTAGCCAACTTGGGAACAATGGTCCTCTGAAAAACAAAATCCTTTATAGTCCTTTAAAAAGTACTGGCTTTGGGGAGTTAGTGCATGAGAAAAGAGTAATATTACCCCTCTACTGCAAAGAGATCCGAGAAGCCTCTTTGTTGTAGAAGGATTCAAAGATTTTAACAGGATAATAAGAAGAGTATAATTTTACCAGAAAACCTAAACCAAAGCTAAGAAAAGATACTGAAAACCGCATGTAAAACATAACTTCCTAGTTCTCACTGTCCGCTACAAGTGAGCATACTTGTTCAACAGCAAAGACACATTTTTCCAGCCATTGTGAGGGTCTCTGTACGTACTGTAAACATTGAGTGGTGTAAGGGACAATCTTCAATTTTTTTTTTTCTACAAAAGCACCAAGTCAGGAGATGGAGAAAAGGGAACCCTCTTGCACTGTTGGTGGGAATGTAAACTGGTGCAACCACTCTGGAAAACATTAAGGGGGTTCCTTAAAAAACTAGAACTACCATATGACCCAGCAATTCCACTCCTGGGCATATAGCTGAAAAAAAACAAAAACATTAATTTGAAAAGATAACTGCACCCCAAAGTTCATAGCAGTACTATTTACAATAGCCAAGATATGGAAGCAAGCTGAGTGTCCATCAACAGATGAATGGATAAAGATGTGGTATATATTTCTATATATGCAATGGAATACTACTCAGCCATTAAAAAGAATGAAATTTTGCCATTGGCATCAACATGGATGGACCTGGCATTATGCCAAGAGAGATAAGTCAGACAAATACTGTGTGATATCACTTATATGTGAAACCTAAAAAATACAACAAACTAGTGAATATAACAAAAAAGAAGCAGACTTGCAGATATAGAGAACAAACTAGTAGTTACCAGTGAGGAGTGGGGGGAGGGCAATGTGGAGGTGTGGGAGGTACAGACTTTGGGGTATAAAATAGGCTACAAGGTACACTGTGCAACACAGGGAATATAGCCAATGTTTTGTAATAACTGTAAATGGAGTATAACCTTTAAAAACAAATTTTTAAGGGCAAAGTTGTTTTTCGCATTACTACTTAGCATAAAGCTAAATTGCAAATCTGTGATGGTGAGTAGTATAAAATTAACAGAATTTATTCCAGCACTGTAGCCTCATCCTGGCCTGGCCTGATGAAAGGATTAAGGTTTGTAAATAATTGCTTGGTTACTTGTCTTACCAGACTCCACGCTGGTGGTGAGCAGGGTCCGCATTCAAGTAGAACACTGAACCCAGTGCCTCGAACAAAGTAGTTGAGCAATAAATATAGAAGATATTGAAAAATAAGGAAGACACACCATTCCTCAGGCTGCTCTCCTAAATATCAGTAGTCACAGCCAGGACTTTTAATGGAAGCTTTGGAAGAGGTGAAAGTCTATCTGGAATAGACTCTGGTAAGCAGCGGAAGTAGGAAGCTGCGGGGCACACCTGTGCTCCACAGCCAGATGGAAGTGATGCTTGTTCTGAGAAGTGGAGACAGTGATTTGTATCCTGATCTCCGGGCTGCAAAAGACCTGCTAACAGAGCCAGGACTCCTCTCAGAAAGTGAGTCAGCAGTTTGCCTGAGACTGACCCAGTTTTGCACTGAAAGCCAAGAGTCCTGAGAAATGCCTCAGTCCCAGTCAAATCAGAGGGACTGATCGCCCATGAAAGCAAGCAAAGAGACACTCCAGCACCAGGCAGGAATAAGTCTCGGGTGAATTCTGCATCGTAAAGCAAGTAAGATATTCTCCTACAGTGGGACATTTAGAGAACAGAAAATGCTTATTCTACCATAAATGTACCTTTCTAGTCAAACGTTTAATGTTTAGCAGGACTATATTCTGATGCCCCTCCAGGATGATATTAGCTG